>NC_143039.1:73183614-73558614 GCF_057628025.1 Oncorhynchus mykiss | reverse complement strand
ACTACTACTGTCTAACACTACTAATACTGTTGCTGCTACTACTGATACTACTGCTACTGCAACTACTACTACTACAACTGGTGCTGCTACTGCTGCTACTTCTACTACTGCTAATATGACTACTACTGCTACTCCTACCTCTCCTATTACTCTTCCTACTAATGCTACTGCAACTACCACTATTACTAGTACTACTGCTGCTACTGCTGCTGCTACTACTACAACTACTTCTGCAGCTGCTACTACTATCACTACTACTAGTAGTACTACTGCTGCTGCTACAACCACTACTATTACCATTACTCCTGCTTCTTCTGCTGCTACTACTACTACTACTACTACTGCAACTAATACTGCAGCAGTACTGCTATTGCTACTACTACTAATACTACTACTACCACTGCTGCTACTATTGCTACTGCTACATCGACTACCATTGCTGCTACTACTACTGCTACTGCTACTATTACTAATACTGCTACTGCTACTACTACTTATTCTTCTACTTCTACTACTACTACCATCGCCTCTACTGCTACTACTGCTACTACTAGTAGTAGTACTACTGCTGCTACTACTACTACTACTACTACTACAACTACTAATACTGCTACTGCTACTACTACCATTGCTACTACTACTACTACTACTACTACTACTACCATCGCCTCTACTGCTACTACTGCTACTACTAGTAGTAGTACTACTGCTGCTACTACTACTACTACTACTACAACTACTAATACTGCTACTGCTACTACTACCATTGCTACTACTACTACTACTACTACTACTACCATCGCCTCTACTGCTACTACTGCTACTACTAGTAGTAGTACTACTGCTGCTACTACTACTACTACTACTACAACTACTAATACTGCTACTGCTACTACTACCATTGCTACTACTACTACTAGTACTACTACTGCTACTACTTATTCTTCTACTACTACTACTACTAGTTATACTGCTGCTACTACTACTAGTAGTAGTACTACTGCTGCTACTGCTGCTACTACTACTAGTAGTAGTACTACTGCTGCTACTACTGCTACTACTACTACTACCACTGCTACTGCTACTACTACTTCTACTACTACTGTCTAACACTACTAATACTGTTGCTGCTACTACTGATACTACTGCTACTGCAACTACTACTACTACAACTGGTGCTGCTACTGCTGCTACTTCTACTACTGCTAATATGACTACTACTGTTACTCCTACCTCTCCTATTACTCTTGCTACTAATGCTACTGCAACTACCACTATTACTAGTACTACTGCTGCTACTGCTGCTGCTACTACTACAACTACTTCTGCAGCTGCTACTACTATCACTACTACTAGTAGTACTACTGCTGCTGCTACAACCACTACTATTACCATTACTCCTGCTTCTTCTGCTGCTACTACTACTACTACTGCAACTACTACTGCAGCAGTACTGCTATTGCTACTACTACTAATACTACTACTACCACTGCTGCTACTATTGCTACTGCTACATCTACTACCATTGCTGCTACTACTACTGGTACTACTGCTACTATTACTAATACTGCTACTGCTACTACTACTTATTCTTCTACTTCTACTACTACTACCATCGCCTCTACTGCTACTACTGCTACTACTAGTAGTAGTACTACTGATGCTACTACTACTACTACTACTACTACAACTACTAATACTGCTACTACTACCATTGCTGCTACTACTACTAGTACTGCTACTGCTACTACTTCTTCTTCTACTACTACTGCAGATGCTACTACTACTACTACTACTGCAGCAGTACTGCTATTGCTACTACTACTAATACTACTACTACCACTGCTGCTACTATTGCTACTATTGCTACTGCTACATCTACTACCATTGCTGCTACTACTACTGCTACTGCTACTATTACTAATACTGCTAATGCTACTACTACTTATTCTTCTACTTCTACTACTACTACCATCGCCTCTACTGCTACTACTGCTACTACTAGTAGTAGTACTACTGCTGCTACTACTACTACTACTACTACAACTACTAATACTGCTACTGCTACTACTACCATTGCTACTACTACTACTAGTACTACTACTGCTACTACTTCTACGACTACTACTACTAGTTATACTGCTGCTACTACTACTAGTAGTAGTACTACTGCTGCTACTGCTGCTACTACTACTAGTAGTAGTACTACTGCTGCTACTACTGCTCCTACTACTACTATTACTACTGCTACTACTACTACTGCTACTTCTAATACTTTTACTACTGCTACTGCTACTAATCCTACTACTACTACTACTACTACTACTGCTACTACTGCTACTGCTACTGCTAGTAGTACTACTGCTGCTAATACTGTTGCTACTACTACTACAACTACTACTACTGCTACTATTACTTCTAATACTACTACTACTACCTATACTATTGCTACTACTACTATTACTGCTACTACTGCTATCTGCTACTACTACTACTACTACTACAACTATTACTACTGCTACTATTACTTCTAATACTACTACTACTACTACTTATACTACTACTACTACTACTATTACTGCTACTACTACTACTACTGCTACTACTACTACTGCTACTACTACTACTACTTATACTACTGCTACTACTACTATTACTGCTACTACTACTACTACTGCTACTACTACTACTATTACTACTTCTGCTGCTGTTTACTACTACTACTGCTCCCTACTACTACTATTACTGCTTCTGCTGCTGCCTACTACTACTACTGCTGTCTACTACTACTACTGGTACTACTACTACCACTACTATTACTACTGCTACTGTCTACTACTACTACTACTACTACCACCACTACTATTGCTGCTACTAGTACTACTAGTTTTACTACAACTGCTGGTACCACTACTTCTTGTACTACTACTACCACTACTACTGCTACTGTCTACTACTACTACTGCTGCTGATGTTTACTACTACTGCTGTCTACTACTACTACTACTTCTGCTACTACTACTACTACTACTACTGCTGATGTGTACTACTACTGCTGTCTACTACTACTACTACTTCTGCTACTACTACTACTACTACTGCTGATGTGTACTACTACTGCTGTCTATTACTAATACTACTTCTGCTACAGCTACTACTATTATTAGTGCTGCTACTACTATTACTACTACTGGTACTACTACTACAACTATTACTGCTGCTACTACTACTTGTACTGCTGCTACTAATACTACTACTACTACTACTACTATTACTACTACTACTATTACTAATACTACTGTCTACTGCTACTACCGCTATTATTACTGCCGGTAGTACTACTGCTACTACTGCTGATACTACTACTTCTACTGTTACTACTCCTACTTCTAGTACTACTACTATCAATACTACTACCGCTGGTACTACTACAATTACTACTACTACTGTTACTACTAATAATGCTGTTTACTATTACTACTACTACTGCTACTACTAGTAGTACTACTACTACAACAACTGCTACTACTGCTGGTACTACTCCTGCTCCTCCTGCTACTGCTACTAGTAGTATTACTACAGTAATACTGCTGCTGCTGTGTGTATAAGTGGTGTCTGTCTGCTCATGTCCAACATACACACACATCACTATGACTAAGTCATGAGTAACATCTTAGAGGTTTTTTTTTTCCGTCTCTGTTTTGACTTGAATATATTTGATGTCTCCTAACAGTCACGGCCATCCGTGTTAACATCAAAAGGAATACCGCGGCTCAGAGAAGCTGACAGCCAACGCTGTTGATTTTAGCATGACGTCACATTAGATACAGTATGTCTGTACCTTTTTGACCAGTCAACACAAGGACTTGAAGGAGAGCAGAGTGTGTGAGTGTTGCTGAGCTGGTGGAAAGGAACAGTTCTTCTGGGTGGGCAGGAGTTCATCCTCTACTCTACTGTAACGCTGCTGCATTACTTATTAGTATTACATCATCTTGTTCTCACAGTGAAATGGTAGCCAAAGGAAATCATATTTTGTCACTCTCCACCCCCCACCAGGTGTCGCACATTATCCCCTGGGTACTTATACCTGGGATTTCTGTTTGTCTGTTGCCAGTTCATCTTGTTTGTTCAAGTCAACCGACGTTTTGTCTCAGCTCCGGCTTTTCCCCAGTCTCTCTTTTTCTTGTCCTCCTGGTTTTGACCCTTGACCTCTGCCTGACCTTGGGCCTGCCTGCCGTCCTGTACCTTGGCCCCACTGCTCTGGATTACCGACCCCTGCCTGTCCTGACTCTGGGCCTGCCTGCCGTCCTGTACCTTGGCCCCACTGCTCTGGATTACCGACCCCTGCCTGTCCTGACTCTGGGCCTGCCTGCCGTCCTGTACCTTGGCCCCACTGCTCTGGATTACCGACCTCTGCCTGTCCTGTACCTTGGGCCTGCCTGCCGTCCTGTACCTTGGCCCCACTGCTCTGGATTATCGACCCCTGCCTGTCCTGTACCTTGGGCCTGCCTGCCGTCCTGTACCTTGGCCCCACTGCTCTGGATTATTGACCTCTGCTTGTCCTGACTCTGGGCCTGCCGTCCTGTACCTTGGCCCCACTGCTCTGGATTGCCGACCCCTGCTTGTCTTTACCTGTGGTTTGCCTTCCCCCTGTTGTTGCAAATAAACATTGTTACTTCAACACAGCACTTTGGTCTTACCTGAAAACTGAAATATTTAGAAGAGGCTTTACCACAAAATGGACTAAGCAAATGCCTGTCTTTGTTAATCCCCTCGACAAAGTGGTGCAGACATGTTATTCCTCGCTCCTGATAGGCTGCCAGGAAGGTGTAGTTATTAGGATGGAGCCTGACTCCCGAGAGACAGAGAAAATGGATGGGTCCAAAATGGGACCCTATTCCCTATATAATGTACTAACTTTTATAACGTTTATAATGTTTTTTGTTTTTTTTTACATTTTAGTAATTTAGCAGATACTCTTATTCATTATTCAGAGTCTTATCCAGAGCGACTTACAGGAGCAATTAGAGCTCAAGGGCACATCGACATGTTTTTCACCTAGTCGGCACGGAGATAGAGCACATAAGGTTTAATGGGCCCATAAGAACTGCACTGTATAGGGAATATGATGACATTTCAGATGAAGCCAATGTGTCAGTGTCACTTTTGGGTGGATTATTGAGCTGCTGTGTAGTAAGTAGCTTACAGAGTTGATTTCCTCTGATCTGCTTAGCGTAGTGTTGCTGGGGTTGGTTTTTGGATCCTGCCTGGTTCAGCTGGGTCCTGGTGTGATATGTGGAGGGACTGTGGAGTAGGACTGCGGAGTAGGACTGTAGAGTAGGACTGTAGAGTAGGACTGTGGAGTAGGGCTGTAGAGTAGGACTGTAGAGTAGGACTGTAGAGTAGGACTGTGGAGTAGGACTGTAGAGTAGGACTGTAGAGTAGGACTGCAGAGTAGGACTGTGGAGTAGGACTGCGGAGTAGGACTGTAGAGTAGGACTGTGGAGTAGGACTGTGGAGTAGGGCTGTAAAGTAGGACTGTGATGTAGGACTGTAGAGTAGAACTGTGGAGTAGGACTGTAGAGTAGGGCTGTAGAGTAGGACTGTGGAGTAGGACTGTGGAGTAGGGCTGTAAAGTAGGACTGTGATGTAGGACTGTAGAGTAGGACTGTGGAGTTGGACTGTGGAGTAGGGCTGTAGAGTAGGACTGTAGAGTAGGACTGTAGAGTAGAACTGTCGAGTAGAACTGTGGAGTAGGAATGTAGAGTAGAAATATAGAGTAGGGCTGTGGAGTAGAACTGTGGAGTAGGAATGTAGAGTAGAAATATAGAGTAGGGCTGTGGAGTAGAACTGTGGAGTAGATCTGTGGAGTAGAACTGTGGAGTAGAACTGTGGAGTAGATCTGTGGAGTAGATCTGTGGAGTAGAACTGTGGAGTAGATCTGTGGAGTAGGAATGTAGGGTAAAAATATAGAGTAGGGCTGTGGAGTAGATCTGTGGAGTAGAACTGTGGAGTAGATCTGTGGAGTAGGAATGTAGGGTAGAAATATAGAGCAGGGCTGTGGAGTAGAACTGTGGAGTAGGAATGTAGAGTAGAAATATAGAGTAGGGCTGTGGAGTAGAACTGTGGAGTAGATCTGTGGAGTAGAACTGTGGAGTAGAACTGTGGAGTAGAACTGTGGAGTAGATCTGTGGAGTAGATCTGTGGAGTAGAACTGTGGAGTAGATCTGTGGAGTAGGAATGTAGGGTAGAAATATAGAGTAGGGCTGTGGAGTAGATCTGTGGAGTAGAACTGTGGAGTAGATCTGTGGAGTAGGAATGTAGGGTAGAAATAGAGTAGGGCTGTGGAGTAGATCTGTGGAGTAGATCTGTGGAGTAGGAATGTAGGGTAGAAATATAGAGTAGGGCTGTGGAGTAGATCTGTGGAGTAGGAATGTAGGGTAGAAATATAGAGTAGGGCTGTGGAGTAGATCTGTGGAGTAGGAATGTAGGGTTGGTTCATTCCTTAGCTGTCTTTTAACTTTCATTTGACAGGCTTCTTTTCAAGACATGGTTCTCTGTGTGTGTGTGTGTGTGTGTATGCGCATGTTTGTGTGTGTGTGTGTGTGTGTGTGTGAGTGAGAGTGCACGTTTGTGGATCCATGCATGTGTATGTGTGTGTGTATTTCCATGTGTGTTTTTCTGGGTGCACGGCTTAGATCATCCGTAACACACCCTCCGGACTTAAAGATGTAATCCGCAGTAGGGGGAAACAGCGCCACTGTTCACCCCCTTCGCCGATCTTATTGTTGTTGTTGCTGAGGAGCGTCATGCATCAAGATAAACCATTTTGCAGTACAGATTGTGCTATTCTATCTCGCCTGCAATAGGGCTGTGTCCCGACTAAAAAAAAACATCTTGGTCACTGTATTTTTCCATATATAGACACACCCTATGTGTTTTAATAAAATCAACTATATGCATTGAGCTTCTCTGATGCTTCAAGCGCACCGTTTGATGAAATAAGACGCAAATGACTCAAGCGGAAGCCAGACATCTAGATAACCTGACCCGACCATCCTCCTCCCTGTCCTGCTGGCTTTCACAGATTCTGCCTTTACACTCTTGAAGTTGCTGGTATTAAGCTTCACGAGGAGTCGATAAACTTTCTCACGTGGAATGTCAATTTATCTTACAATTTCTACCGATCTGCGTGCCAGTTATGGTTTTCATATGCACATTTTCGTGGAACAATTTAATTGATATATAATAACGGTTTTTGTATCTCAAAATCATTGTCGATGTTGTTTGATTACAATTCTATCCAAATCTAAATGAAAATGAGACAAACCTAAAGAAAAGTTACATCTATTTCCATTTCCAAATATGTAATAATAGCCTACATAAAGCCAACAAATAAAAACATTGCAGCAGAAGATAGAAGGTAGAAAATATCCCGATAAAAATAAATATTCTATAAATCACTTTGGCTACACATGGCCAGTCTGCAACGAACTTGAAACATTGTATCAAATATTAACTTGGGTCAAGGCCAGAGGCCAGAAGCTCATGATAGCAAACTTGCAACATTGTATCAATTATTCTGGGCCAGTGAGCTCTGGACAGACAGACACAGCTGTAGACTATTTGATCAAGGGATAAGAAGTAATCGGGTAGGTCTATTTTATCACTGTTTCAATGGAGCCTGACATTATTCCCTTTCACAGCTGAGTGGTTATCGAAAGAACTGGAAAGATTTTTCAAATACATTGAGGAACTGTAAAAAGAGACTTTGTTTGCCTTGCTGTCTTGAGGTGAAGAAAACGTTACTTTTAGAAGCTCCCCAGCTCATTGGCGGTGGTGCACTAAGCCAATCAGTAATACTATCAGATCCCCAAATGGGCACATTTATAGGCCTACATTTGCGCTCAGGCCAGGTAGCCTATAAGCCTACTTCTATGCGTAGCAGGTACTAGAAGCAGGTACTAGAAGCAGGTACTAGAAGCAGGTACTAGAAGCAGGTACTCGTCCGTACTCAATACTGACAGGAGCACTGGAAACAAAAGACAATGACCAAATTGACTAAACTCATTAAAATGGAATGAAATAAACCAAAACTAGTTTCTCACTACTGTAGCATAGGTTGTGCGCTCTACAAACAACGTGTCCACTCCCGATAATGAGAATGGTAGAACTTCACTACTGTAGCATAGGTTGTGCGCTCTACAAACAACGTGTCCACTCCCGATAATGAGAATGGTAGAACTTCACTACTGTAGCATAGGTTGTGCGCTCTACAAACAACGTGTCCACTCCCGATAATGAGAATGGTAGAACTTCACTGAGATGTGCAGGAATAAGACAGAATTGTTTTTTTGCTGCTGGTCAACAACAACAAAAAAAATCTCTGTCGACCAATAGCCTATCAACCAAACAATCGACCAGTCGACTAATTGGGGCCAGTCTTAGCGTGCAATGATGTTCTCGAGGAAAAAAAACGGTGTTTGTTGTTTGCAGTAACTTCTTTGCAATTGGAAGTGGAACTTCCTCTATCACCGTTAAAGATTCCAGCTTTAACGGTGAGATTGACCTAGTTGTCCTCTTGCCAGTGGGCTGTTTGCTCAGCTAGCCAAGGTCAGAATGCAGACACAAAACATCACCTCATGCTCTGACAGTACTTCCTGTTTCACCTGCAGCTGTCTGTCAGCGAGACCCATAAGGAAATGAAAGGCTTGCACCACGGATGGCGCCCTATTCCCTTTATAGTGCACTACTTTTGACCAGGGCCCATAAGGAAACCCATAGGGCTCTGGTCAAAAGTAGTGCACTATATAGGCAATAGGGTGCCATTTGGGACAGAAAAAAATATTATTATTATTATTATTATGTCTATTTATTTTTCTTTGTCAGAGCTATCCTCCGGTTCTCAGTGTCGTAAAATACATCTTGTTGAAAAGACAGCCTGGATCTCTAGAGGATCTTACTTGAGGGTTGGTTTGGAGGCAGAACATTTACTCTGCCTGCCAGGTATTATTACACAAAGACAGAATTCTGTCAGATCCACCCTCACACCTTAGCAAAACAACATTGTTTTAACAGCGCAACAGACTATTCGATTTTCAGTAACGTTCCTTCAAATCTGTCTCAACCCACTCTGTCTCAACCCACTCTCGTGAGTGTTCCAGTGACTTCAATTCCATCTCCACAGCTCTCCTTGAAATAGTGCGTGTTTTTGAATTGGGTTTATAAAATTTTGATGAGGATCTCGTCGGACAGAATAGGCGCAGCCTGTCCTTAAGCCTGACTCATATCCTCTACACTCCAGCTCCAAGTCTTTATTTTACAGAGAGGTCGGACGGACGGACTGGTTGATGGATGGTTTCTGAGATAACCACTCACTGCTCTCTGTGACAGTCGCCTCGGGACTCTATTGGAGAATCTCTTTCTGCGTCTCAAATGACACCCTATTCCCTAGTGCACTACTTTTGACCAAGATCCATAGGGCTCTGGTCAAAAGTAGTGCACTATGTAGGGAATAAGGTGCCATTTGGGTGTCTTTTGGGCCCTCTGGCCTCAGAAGGCCCAGAGGGAGCTGGATTGCTGCTCAGTTCGCCTCCTGGTGATGAAGAGAACATTATCTCAATGTTGCCCTGACATTGTGATGACTTTTCCTGTTATGTTTGACAGTAGCCGATAGCATCGGCAAGTTTCTGTTTGACAAATGACAGGACAACAAACACTATGTATGACCCTGGCAGACAGACACACTGGCAGTTGGAGATATTTCAGAGAAATCGCCCCACAGACTCCAGTCCAGAGGCACTTGTTTTTTTGCAGTAAAATGCTGATATAATGGTGTACTGTTGATATGAGTGTTTTCTACATTCACTGCAGAAATTAAATGAATCGGCCCAAAAAAAGAACTTTCAGACACGCATCCTGTTCCCTTACCAAGAGCTTTTAGACACACATCCCGTTCCCTTACCAAGAGCTTTCAGACACACATCCTGTTCCCTTACCAAGAGGTTTCAGACCTACATCCCGTTCCCTTACCAAGAGCTTTCAGACACACATCCCGTTCCCTTACCAAGAGCTTTCAGACACACATCCCGTTCCCTTACCAAGAGCTTTCAGACACACATCCCGTTCCCTTACCAAGAGCTTTCAGACACATATCCCGTTCCCTTACCAAGAGGTTTCAGACCTACATCCCGTTCCCTTACCAAGAGGTTTCAGACCTACATCCCGTTCCCTTACCAAGAGTTTTCAGACACACATCCCGTTCCCTTACCAAGAGTTTTCAGACACACATCCCGTTCCATTACCAAGAGCTTTCAGACACACATCCCGTTCCCTTACCAAGAGCTTTCAGACACACATCCCGTTCCCTTACCAAGAGCTTTCAGACACACATCCCGTTCCTTTACCAAGAGGTTTCAGACACACATCCCGTTCCCTTACCAAGAGGAAGACCATTTTGATCTAACAAACTGCAAGATGTTGCTTACTCACTTTTTACCCAATGATGCAACTAATAAGAACAACGAGGCAGGCAATATTGACATAGTCATGTCCGAGGTTACGTTCCAACTAGCGCCCCCTGCACCACGTTTGACCAGCGGCATAGTATAGGTACTGTATCAGTAATATGGTACCATTTTGAGAAACACACACAGACAGGTTGTAGAGGGGTGTTCAGTGTTACCAGTGAGGAGGATCTAACGAGAGGGTTCTAACGAGAGGGTTCTGAACAATAACAGGAGGTGTAGTCCCTGTGATGTGTGTGTGTGTGTGTGTGTGTGTGTGTCCCCCCCCCCCCGCGGGGAACACACTCTATTCTCGGCATTACAAAGTCATTATATTACTTTCATTGGGTCCCTGGCGTCACCCACCAAACTCAGCTCATCCCAGCACCAGCAGCCTCGACATTCAATTACATGTGAAACAATACCATTTGACTGATTCCATTGTGTCTCCGGCGCCCGAGTCAGCGTAAAAAAAAGGTTAAGAACTGTAAAGATAATATTGTAAAGAAAACAAGCCTGATATCTTCCTAACCTCTCGAGAGGGATTCATTCATTCGCTCTGTGTGCCTGTGCTACCGCAGATTTTTTTGTCTGCCTTTGCAAGTGTCCTTTCCGCTGATAAAAATAAAAGGAAAATATTGACATTCTCTTATCAGCGAGGGGAGCTAGTGATTACTGTATTAACATTCTCTTATCAGCGAGGGGAGCTAGTGATTACTGTATTAACATTCTCTTATCAGCGAGGGGAGCTAGTGATTACTGTATTAACATTGTCTTATCAGCGAGGGGAGCTAGTGATTACTGTATTAACATTGTCTTATCAGCGAGGGGAGCTAGTGATTACTGTATTAACATTCTCTTATCAGCGAGGGGAGCTAGTGATTACTATATTAACATTCTCTTATCAGCGAGGGGAGCTAGTGATTACTGTATTAACATTGTCTTATCAGCGAGGGGAGCTAGTGATTACTGTATTAACATTCTCTTATCAGCGAGGGGAGCTAGTGATTACTGTATTAACATTCTCTTATCAGCGAGGGGAGCTAGTGATTACTATATTAAAATTCTCTTATCAGCGAGGGGAGCTAGTGATTACTGTATTAACATTGTCTTATCAGCGAGGGGAGCTAGTGATTACTGTATTAACATTCTCTTATCAGCGAGGGGAGCTAGTGATTACTGTATTAACATTGTCTTATCAGCGAGGGGAGATAGTGATTACTATATTAACATTCTCTTATCAGCGAGGGGAGCTAGTGATTACTGTATTAACATTGTCTTATCAGCGAGGGGAGCTAGTGATTACTGTATTAACATTGTCTTATCAGCGAGGGGAGCTAGTGATTACTGTATTAACATTCTCCTATCAGCGAGGGGAGCTAGTGATTACTGTATTAACATTCTCTTATCAGCGAGGGGAGCTAGTGATTACTGTATTAACATTGTCTTATCAGCGAGGGGAGCTAGTGATTACTGTATTAACATTCTCTTATCAGCGAGGGGAGCTAGTGATTACTGTATTAACATTCTCTTATCAGCGAGGGGAGATAGTGATTACTGTATTAACATTCTCTTATCAGCGAGGGGAGCTAGTGATTACTGTATTAACATTCTCTTATCAGCGAGGGGAGCTAGTGATTACTGTATTAACATTGTCTTATCAGCGAGGGGAGCTAGTGATTACTGTATTAACATTGTCTTATCAGCGAGGGGAGCTAGTGATTACTGTATTAACATTGTCTTATCAGCGAGGGGAGCTAGTGATTACTGTATTAACATTCTCCTATCAGCGAGGGGTAGCTAGTGATTACTGTATTAACATTCTCTTATCAGCGAGGGGAGCTAGTGATTACTGTATTAACATTATCTTATCAGCGAGGGGAGCTAGTGATTACTGTATTAACATTCTCTCATCAGCGAGGGGAGCTAGTGATTACTGTATTAACATTGTCTTATCAGCGAGGGGAGCTAGTGATTACTGTATTAACATTCTCTTATCAGCGAGGGGAGCTAGTGATTACTGTATTAACATTGTCTTATCAGCGAGGGGAGCTAGTGATTACTGTATTAACATTCTCTTATCAGCGAGGGGAGCTAGTGATTACTGTATTAACATTGTCTTATCAGCGAGGGGAGCTAGTGATTACTGTATTAACATTGTCTTATCAGCGAGGGGAGCTAGTGATTACTGTATTAACATTCTCTTATCAGCGAGGGGAGCTAGTTTTTACTATATTAACATTCTCTTATCAGCGAGGGGAGCTAGTGATTACTGTATTAACATTGTCTTATCAGCGAGGGGAGCTAGTGATTACTGTATTAACATTCTCTTATCAGCGAGGGGAGCTAGTGATTACTGTATTAACATTATCTTATCACCGAGGGGAGCTAGTGATTACTATATTAACATTCTCTTATCAGCGAGGGGAGCTAGTGATTACTGTATTAACATTGTCTTATCAGCGAGGGGAGCTAGTGATTACTGTATTAACATTCTCTTATCAGCGAGGGGAGCTAGTGATTACTGTATTAACATTGTCTTATCAGCGAGGGGAGATAGTGATTACTATATTAACATTCTCTTATCAGCGAGGGGAGCTAGTGATTACTGTATTAACATTGTCTTATCAGCGAGGGGAGCTAGTGATTACTGCATTAACATTGTCTTATCAGCGAGGGGAGCTAGTGATTACTGTATTAACATTCTCCTATCAGCGAGGGGAGCTAGTGATTACTGTATTAACATTCTCTTATCAGCGAGGGGAGCTAGTGATTACTGTATTAACATTGTCTTATCAGCGAGGGGAGCTAGTGATGACTGTATTAACATTCTCTTATCAGCGAGGGGAGCTAGTGATTACTGTATTAACATTCTCTTATCAGCGAGGGGAGATAGTGATTACTGTATTAACATTCTCTCATCAGCGAGGGGAGCTAGTGATTACTGTATTAACATTCTCTTATCAGCGAGGGGAGCTAGTGATTACTGTATTAACATTGTCTTATCAGCGAGGGGAGCTAGTGATTACTGTATTAACATTGTCTTATCAGCGAGGGGAGCTAGTGATTACTGTATTAACATTGTCTTATCAGCGAGGGGAGCTAGTGATTACTGTATCAACATTCTCCTATCAGCGAGGGGAGCTAGTGATTACTGTATTAACATTATCTTATCAGCGAGGGGAGCTAGTGATTACTGTATTAACATTATCTTATCAGCGAGGGGAGCTAGTGATTACTGTATTAACATTCTCTTATCAGCGAGGGGAGCTAGTGATTACTGTATTAACATTATCTTATCAGCGAGGGGAGCTAGTGATTACTGTATTAACATTCTCCTATCAGCGAGGGGAGCTAGTGATTACTGTATTAACATTCTCTTATCAGCGAGGGGAGCTAGTGATTACTGTATTAACATTCTCTTATCAGCGAGGGGAGCTAGTGATTACTGTATTAACATTCTCTTATCAGCGAGGGGAGCTAGTGATTACTGTATTAACATTATCTTATCAGCGAGGGGAGCTAGTGATTACTATATTAACATTCTCTTATCAGCGAGGGGAGCTAGTGATTACTATATTAACATTCTCTTATCAGCGAGGGGACTTAGTGATTACTGTATTAACATTCTCTTATCAGCGAGGGGAGCTAGTGATTACTGTATTAACATTCTCTTATCAGCGAGGGGAGCTAGTGATTACTGTATTAACATTCTCTTATCAGCGAGGGGAGCTAGTGATTACTGTATTAACATTGTCTTATCAGCGAGGGGAGCTAGTGATTACTGTATTAACATTGTCTTATCAGCGAGGGGAGCTAGTGATTACTGTATTAACATTGTCTTATCAGCGAGGGGAGCTAGTGATTACTGTATTAACATTGTCTTATCAGCGAGGGGAGCTAGTGATTACTGTATTAACATTGTCTTATCAGCGAGGGGAGCTAGTGATTACTGTATTAACATTGTCTTATCAGCGAGGGGAGCTAGTGATTACTGTATTAACATTCTCTTATCAGCGAGGGGAGCTAGTGATTACTGTATTAACATTATCTTATCAGCGAGGGGAGCTAGTGATTACTATATTAACATTCTCTTATCAGCGAGGGGAGCTAGTGATTACTATATTAACATTCTCTTATCAGCGAGGGGAGCTAGTGATTACTGTATTAACATTCTCTTATCAGCGAGGGGAGCTAGTGATTACTGTATTAACATTCTCTTATCAGCGAGGGGAGCTAGTGATTACTGTATTAACATTCTCTTATCAGCGAGGGGAGCTAGTGATTACTGTATTAACATTGTCTTATCAGCGAGGGGAGCTAGTGATTACTGTATTAACATTGTCTTATCAGCGAGGGGAGCTAGTGATTACTGTATTAACATTGTCTTATCAGCGAGGGGAGCTAGTGATTACTGTATTAACATTGTCTTATCAGCGAGGGGAGCTAGTGATTACTGTATTAACATTCTCTTATCAGCGAGGGGAGCTAGTGATTACTGTATTAACATTGTCTTATCAGCGAGGGGAGCTAGTGATTACTGTATTAACATTGTCTTATCAGCGAGGGGAGCTAGTGATTACTGTATTAACATTGTCTTATCAGCGAGGGGAGCTAGTGATTACTGTATTAACATTCTCTTATCAGCGAGGGGAGCTAGTGATTACTATATTAACATTCTCTTATCAGCGAGGGGAGCTAGTGATTACTGTATTAACATTCTCTTATCAGCGAGGGAGCTAGTGATTACTGTATTAACATTATCTTATCAGCGAGGGGAGCTAGTGATTACTGTATTAACATTCTCTTATCAGCGAGGGGAGCTAGTGATTACTGTATTAACATTCTCTTATCAGCGAGGGGAGCTAGTGATTACTATATTAACATTATCTTATCAGCGAGGGGAGCTAGTGATTACTGTATTAACATTCTCTTATCAGCGAGGGGAGCTAGTGATTACTGTAAATCCATTTGTCTCAGTGATGTGGCCTTTTCAGGTGGCATATGGATGGTATTGTAGTGGTTTAGTGGCTTGGGGAGTTAGATAAATGACCCCTAGGGTGTTATACCACAGACTAGAGCTCTTGCTAGGACTGAACTGCTGCCAGTCTCTGTAATAGGTACAATGCATAATTGAAGTCACCCCTTTATAAGGAACAATGTTAAATTATGCATGAAAACATGAGATAATACAGAATAAATATAAGGTCAACACTGGAAGCTTGGATATGTCCCAAATGGCACCCTATTCCCTATATAGTGCACTACTTTTGACCAGGACCCACAGTAGTGCACTATGTAGGGAATAGAGGGTGATTGGGGACAGACATTTCTCCCTCTGTGAGATCAGCTAGAGTCTGTAATGTGCTTTGCCTGTAACTTATATAATCAGCCAATCAGTTCTCTCTCTCTCTCTCTCTCTCTCTCTCTCTCTCTCTCTCTCTCTCTCTCTCTCTCTCTCTCTCTCTCTCTCTCTCTCTCTCTCTCTCTCTCTCTCTCTCTCTCTCTCTCTCTCTCTCTCTCTCTCTCTCTCTCTCTCTCTCTCTCTCTCTCTCATATCCAGGAAGAGCATACTACAGTGAAACACAGTGTATACAGGGAGTACCTGTTAATTGAAATGCATTCCAGGTGACTACCTCATGAAGCTGGTTGAGAGAATGCCAAGAGTGTTCAAAGTTGTCATCAAGGCAAAGGGTGGCTACTTTGAAGAAACTCAAATATAAAATATATTTAGATTTATTTAACAGTTTTTTGGTTACTACATGATTCCATGTGTTATTTCATAGTTTTTGATGTCTTCACTATTATTGTACAATGTAGAAAATAGTACAAATAAAGAAAAACCCTTGAATGAGTAGGTGTGTCCAAACTTTTGACTGATTGTACCCTATATATGGAATAGGGTACAATTTAACGCACAGAAAGAGAGCGCCACAGCCCAGAACCAGGTCCCTGGGGACACAGGGAGAGATTATGTTTGACAGAGGCGAGAGCGATGGAGTGAGACCTTTGTTTTTCTGTTGTTGTCACATAGCATTCTCTCTCTCTCTGATTTCCTTCCCAGGATAAAACATATTATACCAGAAACAGAATCCCCATTATCTGCCTAATTTCAATAGGGTTGGTGCTTGTTAACACGTGTGTGTGTGAACATTTATCCACTAACCACTTAGGAACACACTACCAGATACGTGTTGCTCCTCTACAGAGGAAAGGCTCATTAAACATTATAAACGTGTTTTCTACAGAGGGGAACAAAGATCAACATTGAACAGATATAGTACCTTCAGAATGTATTCACACTCCTGGACTTTTTTTCCACATTTTGTTGTGTTACAAAGGGGGATTACGATAGATTTAATTGTACTTTTGTGTCAACGATCTACACAAAAATGTTCTGTAATGTCAAAGTGAAAACAAAAATTCTAAAACATATATATTAATGGAAAATAGATAAATATTCAAACTGCCCATAATATTCATACCCTAATTGTATGTGTGTGGGGGTACAGAGATAGGGTAGTCATTCAAAAATATAGTTAAATACTATTATTGCACACAGAGTGAGTCAACTTATCTGACTTGTTATGCACATTTTTACACCTTAAGTTAACAGAAGGATTGAATACTTATTGACTCGGGACATTTCAGCTTTTCATTTTTTAAATTAATTTGTAAACGTTTCTAAAAACATAATTCCACTTTGACGTTATGGGGTATTGTGTGTAGATCAGTGACACACAATCTAAATGTAATCCATTTTAAATTCAGGCTGTTACACAACCAAATCCAGGGGTGTGAATACTTTCTGAAGCATTCACTGTGTAATGCCGCAGTTCTTCTCACTGACAAAAATTCCATTTGAACCTCAAACAATATCCTAACCGTAAACAATGTCCTCCTCCAAAAATGAAGCACACTTTAATATCTAATATTGCAGAGCCTACTTGTTCCATGGTAATGCAGTCGCACCACAGTCCCCCAGTGACCAAATGTGCACAGCAACGCACAGCAACGCACGTTCCACTGACCGAATCTTGGTCAAACAGTAGAATCCGATCGGAATTGCATGCTATGGATGCAAAGTCAAACAGAATCGAGAGGTCTAAGCCAGAGAGAACCACAGCCAGGGTATGATGTGTGAGGAGAGAGGGAGGAGCTCACTAAAGCTTCACCTGGGCTTATCTCCACAGCCATTCGGATGGCTCAACTTTAAGGATCCGAGGGGTCCTGTAAGGAAATGCCTCTGTCGTGCTCTGCGTTTCTAAAGAAAGATTAAACCTTCGCTGTTGATGTGCAAAAAAACAAGTTGAATAAATAATTGAGTTATAAAAGGCGTCATAACTCAGAGGTAGTGAGCCATCCTTGACATTAAGCTTCATATCTTCACCTCTCCGTTTGCTTTCTAATGCAGAGGGATTTCTAGGTTCCTGTTTCAGCGTTTTATCTACAATAGTCCCTTTCTGCTTCCTATTTTATTTTTGCACGGTGTGCAGAAGCCAGGGAAAACACCAAACATGAAAGATGTTTGAGAAGTGACACTGCCAGAAAATAAGAATAAAAAAACTCAGAGAAATAATTTAGAATTGCGTCATTAATGTCTTTATAGTGTTTTTTGATGTTATCCTCAGCATTCTAGTGAAGCGGAAAAGATCACACTCACCCAAGGCAAAGTTTATACCCAGGTAGGCTAGAACAGTACATTTGCATCCCAGTGAGGTATACTCTGTCTTCATCCCAAATAGCACCCTATTCCCTATATAGTGTACTTCTATAGACTAGGACCCTTGTGATGCAACACAGATGTTAGGTTCAGTGTTAACTTCACCACAACAGCACATCAGGCGTTCTGGAAGAGAAAGGAATCATACATACAGCGGCATTTTCTAAATATTTTGTTGCCTTACACCCTGGAATAAAAATAGATTTTGGGGTATTTGTTTCATTTGATTTACACAACATGCCTACCACTTTGAAGATGACAAATATGTTCTATTGTGAAACAAACAAGAAATAAGACCAAAAAAACAGAAAACTTGAGCGTGCAAAACTATTGACTTCCCCCAAGGTCAATACTTTTAGAACCAGCTTTTGCAGCAATTACAGCTGCAAGTCTCTTGGGGTATGTCTCTAAGCTTGGCACATCTAGCCACTGGGATTTTTGCCCATTCTTCAAGGCAAAACTGTTCCAGCACCTTCAAGTTGGTTGGGTTCCGCTGGTGTACAGCGGAATCTCAAAGTCAGCAAAGTCATACCAGAGATTCTCAATTGGATTGAGGTCTGGGCTTTGACTAGGCCATTCCAAGACATTTAAATGTTTCCCCTTAAAGCACTCAAGTGTTGCTTTAGCAGTATGCTTAGGGTCATTGTCCTGCTGGAAGGTGAACCTCTGTCCCAGTCTCAAATCTCTGGAAGACTGAAACAGTTTTCCTCAAGAATTTCCCTGTATTTAGCGCCATCCATCATTCCGTCAATTCTGACCAGTTTCCCAGTCCCTGTCGATGAAAAACATCCCCACAGCTGTTCTTGGGGTGATGAGAGGTGTGGGTTTCCTTGATGGCTAAAAAACTCAATTTTAGTCTCATTTGACCAGAGTACCTCCTTCCATATGTTTGGGGAGTCTCCCACATGCCTTTTGGCGAACACCAAACATGTTTGCTTATTTTTTTCTGGCCAATCTTCCATAACGCCCAGCTCTGTGGAGTGTATGGCTTAAAGTGGTCCTATGGACAGATACTCCAATCTTCGCTGTGGAGCTTTGCAGCTCCTTCAGGATTATCTTTGGTCTCTTTGTTGCCTCTCTGATTAATGCCCTCCTTGCCTGGTCTGTGAGTTTTGGTGGGCGGCCCTCTCTTGGCAGGTTTGTTGTGGTGCCATATTCTTTCCATTTTTTAATAATGGATTTAATGGTGCTTGTGGGATGTTCACAGTTTAGGATATTGTTTTATAACCCAACCCTGATCTGTATTTCTCAACAACTTTGTCCCTGACCTGTTTGGAGAGTTCCTTGGTTTTCACAGTGCCACTTGCTTGGTGGTGCCCCTTGCTTAGTGTTGTTGCAGACTCTGGGGCCTTTCAGAACAGGTATATATATACTGAGATCATGTGACACTTAGATTGCACACAGGTGGACTTGATTTAACTAATTATGTGACTTCTGAAGGTAATTGGTTGCACCAGATCTTATTTAGGGGCTTCATAGCAAAGGGGGTGAATACTTATGCACGTACCACTTTTCAGTTTTTAATTTTTTTTCAAATCTTTTCATTTCACTTCACCAATTTGGACTATTTTGTTTTTGTCCATTACATGAAATCCAAATATAAATCAATTTAAATTACAGATTGTAATGCAACAAAATATGAAAAACGCCAAGGGGGGTGAATATTTTTGCAAGGCATTGTATCTATGTGTTGTGATTACGGTTAGAAGACTATCCTCAAAACTTTCTCGTCTTCTTCTCCTGTAATGGCACGAAAGTGTCTGCTTTCATCGCCTCAACAAGTTCAAGGAGCTCGTTCATTACGCTCCAGAAATTGGCCTCGGAAAAAGTAAGAGTGGATAGAAGACCATTCACCGAAAATAGACCATGTGCTCTCACTCTGCGCTACACTCACTGTAGAAAGGTTTTCATGTTCTCCTTATATCTCTCTGATCTTAATACTGATGATTGTCGTCACTAGAATAGCTTCAACAAAAATGTTCTACTTATACAAGCTTTAGAAATGTGTGTTTGGGGAATTATTTTTATCAACAGTGTTTTCCTCCTGTCATTACGAAACATAAACCGGATTACAATTCCTTTCCCAGTGAAAACCACCTTCTCCTTGCTGTTCTCACTGTCAGACTGTTCTCGGCTTCTTCAGACAGTTATCCCCTCTTATCTCTGTTCCCTCTCCCTTCACATACCATCCCTTCTCTCTCCCTCCACACACCGTCCCTTCTTATCTGTCTCTCCCTCTCTCTACCTTCTCTCTCCCTCCACACACCGTCCCTTCTTATCTGTCTCTCCCTCTCTCTACCTTCTCTCTCCCTCCACATACCATCTCTTCTCTTTCTCTCTCTCCACATACCATCTCTTCTCTCTTTCTCCACATACCAACTCTTCTCTCTCTCTCTCCACATACCATCTCTTCTCTCTCTCCACATACCATCTCTTCTCTCTCTCCACATACCATCTCTTCTCTCTCTCTCCACATACCATCTCTCTTCTCTCTCTCTCTCCACATACCATCTCTTCTCTCTCTCTCCCTCCACATACCATCTCTTCTCTCTCTCTCTCCCTCCACATACCATATCTTCTCTCTCTCTCCCTCCACATACCATCCCTTCTCTCTTTCTCCCTCAGTCCTCCTCAGTTGTCAAACCAAACTGCAGAACTGATCCAACTCGGCTAGCTTGGTTTTTGCCCTCATGCAGAGTAGGCAACCTATTCCTTATACAGGTCCCAGATCAAAGGCAGTGGAATACGTAGGGAATAGGGACGCACACTTAATAATGGCCTGCAATAGTGTGCCTTTTGGGACTCAATCCTTAATAATGGCCTGCAATAGTGGGCCATTTGGGACTCATCCTTAATAATGACCTGCAATAGTGTGCCATTTGGGGCACAACCTTAATAATGGCCTGCAATAGTGTGCCATTTGGGGCTCAACCCTTAATAATGGCCTGCAATAGGGGGCCATTTGGGACTCAACCCTTAATAATGGCCTGCAATAGGGGGCCATTTGGGACTCAACCCTTAATAATGGCCTGCAATAGGGTGGCATTTGGCGCTCAAACCTTAATAATGGCCTGCAGGTCATCTACCAGTCATAAAACTTGATATGCGGTAGCCGCGTCAGAGATCTGAATGGGACAGGTTTGAGTTAGAGTCTATAATAAAAGTTCATAGACATCTGTGGTGTAAAAAGGCCCGTGTGCTTCAAAGACGTCCTCCAGGGATTTTTGAACTTTTACTGTTGAAAAGCAATATCCTAAACAGTAAAGCACACACACTAAAGGGTGAGAAAATACGCTTTGATTAAAAATGTAGTTTTTAGTAGACACAACTGCAAACTTCAAGGAGTAGGGCATTCAATGAGTTGGAAGTACCAGATGAATGTGGAGCTATATACAGGAAGTACCAGTACCAGATAAATGTGGAGCTATATACAGGGAGTACCAGTACCAGATAAATGTGGAGCTATATACAGGGAGTACCAGTACCAGATCAATGTGGAGCTATATACAGGGAGTACCAGTACCAGATCAATGTGGAGCTATATACAGGAAGTACCAGTACCAGATGAATGTGGAGCTATATACAGGAAGTACCAGTACCAGATCAATGTGGAGCTATATACAGGGAGTACCAGTACCAGATGAATGTGGAGCTATATACAGGGAGTACCAGTACCAAATCAATGTGGAGCTATATACAGGGAGTACCAGTACCAGATGAATGTGGAGCTATATACAGGGAGTACCAGTACCAGATAAATGTGGAGCTATATACAGGGAGTACCAGTACCAGATCAATGTGGAGCTATATACAGGGAGTACCAGTACCAGATCAATGTGGAGCTATATACAGGGAGTACCAGTACCAGATAAATGTGGAGCTATATACAGGAAGTACCAGTAGCAGATCAATGTGGAGCTATATACAGGAAGTACCAGTACCAGATCAATGTGGAGCTATATACAGGAAGTACCAGTACCAGATCAATGTGGAGCTATAAACAGGGAGTACCAGTACCAGATCAATGTGGAGCTATATACAGGAAGTACCAGTACCAGATCAATGTGGAGCTATATAGAGGGAGTACCAGTACCAGATCAATGTGGAGCTATATACAGGAAGTACCAGTACCAGATCAATGTGGAGCTATATACAGGGAGTACCAGTACCAGATCAATGTGGAGCTATATACAGGAAGTACCAGTACCAGATAAATGTGGAGTTATATACAGGGAGTACCAGTACCAGATCAATGTGGAGCTATATACAGGGAGTACCAGTACCAGATCAATGTGGAGCTATATACAGGGAGTACCAGATGAATGTGGAGCTATATACAGGGAGTACCAGTACCAGATCAATGTGGAGCTATATACAGGGAGTACCAGATGAATGTGGAGCTATATACAGGAAGTACCAGTACCAGATAAATGTGGAGCTATATACAGGGAGTACCAGTACCAGATCAATGTGGAGCTATATACAGGGAGTACCAGTACCAGATCAATGTGGAGCTATATACAGGGAGTACCAGTACCAGATGAATGTGGAGCTATATACAGGGAGTACCAGATGAATGTGGAGCTATATACAGGGAGTACCAGTACCAGATCAATGTGGAGCTATATACAGGGAGTACCAGTACCAGATGAATGTGGAGCTATATACAGGGAGTACCAGATGAATGTGGAGCTATATACAGGGAGTACCAGTACCAGATCAATGTGGAGCTATATACAGGGAGTACCAGTACCAGATCAATGTGAAGCTATATACAGGGAGTACCAGATGAATGTGGAGCTATATACAGGGAGTACCAGTACCAGATCAATGTGGAGCTATATACAGGGAGTACCAGTACCAGATTAATGTGGAGCTATATACAGGGAGTACCAGATGAATGTGGAGCTATATACAGGGAGTACCAGTACCAGATCAATGTGGAGCTATATACAGGGAGTGCCAGATGAATGTGGAGCTATATACAGGGAGTACCAGTACCAGATTAATGTGGAGCTATATACAGGGAGTACCAGTACCAGATTAATGTGGAGCTATATACAGGGAGTACCAGTACCAGATGAATGTGGAGCTATATACAGGGAGTACCAGATGAATGTGGAGCTATATACAGGGAGTACCAGACCAATGTGGAGCTATATACAGGGAGTACCAGACCAATGTGGAGCTATATACAGGGAGTACCAGTACCAGATTAATGTGGAGCTATATACAGGGAGTACCAGATGAATGTGGAGCTATATACAGGGAGTACCAGTACCAGATCAATGTGGAGCTATATACAGGGAGTACCAGTACCAGATCAATGTGGAGCTATATACAGGAAGTACCAGTACCAGATCAATGTGGAGCTATATACAGGAAGTACCAGTACCAGATCAATGTGGAGCTATAAACAGGGAGTACCAGTACCAGATGAATGTGGAGCTATATACAGGGAGTACCAGTACCAGATTAATGTGGAGCTATATACAGGGAGTACCAGTACCAGATTAATGTGGAGCTATATACAGGGAGTACCAGTACCAGATTAATGTGGAGCTATATACAGGGAGTACCAGATGAATGTGGAGCTATATACAGGGAGTACCAGACCAATGTGGAGCTATATACAGGGAGTACCAGACCAATGTGGAGCTATATACAGGGAGTACCAGTACCAGATTAATGTGGAGCTATATACAGGGAGTACCAGATGAATGTGGAGCTATATACAGGGAGTACCAGTACCAGATCAATGTGGAGCTATATACAGGGAGTACCAGTACCAGATGAATGTGGAGCTATATACAGGAAGTACCAGTACCAGATCAATGTGGAGCTATTTACAGGAAGTACCAGTACCAGACCAATGTGTAGCTATATACAGGGAGTACCAGTACCAGATCAATGTGGAGCTATATACAGGAAGTACCAGTACCAGATCAATGTGGAGCTATATACAGGGAGTACCAGTACCAGATCAATGTGGAGCTATATACAGGAAGTACCAGTAGCAGATCAATGTGGAGCTATATACAGGAAGTACCAGTACCAGATCAATGTGGAGCTATATACAGGGAGTACCAGTACCAGATTAATGTGGAGCTATATACAGGGAGTACCAGTACCAGATTAATGTGGAGCTATATACAGGGAGTACCAGTACCAGATGAATGTGGAGCTATATACAGGGAGTACCAGATGAATGTGGAGCTATATACAGGGAGTACCAGACCAATGTGGAGCTATATACAGGGAGTACCAGACCAATGTGGAGCTATATACAGGGAGTACCAGTACCAGATTAATGTGGAGCTATATACAGGGAGTACCAGATGAATGTGGAGCTATATACAGGGAGTACCAGTACCAGATCAATGTGGAGCTATATACAGGGAGTACCAGTACCAGATGAATGTGGAGCTATATACAGGAAGTACCAGTACCAGATCAATGTGGAGCTATTTACAGGAAGTACCAGTACCAGACCAATGTGTAGCTATATACAGGGAGTACCAGTACCAGATCAATGTGGAGCTATATACAGGAAGTACCAGTACCAGACCAATGTGGAGCTATATACAGGGAGTACCAGACAAATGTGGAGCTATATACAGGGAGTACCAGTACCAGATTAATGTGGAGCTATATACAGGGAGTACCAGATGAATGTGGAGCTATATACAGGGAGTACCAGTACAAGATCAATGTGAAGCTATATACAGGGAGTACCAGATGAATGTGGAGCTATATACAGGGAGTACCAGTACCAGATCAATGTGGAGCTATATACAGGGAGTACCAGTACCAGATTAATGTGGAGCTATATACAGGGAGTACCAGATGAATGTGGAGCTATATACAGGGAGTACCAGTACCAGATCAATGTGGAGCTATATACAGGGAGTACCAGATGAATGTGGAGCTATATACAGGGAGTACCAGACCAATGTGGAGCTATATACAGGGAGTACCAGACCAATGTGGAGCTATATACAGGGAGTACCAGTACCAGATTAATGTGGAGCTATATACAGGGAGTACCAGATGAATGTGGAGCTATATACAGGGAGTACCAGTACCAGATCAATGTGGAGCTATATACAGGGAGTACCAGTACCAGATGAATGTGGAGCTATATACAGGAAGTACCAGTACCAGATCAATGTGGAGCTATTTACAGGAAGTACCAGTACCAGACCAATGTGTAGCTATATACAGGGAGTACCAGTACCAGATCAATGTGGAGCTATATACAGGAAGTACCAGTACCAGATCAATGTGGAGCTATATACAGGGAGTACCAGTACCAGATCAATGTGGAGCTATATACAGGAAGTACCAGTAGCATTTCAATGTGGAGCTATATACAGGAAGTACCAGTACCAGATCAATGTGGAGCTATATACAGGAAGTACCAGTACCAGATCAATGTGGAGCTATAAACAGGGAGTACCAGTACCAGATCAATGTGGAGCTATATACAGGAAGTACCAGTACCAGATCAATGTGGAGCTATATACAGGGAGTACCAGTACCAGATCAATGTGGAGCTATATACAGGAAGTACCAGTACCAGATAAATGTGGAGCTATATACAGGGAGTACCAGTACCAGATCAATGTGGAGCTATATACAGGGAGTACCAGTACCAGATCAATGTGGAGCTATATACAGGGAGTACCAGATGAATGTGGAGCTATATACAGGGAGTACCAGTACCAGATCAATGTGGAGCTATATACAGGGAGTACCAGATGAATGTGGAGCTATATACAGGAAGTACCAGTACCAGATAAATGTGGAGCTATATACAGGGAGTACCAGTACCAGATCAATGTGGAGCTATATACAGGGAGTACCAGTACCAGATCAATGTGGAGCTATATACAGGGAGTACCAGTACCAGATCAATGTGGAGCTATATACAGGGAGTACCAGATGAATGTGGAGCTATATACAGGGAGTACCAGTACCAGATCAATGTGGAGCTATATACAGGAAGTACCAGTACCAGATCAATGTGAAGCTATATACAGGGAGTACCAGATGAATGTGGAGCTATATACAGGGAGTACCAGTACCAGATCAATGTGGAGCTATATACAGGGAGTACCAGTACCAGATTAATGTGGAGCTATATACAGGGAGTACCAGATGAATGTGGAGCTATATACAGGGAGTACCAGTACCAGATCAATGTGGAGCTATATACAGGGAGTGCCAGATGAATGTGGAGCTATATACAGGGAGTACCAGTACCAGATTAATGTGGAGCTATATACAGGGAGTACCAGTACCAGATGAATGTGGAGCTATATACAGGGAGTACCAGTACCAGATGAATGTGGAGCTATATACAGGGAGTACCAGATGAATGTGGAGCTATATACAGGGAGTACCAGACCAATGTGGAGCTATATACAGGGAGTACCAGACCAATGTGGAGCTATATACAGGGAGTACCAGTACCAGATTAATGTGGAGCTATATACAGGGAGTACCAGATGAATGTGGAGCTATATACAGGGAGTGCCAGATGAATGTGGAGCCACATACAGGGAGTACCAGATCAATGTGGAGCTATATACAGGGAGTACCAGTACCAGATTAATGTGGAGCTATATACAGGGAGTACCAGATGAATGTGGAGCTATATACAGGGAGTACCAGTACCAGATCAATGTGGAGCTATATACAGGGAGTACCAGTACCAGATGAATGTGGAGCTATATACAGGGAGTACCAGTACCAGATCAATGTGGAGCTATATACAGGGAGTACCAGTACCAGATGAATGTGGAGCTATATACAGGGAGTACCAGACCAATGTGGAGCTAAATACAGGGAGTACCAGTACCAGACCAATGTGGAGCTATATACAGGGAGTACCAGACCAATGTGGAGCTAAATACAGGGAGTACCAGTACCAGACCAATGTGGAGCTATATACAGGGAGTACCAGTACCAGACCAATGTGGAGCTATATACAGGGAGTACCAGACCAATGTGGAGCTATATACAGGGAGTACCAGACCAATGTGGAGCTAAATACAGGGAGTACCAGTACCAGACCAATGTGGAGCTAAATACAGGGAGTACCAGTACCACACCAATGTGGAGCTATATACAGGGAGTACCAGACCAATGTGGAGCTATATACAGGGAGTACCAGACCAATGTGGAGCTAAATACAGGGAGTACCAGTACCAGACCAATGTGGAGCTATATACAGGGAGTACCAGACCAATGTGGAGCTATATACAGGGAGTACCAGATCAATGTGGAGCTATATACAGGAAGTACCAGACCAATGTGGAGCTATATACAGGGAGTACCAGACCAATGTGGAGCTATATACAGGGAGTACCAGACCAATGTGGAGCTATATACAGGGAGTACCAGACCAATGTGGAGCTATATACAGGGAGTACCAGACCAATGTGGAGCTATATACAGGGAGTACCAGATCAATGTGGAGCTAAATACAGGGAGTACCAGTACCAGACCAATGTGGAGCTATATACAGGGAGTACCAGACCAATGTGGAGCTATATACAGGGAGTACCAGACCAATGTGGAGCTATATACAGGGAGTACCAGACCAATGTGGAGCTATATACAGGGAGTACCAGTAACAGATCAATGTGGAGCTATATACAGGGAATACCAGACCAATGTGGAGCTATATACAGGGAGTACCAGATCAATGTGGAGCTATATACAGGGAGTACCAGTACCAGATCAATGTGGAGCTATATACAGGGAGTACCAGTACCAGATCAATGTGGAGCTATATACAGGAAGTACCAGTACCAGATCAATGTGGAGCTATATACAGGGAGTACCAGTACCAGATCAATGTGGAGCTATATACAGGGAGTACCAGTACCAGATCAATGTGGAGCTATATACAGGGAGTACCAGTACCAGATCAATGTGGAGCTATATACAGGGAGTACCAGATGAATGTGGAGCTATATACAGGGAGTACCAGTACCAGATCAATGTGGAGCTATATACAGGGAGTACCAGTACCAGATCAATGTGGAGCTATATACAGGGAGTACCAGTACCAGATCAATGTGGAGCTATATACAGGGAGTACCAGTACCAGATCAATGTGGAGCTATATACAGGGAGTACCAGATCAATGTGGAGCTATATACAGGAAGTACCAGTACCAGATCAATGTGGAGCTATATACAGGGAGTACCAGTACCAGATAAATGTGGAGCTATATACAGGAAGTACCAGTACCAGATCAATGTGGAGCTATATACAGGGAGTACCAGATGAATGTGGAGCTATATACAGGGAGTACCAGTACCAGATCAATGTGGAGCTATATACAGGGAGTACCAGTACCAGATCAATGTGGAGCTATATACAGGGAGTACCAGTACCAGATCAATGTGGAGCTATATACAGGGAGTACCAGATCAATGTGGAGCTATATACAGGAAGTACCAGTACCAGATCAATGTGGAGCTATATACAGGGAGTACCAGTACCAGATAAATGTGGAGCTATATACAGGAAGTACCAGTACCAGATCAATGTGGAGCTATATACAGGGAGTACCAGATGAATGTGGAGCTATATACAGGGAGTACCAGTACCAGATCAATGTGGAGCTATATACAGGGAGTACCAGTACCAGATCAATGTGGAGCTATATACAGGGAGTACCAGTACCAGATCAATGTGGAGCTATATACAGGGAGTACCAGTTCCAGATCAATGTGGAGCTATATACAGGGAGTACCAGTACCAGATCAATGTGGAGCTATCTTCTAACTTCTTTAACTCAGTGACATTTGTAGGTTTTCAAGCATCAACTGCTTGTTTAAACTCCTACCCCACAACATCTCAATTGTGATCTGGACTTTGACATTCCAAAACTTCAAATGTGTTGCTTTTTAACCATTTTCATGTCGACTTGATTGTGGATTTTTCATCATTGTCTTGCTGCGTGACCCAGGTGTTCTTCAGCATCAGCTCACAGACGGATGGCCTGACATACTCCTGTAGAATTCTCTGATACAGAGCAGAATGATGAGGATAATTTAAAAAAAAATCAATTTTAGAACAAGGCTGTAACATCACAAAATGTGGAAAAAGTCAAGGGGTCTGAGTACCCTCCGTGTGTACTGTATATAGTGAGTGTGTATATGGTGTATATAGTCTAGTGCATGTGCCAATGATCAGTGCAAGATAGAGTCAGTGCAGATAGTTCTGGTACCATTAACTGGCTACTTAGCTGTCTTATGGCTTGGGGGGTAGAAGCTGTATCGGAGCCTGTTGGTCCGAGAGACAATTCTCCGGTCCGGCAAAACGGTAGCAGAGTGAACAGTCGATGGCTTGGGTGGCTGGAGTCTTGGAAACATTTTCGGGCCTTCATCTGACACCGCCTGATATAGAGGTCCTGGATGGCGGGGAGCTCGGCCCCAGTGATGTACTGGGCTGTCTGCGTCACCCTCTGTAGCGATTTGTGGTCAAAGCTGGTGCATTTGTCATACCAAGCAGAGATGTAGTCAGTTAAAATGCTCTTGATGGTGCAGCAGTATAACTTTTTGAGGATCCGAGGGCCCGTTCCCAAAAAATGTTCAGCCTCCTGAAGGGTAAGAGGTGCTCTTCACGACTGTGCGGGTGTGTGTGGACCACGTTAAATCCTTAGTGATGTGGACGCAAAGGAACTTGAAGCTCTTGGTCTGCTCCACAGAAAGCCCCGTTGTAATGGAACAACAGAGAACAGAAGAAACCCCCCCCCCCCCCCCACCCGCTTGTGCTATGTCATGATTTACCTAGACCACCTACTGAGATGTGCCTTTTGTTAAGTAAATCAGATGTTAAATGAGGTGAAAAGGAGACTGGAGTGCCACTTTTACAGCTCCCGTGGACGGGAACCTGGACAGAGTCCCGGAGTTTTACAGTCTTTTATGAGCTCATCACTTATTAAGGCACATTATATCTCCAGGACTCTCAAGACTGCTCCTCAAGACTACCCTAAATGCAAGACTGCTTCTCAAGACTACCCTAAATGCAAGACTGCTTCTCAAGACTACCCTAAATGCAAGACTGTCTCACGAGCTTTTTCCTTCTGGATCTTCATTTTGACTAAACTTTTGAGATTTTAGCTTCAGCATTAAACATTCCATTTGGCGTCAGCCTTTCTCCTTGCTGCACAATAGAGAGTCATGATGGGGGCAAAAACTGTCAGTGCTATTTAGCTCAAGGCCTTTGTTGTTGTTGCAGTGTTACTGCAGTTTTGGAATGGGGACCTGACTTCACCTATTGGCATGTTAAAACAGCTGTGTACTAAAAACATTTCTTATGCTGTACGGTGCTTAGTAGCGGTGACTTTCTGACCTCCAGGCTGGGTGTGTGTTGTGGTGTGTGTGGTGTGTGTGGTGTGCGTGGAGTGTGGGTGTGTGTGTGTTGTGTGTGTGGGTTGTGTGTTTGTGTGTGTGCATGCATGTGTGTGTTGTGTGTGTACGCATGTGTGTCTGTGTGTGTGTGTGTGGTGTGTGTGTGGTATGTGTGTGTGTGTGTATGCCTGCTCTTGGCTGTATTCATGTGACATATCATTCATTAAGAAACCAGGTCAGGTCCTGGGAGGGTCATCGGTTCAACGACAACGGGGATCACAAACGGAGAAGGAAGTTAGTTAGCGAGGTCCGTCTGAATGCAAATGGACGTCTTGCAGAAATGAACCTGAGAGAGAGAGAGAATAATAAAGAGAGAGATGTTACAGTAGGAATCTCTCTATAAAGCTGACAACTATTTAATCCCAAGCAGTGAGAACGAGCGCATGTGGGAATTACTGATGATGGCATGGTGTTTTAATTTTTATTTATTTTTTTAACCTTTATTTAACTAGGCAAGTCAGTTAAGAACAAATTCTTATTTTCAATGACGGCCTAGGAACAGTGGGTTAACCACCCCCCCCCCACCCCATTAGGATACAGCCAGTAGTCAGAGAAGGAAGGTCAGAACAGCATTGCAGTCAGGAGTCTGTGGTGGGCTTAGAGGGATTTAAAAAATATTCAACTTCACTTTAGCACCACCAATTAGTAGGAAGTGCCTACTCATAATTGGCTAAAATCACAGGATGCACGCCGAAGATGTCACTGGAAACATTTCTCTCCCTCAATTTTTTTTTACTACAAAACATAGAAAAGTGCAGTGGTGTAAAGTACTTAAGTAAAAATACTTTAAAGTACTAATTACGTTGTTTTCTGAGGTCGCTGTACTTTACTTTACTATTTATATTTTTGGAAACTTTTACTTCACAACATAAAAAAAAAAGGATGTACATTTTAATTCGTACATTTTAATCCGTACATTTTAATCTGTACATTTTAATCCGTACATTTTAATCCGTACATTTTAATCCGTACATTTTAATCTGTACATTTTAATCCGTACATTTTAATCCGTACATTTTAATTTGTACATTTTAATCCATACATTTTAATCCGTACATTTTAATCCGTACATTTTAATTCGTACATTTTAATCCGTACATTTTAATCTGTACATTTTAATCCGTACATTTTAATCTGTACATTTTAATCCGTACATTTTAATCTGTACATTTTAATCCGTACATTTTAATCCATACATTTTAATCCATACATTTTAATCCGTACATTTTAATCCGTACATTTTAATCCGTACATTTTAATCTGTACATTTTAATCCGTACATTTTAATCTGTACATTTTAATCCGTACATTTTAATCCGTACATTTTAATCCGTACATTTTAATCCATACATTTTAATCCGTACATTTTAATTCGTACATTTTAATCCGTACATTTTAATCTGTACATTTTAATCCGTACATTTTAATCTGTACATTTTAATCCGTACATTTTAATCTGTACATTTTAATCCGTACATTTTAATCCGTACATTTTAATCCGTACATTTTAATCCGTACATTTTCCCTGACAGCCAAAAGTAAATGTTACATTTTGACAGAAATGTTTTCAATTTCCAACTGCTTCTGATCTAAACACAAATACTTATTTTGTAAATTGAGTGTTGGAGTGTGACCCTGGCTATCCGTCAATAAAAAATCAAAATTATTGAAGCTTTAACTTTTGATACTTAAATTGAATTGCTAAAATGTACTTAAGTATCAAAGTTAAATTGAATTGCTAAAATGTACTTAAGTATCAAAGTTAAATTGAATTGCTAAAATGTACTTAACTTTGATACTTAAGTATATTTAAAACCAAATACTTTTAGACTTTTACTCAAGTAGTATTTTACTGGGTGACTTTCACTTTTACTTGAGTCATTTTCTATTAAGGTATCTTTACTTTTATTCAAGTATGACAATTTACAAATGAAGCATGTGCGTCTAGTGAGTCTGCCAGATCAGAGGCAGTAGGGATGACCGGGGATGCTCTCTTGATAAGTGTGTGAATTAGACAAGTTTCCTGCTATGCATTTAAAATGTAACGAGTATGTATGGAGTAAAAAGTACATTATTTTCTTTAGGAATGTAAGTGAAGGAAAAGTAAAACTTATCAAAAACATAAATAGTAAAGTACAGATATCCCCAAATGTATTTTTTACATAAATACTTCACACCACTGCCTTTCCTCACATTGCTTTTAAAATCAGAACAGAGGCCTGGTGTCAACTACATCTGCATAAATCACTGATGAAGAGAGTGAAGAAGAAAATACAGAAATGTATTTCAAGGCTCTCGTGCTATCCTCATTCTATATTTCAAGGCTCTCGTGCTATCCTCATTCTATATTTCAAGGCTCTCGTGCTATCCTCATTCTATATTTCAAGGCTCTCGTGCTATCCTCATTCTATATTTCAAGGCTCTCGTGCTATCCTCATTCTATATTTCAAGGCTCTCGTGCTATCCTCATTCTATATTTCAAGGCTCTCGTGCTATCCTCATTCTATATTTCAAGGCTCTCGTGCTATCCTCATTCTATATTTCAAGGCTCTCGTGCTATCCTCATTCTATATTTCAAGGCTCTCGTGCTATCCTCATTCTATATTTCAAGGCTCTCGTGCTATCCTCATTCTATATTTCAAGGCTCTCGTGCTATCCTCATTCTATATTTCAAGGCTCTCGTGCTATCCTCATTCTATATTTCAAGGCTCTCGTGCTATCCTCATTCTATATTTCAAGGCTCTCGTGCTATCCTCATTCTATATTTCAAGGCTCTCGTGCTATCCTCATTCTATATTTCAAGGCTCTCGTGCTATCCTCATTCTATATTTCAAGGCTCTCGTGCTATCCTCATTCTATATTTCAAGGCTCTCGTGCTATCCTCATTCTATATTTCAAGGCTCTCGTGCTATCCTCATTCTATATTTCAAGGCTCTCGTGCTATCCTCATTCTATATTTCAAGGCTCTCGTGCTATCCTCATTCTATATTTCAAGGCTCTCGTGCTATCCTCATTCTATATTTCAAGGCTCTCGTGCTATCCTCATTCTATATTTCAAGGCTCTCGTGCTATCCTCATTCTATATTTCAAGGCTCTCGTGCTATCCTCATTCTATATTTCAAGGCTCTCGTGCTATCCTCATTCTATATTTCAAGGCTCTCGTGCTATCCTCATTCTATATTTCAAGGCTCTCGTGCTATCCTCATTCTATATTTCAAGGCTCTCGTGCTATCCTCATTCTATATTTCAAGGCTCTCGTGCTATCCTCATTCTATATTTCAAGGCTCTCGTGCTATCCTCATTCTATATTTCAAGGCTCTCGTGCTATCCTCATTCTATATTTCAAGGCTCTCGTGCTATCCTCATTCTATATTTCAAGGCTCTCGTGCTATCCTCATTCTATATTTCAAGGCTCTCGTGCTATCCTCATTCTATATTTCAAGGCTCTCGTGCTATCCTCATTCTATATTTCAAGGCTCTCGTGCTATCCTCATTCTATATTTCAAGGCTCTCGTGCTATCCTCATTCTATATTTCAAGGCTCTCGTGCTATCCTCATTCTATATTTCAAGGCTCTCGTGCTATCCTCATTCTATATTTCAAGGCTCTCGTGCTATCCTCATTCTATATTTCAAGGCTCTCGTGCTATCCTCATTCTATATTTCAAGGCTCTCGTGCTATCCTCATTCTATATTTCAAGGCTCTCGTGCTATCCTCATTCTATATTTCAAGGCTCTCGTGCTATCCTCATTCTATATTTCAAGGCTCTCGTGCTATCCTCATTCTATATTTCAAGGCTCTCGTGCTATCCTCATTCTATATTTCAAGGCTCTCGTGCTATCCTCATTCTATATTTCAAGGCTCTCGTGCTATCCTCATTCTATATTTCAAGGCTCTCGTGCTATCCGCATTCTATATTTCAAGGCTCTCGTGCTATCCTCATTCTATATTTCAAGGCTCTCGTGCTATCCTCATTCTATATTTCAAGGCTCTCGTGCTATCCTCATTCTATATTTCAAGGCTCTCGTGCTATCCTCATTCTATATTTCAAGGCTCTCGTGCTATCCTCATTCTATATTTCAAGGCTCTCGTGCTATCCTCATTCTATATTTCAAGGCTCTCGTGCTATTCTCATTCTATATTTCAAGGCTCTCATGCTATCCTCATTCTATATTTCAAGGCTCTCGTGCTATCCTCATTCTATATTCCAAGGCTCTCGTGCTATCCTCATTCTATATTTCAAGGCTCTCGTGCTATCCTCATTCTATATTTCAAGGCTCTCGTGCTATCCTCATTCTATATTTCAAGGCTCTCGTGCTATCCTCATTCTATATTTCAAGGCTCTCGTGCTATCCTCATTCTATATTTCAAGGCTCTCGTGCTATCCTCATTCTATATTTCAAGGCTCTCGTGCTATCCTCATTCTATATTTCAAGGCTCTCGTGCTATCCTCATTCTATATTTCAAGGCTCTCGTGCTATCCTCATTCTATATTTCAAGGCTCTCGTGCTATCCTCATTCTATATTTGGTTAGGTTGGTTGGTTTGCTCTCGTGCTCTCGTGCTATCCTCATTCTATATTTCAAGGCTCTCGTGCTATCCTCATTCTATATTTCAAGGCTCTCGTGCTATCCTCATTCTATATTTCAAGGCTCTCGTGCTATCCTCATTCTATATTTCAAGGCTCTCGTGCTATCCTCATTCTATATTTCAAGGCTCTCGAAATAGGAGGGGTAGGGGTAGAGAGGTAGAGGGGAGAGACTGGAGTGTTGAGTATGGCTGGGAGGACAGACAGGGAAGGGGTGGGTTGGTTAGCCTGGATGATGGGGTTTGATTATTCTGTTTGAATTACGGAGGCGCTCACTTCGCCTCACCTCTCTTCTCTCCTCACGACACACACACACACACACACACACACACACACACACACACACACACACACACACACACACACACACACACACACACACACACACACACACACACACACACACACACACACACACACACACACACACACACACACACACACACACAAACTCCATAAAACGACCCAATATACCCAGATATAAACATAAACTCGAAGTCAATCCTCTGGAACATAAACATGAACAAGCACGGAAAGAAACACACCCATCCATAAAATCGAATGCCAAACACGCATGTTTCAAGAGGAAACCTCCCCACCACCCTGTAATCTGAGAGTGTCTCAGTCTCAGTGGTGGTGGTGATATGTTCATCGGCTCAGCGATGGTATGCTTCTCTAAACCGCCGCATTAGAGGCTCTACTCTAAATTAAATGAACTGTCCCTCAGGCTATGGAGAAGATGGACTCTCAGGCTATGTCACAAATATCACCATTTTCCCCATATGGTGCACTACTTTTGACAGGGATCTGGTCAAAAGTAGTGACGGATATAGAGACTACGGTGCCACTTGGGACGCACCCTCACTGTACTATCCTTGATTCCTTACACAGCTACAGTAGCATCTAAAATAATTGTCTCCCTCACTCCCTCCAACATCCTACTGTACAGCCTAGTCTCATAGACTAGACGTAACATACTAAATGTCATTTCGGGACATTCAAATAAGTATGATATGTTATGTTTGGTATGGTTACATAAGACAGAAGGTTGCTTAAGTTAATGCAAAAAAATGGAGGTGGGTGGATAGACGAAAAACGTGAACGTCTAGCAACCCAAAGGTTGTGTGTTCGAATCTCATCACGGACAACTTTAGCATTTAGCAACTACTTACTACTTTTTAGATACTTTGCCACAACTTAGCATGTTAGCTAACCCTTCCCATAACCCTTTAACCTATCTCCTAACCCTAACCTTAAGCCCTAACCTCTAGCCTAGCTAACGTTAGCCACCTAGCTAGCATTGCTAACTTTAGTGTTAGCCACCTAGCTAACATTAGCCACAACAATTTGGAATTCATAACACATCTTACATTTTGCAAATTCGTAATATATTGTACAAATTGACAATTTGTATAGTGTGCGACAAAGGCTTTGAGTCTTCTGCCGGTTGGGTGTCTTCCATCCTGATTGGACATTGAGGAGTTTCAGAAAATTGCTGAGCGTCAACACCCTCCTCTCTCGCCCCCTCACACACACTCTTATACATACACACAACCCATGGGCCCTCTCCAGTTGCTCTCTGTGGGGGTGTGTGATGCTCTGTGATAATGATGAAAAAAGACACTCGAGCTGTAGAGAGAGGAGAGAGAGGATAGAAAAGAGAGAGGAGAGAGAGAGGATAGAAAGGAGAGAGAAAGAGGAGAGAAAAGAGAGAGGAGAGAGAGAGGATAGAAAAGAGAGAGGAGAGAGAGAGGATAGAAAAGAGAGAGAGAGAAGATAGAAAAGAGAGAGGAGAGAGAGGAGAGAAAAGAGAGAAAGAGAGAGAGGATAGAAAAGAGAGAGAGAGGAGAAAAGAGAGAGAGAGAGAGAAGAGAGCGAGAGAGAAAGAGGAGAGAAGAGAGAGAGAGAAAAGAGAGAGAAAGAGAGAAGAGAGCGAGAGAGAGAGAGAAAGAGGAGAGAAAAGAGAGAGAGGATAGAAAAGAGAGCGAGAGAGAGGGAGCGACATACAGAGAGAGAGAGAGGAACTGAGCTGCACTTCCTAACCTCCTGCCAAATGTATGACCATATTAGAGACACATATTTCATCTCAGATTACACAGATCCACAAAGAATTTGGAAACAAACCCAATTTTTAATAAACTCCCAAATCTATTGGGTGTTATACAATGGGTGGGTCTAATCCTGAATACTGATTGGTTAAAAGCGCATTCCAGCCAGTGTCTATTCCACAAGTTACGGCTAAATTTATATTCAAATTTGATCTCCAACTTTCCCATAGTAGTGAACGTGTAGGGGTCGGGAGTCGGGACGAGTGAAAGAGAGAGGCAGGCAGCGTTTCTCAGCCAATCTAAATCATGAATCAGCTGGCATAATTTTTATGGATATACACAAAGAAATGTCAATTGAAAAAAGGTCAAACGAAACGAAGTGCAGCTAAATTTCAGTCTTTCCAGCTTCAGTTTGAAGTTATTGTGTTGGCTATGTTGTTGGCTAGCTCCTCTGTATCCTAACGAGACAGCACATTTTTTATGCCAGGCAAAATCGTGCCCCATTAGCTCATTTATCCAAATAAATGTCACTAGAAAACAGCTTAAACAAATGCAGCTACTGTTGTTATTCTTGTCACACTCTGATCTGTTTCACCTGTCTTGTGCCTGTCTCCACCCCCCTCTAGGTGTCTTCCATTTTCCCCATTATCCCTTGTGCATTTATACCTGCGATCTCTGTTTGTCTGTTGCCAGTTCGCCTTGTCTCGTCATGCCTACCAGCGTGTGTTTCCGTACACCTATTTCTCTAGTTCCTGTTTTCTAGTCCTCCTAGTTCCGACCATTTCTGCCTGCCCTGACCCCGATCCTGCCTGCCTTCCTGTAACTATCTGACTCTGACCTGGTTACGAATTTCTGCCTGCCCTGACCCCGAGACTGCCTGCCTCCCTATACCTGTCGAACGTGGACCTGGTTACAAACCTCTGCCTGTCCTCAACCTGCCCTTTCCCTGCCTCCTGTGGTTTAATAAACTACTCTGTGTATTGTACCTTCCGTCTCCTGTGTCTGTATATGGGTCATATCCTGAGTCGTGTTAATTCTGTCTGCACTGTTTGTAAGTTAGCCGTAGTTGGCTAGTTAGCAAGCAAGGGAGAAGAACGTTGGCAGCCAGTATGGCAATAGAACATTTAGAACGAACGTCCTTAGATACAGAACAGAAAGACTGAATGACTGGGTCATGTCTCTGCCAATCGAACCAACAGAACGAATGACCAGCCGGCTTGGGTAGCAACCCTATATTTGTGTCGGAGCTATATATTGTGGAAGGATGAAATAGTATGAATAAATTAGTCAAAATTAAGTTTTTAATTAAAATATGTCAATCATTATTTGAATATGTTGGTAACACAATGTATAAAAGTAATAATGCCGCCTACAGCTTCTCGGGCATTATCACTTACAATTCCCAGCATGCACCAAACACTCCCAGCATGCAGAGAGAGAGAGATAGTGAAATAGAGTGGGAAGGGAGTATACTGTAATATATTTCTGCCAAGGAAATCCATCTGTGTAAAACAAATAAAAGAGGTAAAATACTATGATAGAGCCATAATCTCTCCCGTCTCAAAGAACAGGAAAAATACCCCTGCGAGGGAACTTCTTACTATTGATCTTTGACACTAGGTTTTTCTTCAGAGGGTGAATCTCAAACCTCCTGTGTGCTTCAAGTGATGGGATTGACTGTTGACATAACCGAAGTTCTAGTAGGTTCTATTTGTTCTGTTTTTTTTTTGTCATGCCGTTATCTAAGGAGTCAGGAGTCACACTCCTCTCCGTGAGCCAAGTAAACGGCTGACAAGGCTCCCCTGCAACCCTACGCGTGGGCACGCATCATCAAAGAGCGCCAGCAGGCTGTCATACAAGTCAAATCATCAGTCAGAGCAGAGGGGAACAGCTGCATGGTGCATTATACTCATGGAGGATTGTCACTGCTGAAAGGTCACAGAGACTTGAGAAAGACTGCAACAAGAACGCCTAAATAAATTCAGAATGCCAACCAGGACAAAACATGAATAAAACATATATATATATATATATTTAACTAAATGGGAGTTGTGATGATATACGTTTACCAGTGGCTGTTTCATTAATGTCTTGGATAGGGTTAGGAAATCTTGGTTAAGGTTCATAACAGAACAACTACAAACACTGATGAACACAAATGAATACTGGTCATGGCTTTTTACCTTGTTGTAGTGCAGCATAGTAGAAGGGTGGGCGAAGGACATGTGTATAACTAATGGTACTATGACCTCTTAAGTCCTAAAAGCTACCCTTTTACTGAGGCATAATGATTGGTTCTTCCATGAACAGAGTGATCGACAGCTAGGGGAGGAAGGAGAAATGTGTTGTGGACAATCAACAATACCACAACCATTATTAGATAGAATCATTATTATTCCATTATCACCATTATCACATTGAATCATTATTATACCATTATTATCAGTAAACCATGCTCTATTTGTGAGCGTAAAGAATTACTCTGGAATCTACAACTCAATCATATTTAACCAATAAGTCCTTTACCTCAGTTGCATCCCCACATGCTGTTGTATAATTGGAAAATCACATTAAAATCGCATAATAGGAAATAAATAGCAGCATATCACCTAGGCTACCTTATAGACTGGGACAATGGCCCCACTGGGCTATATTAGAGACTGGGATAATGGCCGCACTGGGCAACCTTAGGGAATGGGATAATGGCCCTACTGGGCTACCTTAGAGACAGGGATAATGGCCCTACTGGGATACATTAGGGACTGGGAAAATGGCCTTACTGGGCTATATTAGAGACTGGGATAATGGCCCCACTGGGCTACCTCAGAGACTGGGATAATGGCCCCACTGGGATACATTAGGGACAGGGAAAATGGCCTTACTGGGCTACCTTAGAGACTGGGATAATGGCCCCAATGGGCTACCTCAGAGACTGGGATAATGGCCCCACTGGGCTACCTCAGAGACTGGGATAATGGCCCCACTGGGCTACCTTAGAGACTGGGATAATGGCCCCGCTGGGCTACCTTAGAGACTGGGATAATGGCCCTATTGGGCTACATTAGAGACTGGGATAATGTCTTTACTGGGCTATATTAGAGACTGGGATAATGGCCCCACTGGGCTACGTCAGAGACTGGGATAATGGCCCCACTGGGCTACCTCAGAGACTGGGATAATGGCCCCACTGGGATACATTAGGGACAGGGAAAATGGCCTTACTGGGCTACCTTAGAGACTGGGATAATGGCCCCAATGGGCTACCTCAGAGACTGGGATAATGGCCCCACTGGGCTACCTCAGAGACTGGGATAATGGCCCCACTGGGCTACCTTAGAGACTGGGATAATGGCCCCACTGGGCTACCTTAGAGACTGGGATAATGGACCTATTGGGCTACATTAGAGACTGGGATAATGTCTTTACTGGGCTATATTAGAGACTGGGATAATGGCCCCACTGGGCTACGTCAGAGACTGGGATAATGTCTTTACTGGGCTATATTAGAGACTGGGATAATGGCCCCACTGGGCTACCTCAGAGACTGGGATAATGGCCCCACTGGGCTACCTTAAAGACTGGGATAATGGCCGCACTGGGCTACCTTAGGGACTGGGATAATGGCCCTACTGGGCTACCTTAGAGACAGGGATAATGGCCCTACTGGGATGCATTAGGGACTGGGAAAAGGGCCTTACTGGGCTATATTAGAGACTGGGATAATGGCCCCACTGGGCTACCTCAGAGACTGGGATAATGGCCCCACTGGGCTACCTCAGAGACTGGGATAATGGCCCCACTGGGCTACCTCAGAGACTGGGATAATGGCCGCACTGGGCTACATTAGAGACTGGGATAATGGCCCCATTGGGCTACCTTAGAGACTGGGATAATGGCCCCACTGGGCTACATTAGATACTGGGATAATGGCCCCACTGGGCTACCTCAGAGACTGGGATAATGGCTCCACTGGGCTACCTTAGAGACTGGGATAATGGCCCCACTGGGCTACCTCAGAGACTGGGATAATGGCCCCACTGGGCTACCTTAGAGACTGGGATAATGGCCCTACTGCTCTACATTAGAGACTGGGATAATGTCTTTACTGGGCTATATTAGAGACTGGGATAATGGCCCCACTGGGCTACCTCAGAGACTGGGATAATGGCCCCACTGGGCTACCTTAAAGACTGGGATAATGGCCGCACTGGGCTACATTAGAGACTGGGATAATGGCCACATTGGGATACATGGCCGCACTGGGCTACATTAGAGACTGGGATAATGGCCCCATTGGGCTACCTTAGAGACTGGGATAATGGCCCCACTGGGCTACATTAGATACTGGGATAATGGCCCCACTGGGCTACCTCAGAGACTGGGATAATGGCTCCACTGGGCTACCTTAGAGACTGGGATAATGGCCCCACTGGGCTACCTTAGAGACTGGGATAATGGCCCCACTGGGCTACCTTAGAGACTGGGATAATGGCCCTACTGGGCTACATTAGAGACTGGGATAATGTCTTTACTGGGCTGTATTAGAGACTGGGATAATGGCCCCACTGGGCTACCTCAGAGACTAGGATAATGGCCCCACTGGGCTACCTTAAAGACTGGGATAATGGCCGCACTGGGCTACATTAGAGACTGGGATAATGGCCACATTGGGCTACATTAGAGACTTAGATAATGGCCCCACTGGGCTACCTTAGAGACTGGAATAATGGCCCCACTGGGCTTCATTAGAGACTGGGATAATGGACCCACTGGGCTACTTTAGCGACTGGGATAATGGCCCCAATGGGCTACATTAGAGACTGGGATAATGGCCCCACTGGGCTACCTTAAGAGACTGGGATAATGGCCCCACTGGGCTACTTTAGCGACTGGGATAATGGCCCCAATGGGCTACATTAGAGACTGGAGACAGGGATAATGGCCCTACTGGGATACATTAGGGACTGGGAAAAGGGCCTTACTGGGCTATATTAGAGACTGGGATAATGGCCCCACTGGGCTACCTCAGAGACTGGGATAATGGCCCCACTGGGCTACGTCAGAGACTGGGATAATGGCCCCACTGGGCTACCTCAGAGACTGGGATAATGGCCGCACTGGGCTACATTAGAGACTGGGATAATGGCCCCATTGGGCTACCTTAGAGACTGGGATAATGGCCCCACTGGGCTACCTTAGAGACTGGGATAATGGCCCTACTGGGCTACATTAGAGACTGGGATAATGTCTTTACTGGGCTATATTAGAGACTGGGATAATGGCCCCACTGGGCTACCTCAGAGACTGGGATAATGGCCCCACTGGGCTACCTTAAAGACTGGGATAATGGCCGCACTGGGCTACATTAGAGACTGGGATAATGGCCACATTGGGCTACCTTAGAGACTGGGATAATGGCCCTACTGGGCTACATTAGAGACTGGGATAATGTCTTTACTGGGCTATATTAGAGACTGGGATAATGGCCCCACTGGGCTACCTCAGAGACTGGGATAATGGCCCCACTGGGCTACCTTAAAGACTGGGATAATGGCCGCACTGGGCTACATTAGAGACTGGGATAATGGCCACATTGGGCTACATTAGAGACTTAGATAATGGCCCCACTGGGCTACCTTAGAGACTGGGATAATGGCCCCACTGGGCTACATTAGAGACTGGGATAATGGCCCCACTGGGCTACCTTAAGAGACTGGGATAATGGACCCACTGGGCTACTTTAGCGACTGGGATAATGGCCCCAATGGGCTACATTAGAGACTGGGATAATGGCCCCACTGGGCTACCTTAAGAGACTGGGATAATGGCCCCACTGGGCTACTTTAGCGACTGGGATAATGGCCCCAATGGGCTACATTAGAGACTGGGAAAATGGCCCCACTGGGCTACCTTAGAGACTGGGATAATGGCCCCACTGGGCTACCTTAGAGACTGGGATAATGGCCACACTGGGCTATATTAGAGACTGGGATAATGGCCCCACTGGGCTACTTTAGCGACTGGGATAATGGCCCCAATGGGCTACATTAGAGACTGGGAAAATGGCCCCACTGGGCAACCTTAGAGACTGGGATAATGGCCCTACTGGGCTACATTAGAGACTGGGATAATAACCTTACTGGGCTATATTAGAGACTGGGATAATGGCCCTACTCGGCTACATTAGAGACTGGGATAATGTCTTTACTGGGCTATATTAGAGACTGGGATAATGGCTCCACCGGGCTACCTTAGAGACTGGGATAATGGCCCCACTGGGCTACCTTAGAGACTGGGATAATGGCCCCACTGGGCTACCTTAGAGACTGGGATAATTGCCCCACTGGGCTACCTTAAAAACGGGGATAATGGCCGCACTGGGCTACATTAGAGACTGGGATAATGGCCCCACTGGGCTACCTTAGAGACTGGGATAATGGCCCCACTGGGCTACCTTAAAAACTGGGATAATGGCCGCACTGGGCTACATTAGAGACTGGGATAATGGCCCCATTGGGCTACATTAGAGACTGGGATAATGGCCCCACTGGGCTACCTTAGAGACTGGGATAATGGCCCCACTGGGCAACCTTAGAGACTGGGATAATGGCCCTACTGGGCTACATTAGAGACTGGGATAATAACCTGACTGGGCTATATAAGAGACTGGGATAATGGCCCTACTGGGCTACATTAGAGACTGGGATAATGTCTTTACTGGGCTATATTAGAGACTGGGATAATGGCTCCACTGGGCTACCTTAGAGACTGGGATAATGGCCCTACTGGGCTACATTAGAGACTGGGATCATGTCTTTACTGGGCTACATTAGAGACTGGGATAATGGCCCCACTGGGCTACCTTAAAAACTGGGATAATGGCCGCACTGGGCTACATTAGAGACTGGGATAATGGCCCCACTGGGCTACCTTAGAGACTGGGATAATGGCCCCACTGGGCTACCTTAAAAACTGGGATAATGGCCGCACTGGGCTACATTAGAGACTGGGATAATGACCTTACTAGGCTATATTAGAGACTGGGATAATGGCCCCACTGGGCTACCTTAGAGACTGGGATAATGGCCCCACTGGGCTACATTAGAGACTGGGATAATGGCCCTATTGGGCTACATTAGAGACTGGGATAATGGCCCTACTGGGCTACATTAGAGACTGGGATAATGACCTTACTGGGCTATATTAGAGACTGGGTTAATGGCCCCATTGGGCTACATTAGAGACTTAGATAATGGCCCCACTGGGCTACCTTAGAGACTGGGATAATGGCCCCACTGGGCTACATTAGAGACTGGGATAATGGCCCCACTTGGCTACCTTAAGAGACTGTGATAATGGCCCCACTGGGCTACTTTAGCGACTGGGATAATGGCCCCAATGGGCTACATTAGAGACTGGGATAATGGCCCCACTGGGCTACCTTAGAGACTGGGATAATGGCCCCACTGGGCTACCTTAGAGACTGGGATAATGGCCCTACTGGGCTACATTAGAGACTGGGATAATGACCTTACTGGGCTATATTAAAGACTGGGATAATGGCCCCACTGGGCTACATTAGAGACTGGGATAATGGCCCTACTGGGCTACATTAGAGACTGGGATAATGTCTTTACTGGGCTACATTAGAGACTGGGATAATAGCCCCACTGAGCTACCTTAGAGACTGGGATAATGGCCCTACTGGGCTACATTAGAGACTGGGATAATGACATTACTAGGCTATATTAGAGACTGGGATAATGGCCCCAGTGGGCTACATTAGAGACTGGGATAATGCCCCCACTGGGCTACCTTAGAGACTGGGATAATGGCCCCAATAGGCTACATCAGAGACTGGGATAATGGCCTTACTGGGCTATATTAGAGACTGGGATAATGGCCCCACTGGGCTACATTAGAGACTGGGATAATGGCCCCACTGGGCTACCTTAAGAGAACTGGATAATGGCCCCACTGGGCTACTTTAGCGACTGGGATAATGGCCCCATTGGGCTACATTAGAGACTTAGATAATGGCCCCACTGGGCTACCTTAGAGACTGGGATAATGGCCCCACTGGGCTACATTAGAGACTGGGATAATGGCCCCACTGGGCTACCTTAGAGACTGGGATAATGGCCCTACTGGGCTACATTAGAGACTGGGATAATGACCTTACTGGGCTATATTAGAGACTGGGATAATGGCCCCACTGGGCTATATTAGAGACTGAGATAATGGCCCTACTGGGTACATTAGAGACTGGGATCATGTCTTTACTGGGCTACATTAGAGACTGGGATAATGGCCCCACTGAGCTACCTTAGAGACTGGGATAATGGCCCTACTGGGCTACATTAGAGACTGGGATAATGACCTTACTGGGCTATATTAGAGACTGGGATAATGGCCCCACTGGGCTACATTAGAGACTGAGATAATGGCCCTACTGGGCTACATTAGAGACTGGGATCATGTCTTTACTGGGCTACATTAGAGACTGGGATAATGGCCCCACTGGGCTACCTTAGAGACTGGGATAATGGCCCCACTGGGCTACCTTAAATACTGGGATAATGGCCGCACTGGGCTACATTAGAGACTGGGATAATGGCCCCATTGGGCTACATTAGAGACTGGGATAATGGCCCCATTGGGCTACATTAGAGACTGGGATCATGTCTTTACTGGGCTACATTAGAGACTGGGATAATGGCCCCACTGAGCTACCTTAGAGACTGGGATAATGGCCCTACTGGGCTACATTAGAGACTGGGATAATGACCTTACTGGGCTATATTAGAGACTGGGATAATGGCCCCACTGGGCTACATTAGAGACTGAGATAATGGCCCTACTGGGCTACATTAGAGACTGGGATCATGTCTTTACTGGGCTACATTAGAGACTGGGATAATGGCCCCACTGGGCTACCTTAGAGACTGGGATAATGGCCCCACTGGGCTACCTTAAATACTGGGATAATGGCCGCACTGGGCTACATTAGAGACTGGGATAATGGCCCCATTGGGCTACATTAGAGACTGGGATAATGGCCCTACTGGGCTACATTAGAGACTGGGATAACGGCCCCACTGGGTGAGTAGTGCATTATATAGGGAATAGGGTGAGTAGTGCATTATATTGGGAATAGGGTGAGTAGTGCATTATATTGGGAATAGGGTGAGTAGTGCTTATATTGGGAATAGGGTGAGTAGTGCTTATATTGGGAATAGGGTGAGTAGTGCTTATATTGGGAATAGGGTGAGTAGTGCTTATATAGGGAATAGGGTGAGTAGTGCATTATATTGGGAATAGGGTGAGTAGTGCATTATATTGGGAATAGGGTGAGTAGTGCATTATATTGGTAATAGGGTGAGTAGTGCATTATATTGGTAATAGGGTGAGTAGTGCATTATATAGGGCCTTCAAACTCAACTCCGGATCTCCAAGACAGTTTCACTGCATTATTTCATTGTTCCCCTCTAATCAGGGACTGATTTAGACCTGGGACACTCTACCATGCACTCTGAAAGCTCCTTTTTAAATTAACCTCCCCTGGGACACACCACAGTGTCATTCTCATCCCTGACTGTTGCTTTTCTCCACTCCTTTGGTAAATTAGTATCCCTTGAAACCATTGTGTTGTGTTCACACCTGGATCCCATTGAGTCCTGCATGCAGGCCAACGAGGCTGTGCCTCTGGGAGTGACTGCAGTAAAACACAATTACAACCAGCTTTAAGCCGTTTACTCAGCTCCCTGCCTCCCTTACACACACACACAGACACACACACACACCACACTATACTACACTAATTGCGAGGATCTGTTGGGTTGAGTTGGGCGACATGTCCTCCCCACCCATCAGCATTTAATGTCTTAAAGTTAATACTGAGTTCTAACTGTAAGTTAATACTGAGTTCTAACTAAGTTAATACTGAGTTCTAACTGTAAGTTAATACTGAGTTCTAACTGTAAGTTAATACTGAGTTCTAACTGTAAGTTAATACTGAGTTCTAACTAAGTTAATTCTGAGTTCTAACTAAGTTAATTCTGAGTTCTAACTGTAAGTTAATACTGACTTCAAACTGTAAGTTAATACTGAGTTCTACCTAAGTTAATACTGAGTTCAAACTGTAAGTTAATACTGAGTTCTAACTGTAAGTTAATCCTGAGTTCTACCTAAGTTAATACTGAGTTCAAACTGTAAGTTAATACTGAGTTCTACCTAAGTTAATACTGAGTTCTACCTAAGTTAATACTGAGTTCTAACTGTAAGTTAATACTGAGTTCTACCTAAGTTAATACTGAGTTCTACCTAAGTTAATACTGAGTTCTAACTAAGTTAATACTGAGTTCTAACTGTAAGTTAATACTGAGTTCTAACTAAGTTAATACTGAGTTCTAACTGTAAGTTAATACTGAGTTCTAACTAAGTTAATTCTGAGTTCTAACTAAGTTAATTCTGAGTTCTAACTAAGTTAATTCTGAGTTCTAACTGTAAGTTAATACTGAGTTCTACCTAAGTTAATACTGAATACTGTAAGTTAATACTGAGTTCTAACTGTAAATTAATCCTGAGTTCTACCTAAGTTAATACTGAGTTCAAACTGTAAGTTAATACTGAGTTCTACCTAAGTTAATACTGAGTTCTAACTGTAAGTTAATACTGAGTTCTAACTGTAAGTTAATTCTGAGTTCTAACTGTAAGTTAATACTGAGTTCTAACTGTAACTTAATACTGAGTTCTAACTGTAAGTTAATACTGAGTTCTAACTAAGTTAAAACCTGCTGTGACTACCCATCCCGTGTCTGGGATCGTTGTCATCATCTGACACTAATTAGCATAACACAACGGACATAAATATTACTAGAAAATATTCCTATTTATGAAATCACAAGTGACCACAAATATATTGAAACACAGCTTAGCCTTTTGTTAATCACCCTGTCATCTCAGATGTTGAAAATATGCTTTACAGCCAAAGCAAGACAAGCATTTGTGTAAGTTTATTGATAGCCTAGCATAGCATTATGTCCAGCTAGCAGTAGGCACCTTGGTCACGAAAATCAGAAAAGCAATCAAATGAAATCGTTTACCTTTGATGAGCTTCGGATGTTTTCACTCACGAGAATCCCAGTTAGATATCAAATGTTCCTTTTTTCCAAAAATATTATTTTTGTAGGCGAAATAGCTCCCGTTTGGCTGAGAAATCGACCGGAAATTGGAAATTGCGGTCACGAAAACACCGAAAAATATTCCAAATTAGCTCCATAATACAGACAGAAACATGGCAAACGTTGTTTATAATCAATCCTCAAGGTGTTTTTCAAATATCTATTCGATAATATATCCAGTAGAACCGAGAGGAAAAATGGCTACCTCTGTATTTTACGCAAGAATCCCTCTGAGAGCCATCAGGTGACCACTTACCGCAATATAGTCGCTTACGCTCATTCTTCAACATAAATGCATGAAACTACGTCAAAATGCTGTAGACACCTTGGGGAATACATAGAAAAAGGAATCTGGTTGATAGCCCATTCACTGCTCAATAGGGACGCATCGGAACGCAGAGCTTTCAAAACATGAGTCACTTCCGGATTGGATTTTTCTCAGGCTTTCGCCTGCAATATCAGTTCTGTTATACTCACAGACAATATTCTTTACAGTTTTGAAAACTTTAGAGTGTTTTCTATCCTAAGCGGTCAATTATATGCATATTCTAGCATCTTGTCCTGACAAAATAGCCCGTTTACATTGGGAACTTTATTTTTCCAAAAATGAAAATACTGCCCCCTAGTTACAAGATTAATACTGAGTTCTAACTGTAGGTTAATAAAGTGACAATGCCTGAGAAGCCGGTGTTTGGAGGATATATTGGCACGGGTGTTATTAGGCCCGAGACGAAGTCAAGCCAATCTATCCTCCAAAGACTGGCTTCGCGGGCATTATCACTTGTATACAACGGGTTACCAACATATTCAAATAATGATTTATATATTTTCATTAAAAACGTAATTTTGATTCATTTATTCATACTATTTCATCCTTCCACAAGATCAAATCTAGTGTTTCTGCTCAAGCTGGCAAGTTGTTCGTTCTAGCGATTTGGTTGCCAGAGATGTGACCCAGTCATTAAGTCTTTTTGTTCTGTATCTATGGGCGCGACCATACTGCCATACTGCCTGGCAACGTTCTTATCCCTTGCTTGCTAGCTAGCCAACTACGGCTAATTTAGAAAGTGCAGCCAGAATAACAACAAAGTGGCTGCATTTGCGTTTGTTTAAGCTGTTTTCTAGTGACGTTTATTTGGATACATACATATCAATGAGCTAATGAGGCGCGATTTCACCTGGCATAGAAAATGTGCTCTCTCGTCAGGACACTGTTGTTCAGAGGAGCTAGTCAACAACACAGCTAACACAATCACTTCAAACTGAAGCTGGAAAGACTGCAAACTAGCTGCACTTCGTTTTGTTTGACCTGTTTTCTATTCATATTTCTTTGTGTATATCCATACAAATGATGCTGATTCATGATTTCGACTGGCTGAGAAAAGCTATCTGCCTGTCTGTCTCATCTCGACTGCTGACAATTTCATTACTATGCTACAGCTGGAGATCGAATTTGAATATAGAAACGATGTTGCAAATGTCGGAGAAACAGACAGCAAGGTTTATACAAATCTCCGCTGTTGAAAACTAAATGTTAGTCTAAAAGAAATGTGAGATAATGTCTAGATGCTTTTTATAGTGGAGATCAAGTTTATAAATTGCCTGGCTGGGCTGATGAGATAGTGGATTGTGTAGTCAGACGGAACAGAGTAAATAGGCATTTTAACGTCATAGATTTAGCCGGTGGTACCAAGTGGAATAGACACTGTCTGGAATGCGGTTTTAACCAATCAGCATTCAGGATTAGACCCACCGTTGTATAACACTGAGTTATAACTGTAGTACTTGAGTAACGATCGCTTTATTCTAAAAGACCTTAGAAAGTACTCAACAACACGATCGCATTATTCTAAAAGACCTTAGAAACTCCTACACACATTTCAGTGTTCTTTCTAAAATCACAAAACTCTGATCACCCACAGGGTTACATAAATTGCTGTAGTTTCCTCTAGCATGATAAATGGATAATACTAACGAGAGAAAGACTGAGGACTTTGGAGAGCATCGTCTGTGACTAATCAGCTGGAAAGGTGATAGACCGATGCCTCGGTTTGCTGTTGATCTTTAACCCCTAACATCATGCAGACAGCCAGAGAGACCTGGGTTACATCCAAATGGCACCCTAATCCCTACATAGTGCGCTACTTTTGATATAGGGATTAGGGAGTCATTTGGGACACAGCCTGGATAATCTCTGCTAGCCAGATGCTAATGCATCAGAGGTAGTACTTGGGCAGTACCTTGTGCCAATGGAAGACCATTTATATGCATTTTCACCGAACAAATCATATTATGGACGGTTTGCAATTTTCTCACTGGCATTGAACCGAATGTAAATTCTTCCAACTGGACTGACAGACAGTTTAGCAGATAGAAATGTGGAATGTGGCCTAGCACAATGTGGGCCAGCACAAAGTGGGCCAGCACAATGTGGGCCAGCACAATGTGGGCCAGCACAATGGCTTGTTGGTGGTGTAATCACCGTGCCCCCCTAACCCCTCCCACATTATGTCATCCTCCACCTAGTTGTGATTTTGGCAGGAGAAGGCCCTGGGTCTTGCCCGCTGGCTTTATGAGCTGTTAGAGTCGCAGAAGCCATCTTGTAAACAGCCAATTAAATGAGAAGAGATCACGAGAGACTGCATACCTACCCGGAAGAAACCATCAAATCTAATAAGGGGAGAAAAAGTTGGCCTGGGAGAGAGGCTCTGCTGAGGATAATTACAGCTGGGGAATTTCTCCTTCCTCCCCCCCTCAGGAGGACTGCTCCAATATGAGGCTGTGATGTGGGGACAGATCTGATCTACACAGACACAGAGGAACTTGTGGTTTTGTAGATGTACTGTAGGTGAGTGTTATCTAATTCAAGGTCATAGGATGTCCTCTGTCGAAGTCTTTAGCATAGATTAGAATAATAGTAGTGGAGAAAGTAGATAGGAAAGTGCTTGTGATACGAGAGATTCCAAAATTCTGTTCAGACTTCCATTTTGTTCCATTTGAATGCCTTGTGTCGTGGTAAACCCATGCTGATTGGCTCTGGTGACAACTAGGAGGCTCATTGGTTCACATCCCAGCAGAACGTCCTCAAGCTGGGAGGAACAATGAGACGCGAAGCCCCTGTCGAGTGAGGAATAGGGTCATCAGTTTGGCACACACAAATAATGATACCATATAAATACCCCATCGGAAGGTTGTAACCTTGCCAAGGTGAACCAATGAAACCACTGACAACACAAGGAAGGGTTTTTGTTGTTGCTTTGCCTTATATTTGTAACACAGGCATAGTATGTGGGTCTACGGGGTCAGACACAGACAATAATTGTTCTGTCAGACCTACTGATATTGCTTGGTAATACATTTAGAACACAAATTGTCACACTGACATGGCATACAAAACAGGCAACACTGACGAGAGAGAGAGAGAGAAAGAGAGAGAGAGAGAGAGACAGAGAGAGAGAGACACAGAGAGAGAGAGAGAGACAGAGAGCGAGAGAGACAGAGAGACAGAGAGACAGAGACAGAGAGAGAGAGACAGACAGAGAGAGACAGAGAGAGAGAGAGAGAGAGAGATAGAGAGACAGAGAGAGAGAGAGAGAGACTGTGGCATTGAAAATACAATGGAGCCTTCTCTCCACATCAGCCTGTGTGTGTGTGTGGTGTGTGTGTGTCTTGTCCTAAGGGAACCAGACATGTCTTAATCACGTAGCCCCACACACCCCAACTGCATGCTAAAACATTGATAATTTCATTCCACTAAATCAAACAGACTGAGACAGTGCTGTCCTCCATTCCCTCACCTCTATTGGACGAAGAAAGGGGTGACCCCCCTCCTCGTAAACATTAGGGTCCGCGTCCCAAATGGAACCCTAGTCCTTATATAGAACACTACATAGGGAATAGGGTGTCATTTGGGACGAACACAAGATGCACTCTGAGAAGGAAGCAGTGAGAGAATCAACAGGCCGGTAGACAGGAGGGAGGGCTTTCTCCTCACCGCTGATTCCCACTGGTGAATTACCTGGGGATGCATCTCAAACAGCACCCTATTCCCTATGCCAGGACTCCCCAACCCTGTTCCTGGAGAGTTACCGTCCAGTAGGTTTTAACTCCAACCCTGTTCCTGGAGAGTTACCATCCAGTAGGTTTTAACTCCAACCCTGTTCCTGGAGAGTTACCCTCCTGTAGGTTTTAACTCCAACCCTATTCCCTATGCCAGGACTCCCCAACCCTGTTCCTGGAGAGTTACCATCCAGTAGGTTCTAACTCCAACCCTGTTCCTGGAGAGATACCCTCTTGTAGTGAAATCCTACTGGATGGTAACTCTCCAGGAACAAGGTTGTAGTTAAAACCTACTGGATGGTAACTCTCCAGGAACAGGGTTGGAGTTAAAACCTACTGGATGGTAACTCTCCAGGAACAGGGTTGTAGTGAAATCCTACTGGATGGTAACTCTCCAGGAACAGGGTTGGGGAGTCCTGGTATAGGGAATAGGGTTGGAGTTAAAACCTACAGGAAGGAGGGTAACTCTCCAGGAACAGGGTTGGAGTTAAAACCTACTGGATGGTAACTCTCCAGGAACAGGGTTGGAGTTAAAACCTACTGGAGGGTATCTCTCCAGGAACAGGGTTGTAGTTAAAACCTACTGGATGGTAACTCTCTAGGAACAGGGTTGGAGAGCCCTGCCCTATACAGACCACTACTTTTGACCAGAGCCCTATGAGTGCAGGTCAAGAGTAGTGCACTATATAGGGAATAGGGTGTAATTTGGGACACAACCTTGGTAATAACCAGGAGAAGGACAGCAAACGGACAACATAGTACGTGAAGGGATTTATTACCCATTCATAAGCCCTACATTACCCATTCATAAGCCCTACATAACCCATTCATAAGCCCTACATAACCCATTCATAAGCCCTACATAACCCATTCATAAGCCCTACATAACCCATTAACAAGCACTACATAATACTTAATCAATGCTTATGTACTGTTTATGAATGTGTAATGAAGTCTTTATGTAGGTAACCTTCAAATAAAGTGTTATCAACCTATCATTAACTATGTGTTTATCTGCTCCACAGCCAATTAAAGCATTATTCTGCATAACTATGTAGATGTAGATTACACATGACATCTCTATCATCATGCACTTGTTTTGGTCTATGGAACATGTGTTTTATTTTACTAGCTGTTATCAGAAGCACATCTGAGGCTCGCCGACAGATTTGAGTAGTTTGGTTTTTAAATAGATTACACAGTGAAGACAGTCCCTCGTTAGAATGCGTTTTTCACCTCCCACATTCGGATGTGCTTGTTGTGTCCTGGAAACAAGCAACGCCTTGGCAATGAAAGACAAATTGATTCCTTCAGTGTTGCCAAGTGTCAAGGCCTAACTGCCACCCAGTAAACAGACTGGGAAATGTCTTTGACAGTATGGAGTATTGTTCCCCTCTTGAAACAGAACGTCTGCCAAGCCGATCCAATTGGTCTGCAGTCCTCCGACACTTGTGTTTATATATCCACGCCACGGGAAGTCCGAGTAACAAGGTTTCTAAAAGGTTTGTATCTTCAGATGTGGAAGCTGCTCGACGCCGTGGAGAGGAATTCGGTGTCGTACAATAAAAGAGTTTCTCGGTTTCAGGAGTCAGTGAAAACAGAGTTACAATCCAACGGAAAAAGCTCCTACTCCTGGTTGTCGATATATCAGCATCCGTGAGGATCTTTCTTCATAAGCTGCTTTTAACAAACAGACAGAGGACCCTGATATGGGGCCCTTACTGGGTCTCATTGGAAAGGCCCTGAGCCGAAACTCTTATCCCACTGAGAACACTGCTGCTCCAACTGGTCTAGCAGTCTGTCCACCGAGTCCTCCTTATTGTCCAGCTTCAGGTACCTGCGGGCACAGCCCAGGTCTAACCGGGGCCAGCTGCGATGCTTCTGTTCCTCTACGGGGGTGAGCTCCGGGGTCTCCACACATCCAACCATGTTCACACACACGTCCAAGCTGCGTTCCCTCCGCGGGGGCTTGTGCTGCACTATCTGTGGGTCCGCCCCAGGTCCCCCGGGTCGCATGGCCCCTTCCTGTAGACGTATTACAGTCTGGGGCCCGTGGGGGCCTGGGTTAGTCCTGTAGCTAAGACTGTAGGAGCGCCTGGGAAGCATGGCTGTGACCTCCGACCTCTCCCAGTCGTCCCCTCCCAGAGTGGACATGGAGCTGGCTGACACCAGACAGTTGTGGAGCTTAAAGAGGTGAGCGGGCTGGGGGTCTGGGCTGGAGCCCCCTACGCCTGGCTCACCACCGCCCCACAGCGTGTTGAAGTCCGTCTTGCTGGAGTTGCAGGAGTTGGAATGGGAGGAGTGGAGGGAAGGGGTGGAGGCTGACTCCTGGTGGTGTAGAGCCTCTGTCTGTACGGTGGCCTGCTGGTACGTATAGTCAGCCCTCTCCTCCTCCTCCCTGCTGTCTCTGGTCGTCTGCAGCAGGGGCTCTGAGCTGGCCAGCTGCTGCAGACAGAGGATGTTAAGGTGGGTGGCAGGCAGACTGCTCACCCACTGGTAGTGTTTGGCCATGGAGTTGGCTGCTGACATGTCTGAGAGGTCGGCCGAGGGCACGGCCGCCGACACCGAACAGATGACGCTCTGCATCTGGGCCAGCAGCATCTGGGTCTCCCTGTCGCGGTTCTCGTACAGCACCGTGTTGGCACAGATGAGGATGAACAGCCCCACGCCCATGATGACTGGTCCCAGGAGCTTCATCCGCTCACTGTGGATCAGACTGGCCGTGGTCAGGAGTCTCTTAGCCCCCAGGTTCCAACCGGATGACTGGGGCTCAGAGACACCCTTACCTCTACCTCCTGCTGCTCTGTCCACAGAACCAGAGCCTTGTTGTCCAAGTCCAAGGAGCTGTGATGATCGGTGGGACCGGTAGGGCCAGTACCCAGCCACTGCCAGAGCCGTGCCCACCACCACCACAATGACCCCCAGCACTAGGAAGGCTCCTGGCACAGAGCGGATCCGCAGCTTGCCTTGGATCAGGCCATCCTTCTTCTTCCGGCCCCGCAGGCTGAAACCAGACATCCGTTGGCGTGGGGAAGGAGAGCTTGGCGTTGGGCCCCCGGGGGCCCCGGCCTTCTGGGTCTTCATGGTGCGACTCGGTCCAGCGCCCTATCGGAACACTGTGGAAGAACAGCAGGTTAATAGAAGAGACTACTAACGTGGCTTCTGCTTCCTGTATAGTTTTATACTGTTGTTGATATTGTTCACCTCCCTCCCTCCCTCCCTCTCAGCCTCCCTCTCACCCACTCTCTCCCTCCCTCCCTCCCTCCCACCCACCCACGCACCCACACTCTCCCTTCCTCACACCCACCCACCCTCCCTCTCACCCACTCTCCCTCCCTCCCTCCCTCCCTCCCACCCACCCACCCACACTCTCCCTCCCTCCCTCCCACCCTCTCCCTCCCTCCCACCCACCCACCCTCTCCCTCCCACCCACCCTCCCTCCCTCCCACCCTCTCCCTCCCTCCCTCCCTCCCTCCCTCCCTCCCACCCAACCACCCTCTCCCTCCCACCCACCCTCCCTCTCACCCCCTCTCACCCCCTGCACTGTATCCTGTAAACAATGAACTCCTTATCCTCGTAGAGACGATGATCGTAGGTTCTGTTCTCACTTTCATACTGCGGAAACTGCACTGTATCCTGTAAACAATGAACTCCTTATCCTCGTAGAGACGAGGATCGTAGGTTCTGTTCTCACTTTCATACTGCGGAAGCTGCACTGTATCCTGTAAACAATGAACTCCTTATCCTCGTAGAGACGAGGATCGTAGGTTCTGTTCTCACTTTCATACTGCGGAAGCTGCACTGTATCCTGTAAACAATGAACTCCTTATCCTCGTAGAGACGAGGATCGTAGGTTCTGTTCTCACTTTCATACTGCGGAAGCTGCACTGTATCCTGTAAACAATGAACTCCTTATCCTCGTAGAGACGAGGATCGTAGGTTCTGTTCTCACTTTCATACTGCGGAAGCTGCACTGTATCCTGTAAACAATGAACTCCTTATCCTTGTAGAGACGAGGATCGTAGGTTCTGTTCTCACTTTCATACTGCGGAAGCTGCACTGTATCCTGTAAACAATGAACTCCTTATCCTCGTAGAGACGAGGATCGTAGGTTCTGTTCTCACTTTCATACTGCGGAAGCTGCACTGTATCCTGTAAACAATGAACTCCTTATCCTCGTAGAGACGAGGATCGTAGGTTCTGTTCTCACTTTCATACTGCGGAAGCTGCACTGTATCCTGTAAACAATGAACTCCTTATCCTCGTAGAGACGAGGATCGTAGGTTCTGTTCTCACTTTCATACTGCGGAAGCTGCACTGTATCCTGTAAACAATGAACTCCTTATCCTCGTAGAGACGAGGATCGTAGGTTCTGTTCTCACTTTCATACTGCGGAAGCTGCACTGTATCCTGTAAACAATGAACTCCTTATCCTCGTAGAGACGAGGATCGTAGGTTCTGTTCTCACTTTCATACTGCGGAAGCTGCACTGTATCCTGTAAACAATGAACTCCTTATCCTCGTAGAGACGAGGATCGTAGGTTCTGTTCTCACTTTCATACTGCGGAAGCTGCACTGTATCCTGTAAACAATGAACTCCTTATCCTCGTAGAGACGAGGATCGTAGGTTCTGTTCTCACTTTCATACTGCGGAAGCTGCACTGTATCCTGTAAACAATGAACTCCTTATCCTCGTAGAGACGATGATCGTAGGTTCTGTTCTCACTTTCATACTGCGGAAGCTGCACTGTATCCTGTAAACAATGAACTCCTTATCCTCGTAGAGACGATGATCGTAGGTTCTGTTCTCACTTTCATACTGCGGAAGCTGCACTGTATCCTGTAAACAATGAACTCCTTATCCTCGTAGAGACGATGATCGTAGGTTCTGTTCTCACTTTCATACTGCGGAAACTGCACTGTATCCTGTAAACAATGAACTCCTTATCCTCGTAGAGACGAGGATCGTAGGTTCTGTTCTCACTTTCATACTGCGGAAGCTGCACTGTATCCTGTAAACAATGAACTCCTTATCCTCGTAGAGACGAGGATCGTAGGTTCTGTTCTCACTTTCATACTGCGGAAGCTGCACTGTATCCTGTAAACAATGAACTCCTTATCCTCGTAGAGACGATGATCGTAGGTTCTGTTCTCACTTTCATACTGCGGAAGCTGCACTGTATCCTGTAAACAATGAACTCCTTATCCTCGTAGAGACGATGATCGTAGGTTCTGTTCTCACTTTCATACTGCGGAAGCTGCACTGTATCCTGTAAACAATGAACTCCTTATCCTCGTAGAGACGATGATCGTAGGTTCTGTTCTCACTTTCATACTGCGGAAGCTGCACTGTATCCTGTAAACAATGAACTCCTTATCCTCGTAGAGACGATGATCGTAGGTTCTGTTCTCACTTTCATACTGCGGAAACTGCACTGTATCCTGTAAACAATGAACTCCTTATCCTCGTAGAGACGAGGATCGTAGGTTCTGTTCTCACTTTCATACTGCGGAAGCTGCACTGTATCCTGTAAACAATGAACTCCTTATCCTCGTAGAGACGAGGATCGTAGGTTCTGTTCTCACTTTCATACTGCGGAAGCTGCACTGTATCCTGTAAACAATGAACTCCTTATCCTCGTAGAGACGATGATCGTAGGTTCTGTTCTCACTTTCATACTGCGGAAGCTGCACTGTATCCTGTAAACAATGAACTCCTTATCCTCGTAGAGACGAGGATCGTAGGTTCTGTTCTCACTTTCATACTGCGGAAGCTGCACTGTATCCTGTAAACAATGAACTCCTTATCCTCGTAGAGACGATGATCGTAGGTTCTGTTCTCACTTTCATACTGCGGAAGCTGCACTGTATCCTGTAAACAATGAACTCCTTATCCTCGTAGAGACGATGATCGTAGGTTCTGTTCTCACTTTCATACTGCGGAAGCTGCACTGTATCCTGTAAACAATGAACTCCTTATCCTCGTAGAGACGAGGATCGTAGGTTCTGTTCTCACTTTCATACTGCGGAAGCTGCACTGTATCCTGTAAACAATGAACTCCTTATCCTCGTAGAGACGAGGATCGTAGGTTCTGTTCTCACTTTCATACTGCGGAAGCTGCACTGTATCCTGTAAACAATGAACTCCTTATCCTCGTAGAGACGAGGATCGTAGGTTCTGTTCTCACTTTCATACTGCGGAAGCTGCACTGTATCCTGTAAACAATGAACTCCTTATCCTCGTAGAGACGAGGATCGTAGGTTCTGTTCTCACTTTCATACTGTGGAAGCTGCACTGTATCCTGTAAACAATGAACTCCTTATCCTCGTAGAGACGAGGATCGTAGGTTCTGTTCTCACTTTCATACTGCGGAAGCTGCACTGTATCCTGTAAACAATGAACTCCTTATCCTCGTAGAGACGAGGATCGTAGGTTCTGTTCTCACTTTCATACTGCGGAAGCTGCACTGTATCCTGTAAACAATGAACTCCTTATCCTCGTAGAGACGAGGATCGTAGGTTCTGTTCTCACTTTCATACTGCGGAAGCTGCACTGTATCCTGTAAACAATGAACTCCTTATCCTCGTAGAGACGAGGATCGTAGGTTCTGTTCTCACTTTCATACTGCGGAAGCTGCACTGTATCCTGTAAACAATGAACTCCTTATCCTCGTAGAGACGAGGATCGTAGGTTCTGTTCTCACTTTCATACTGCGGAAGCTGCACTGTATCCTGTAAACAATGAACTCCTTATCCTCGTAGAGACGAGGATCGTAGGTTCTGTTCTCACTTTCATACTGCGGAAGCTGCACTGTATCCTGTAAACAATGAACTCCTTATCCTCGTAGAGACGAGGATCGTAGGTTCTGTTCTCACTTTCATACTGCGGAAGCTGCACTGTATCCTGTAAACAATGAACTCCTTATCCTCGTAGAGACGATGATCGTAGGTTCTGTTCTCACTTTCATACTGCGGAAGCTGCACTGTATCCTGTAAACAATGAACTCCTTATCCTCGTAGAGACGAGGATCGTAGGTTCTGTTCTCACTTTCATACTGCGGAAGCTGCACTGTATCCTGTAAACAATGAACTCCTTATCCTCGTAGAGACGATGATCGTAGGTTCTGTTCTCACTTTCATACTGCGGAAGCTGCACTGTATCCTGTAAACAATGAACTCCTTATCCTCGTAGAGACGATGATCGTAGGTTCTGTTCTCACTTTCATACTGCGGAAACATTGTTGCTCTTTTGTTCGACTGTAAAAACAGCTTCTCAGGTTTTTCATATGTCACACAACCAAATGTTTCCCTGTTGAAACACTTTGTTCAAAATGTTTTATCTAAGAGGGAGATGATAAAAGGTATTTCGTTAATGTTTTTATTCCTTTGGAGATTGACAGATTTATTACCACGTTTTGCATCACAGCAACCTTATTTTTTTTCTCCATTTTAACCTTCACAGAAAATCATTAAAGTTAGATAACTATTTTGAAACAAACCATTCCAAACCTTTGTACAAACACAACCCAGGGAAAACACTCTCTCACGTGGCGTTCTACTTGAGTGCACACATGACCATAAACAAGGTGAAACAGCTTAAAACGCTTTAGCTGCAATTTAGCTGCTAAGCAACAATTATTTTAAAACCTAGTGTCTCTAGTACCAAGATGATCTGATAACACTCAAAACACATGAAAGTCAAGTACATTTTTTAAACATTGATTCCTTGGGCCTCCCGAGTGGAGCTGCGGTCTAAGGTACTGCATCACTGAGCTAGAGGAGTCACTACAGACCTTAGTGGGACAGCGGTCTAAGGTACTGCATCGCAGAGCTAGAGGAGTCACTACAGACCTGGGTTCGATCCCGGGCTGTATGACAACCAGATGTGATCGGGAGTCCCATAGGGCGGCACATAACTGGACCAGCGTTGTCCGGGTTAGGGGAGGGTTTGGCCCAGCATTGTCCGGGTTAGGGGAGGGTTTGGCCCAGCGTCGTCCGGGTTAGGGGAGGGTTTGGCCCAGCGTCGTCCGGGTTAGGGGAGGGTTTGGCCCAGCGTCGTCCGGGTTAGGGGAGGGTTTGGCCCAGCGTCGTCCGGGTTAGGGGAGGGTTTGGCTCAGCGTCGTCCGGGGTAGGGGAGGGTTTGGCCCAGCGTCGTCCGGGTTAGGGGAGGGTTTGGCCCAGCGTCGTCCGGGGTAGGGGAGGGTTTGGCCCAGCGTCGTCCGGGTTAGGGGAGGGTTTGGCCCAGCGTCGTCCGGGTTAGGGGAGGGTTTGGCTCAGCGTCGTCCGGGTTAGGGGAGGGTTTGGCCCAGCGTTGTCCGGGTTAGGGGAGGGTTTGGCCGGGGGGGCTTTACTTGGCTCTTCGTGCTCTAGCGACTCCTTGTGGCGAGCCAGGCGCCTGCAGGCTGACCTCAGTCCGTCAGGTGAACAGTGTTTCCTCCGACACATTGATGCGGCTGGCTTCCGGGTTAAGAGGGTGGGTGTTAAGAAGCATGATTTGGCGGGTCATGTTTCGGAGAACGCATGACTCGACCTTCGCATCCCGAGCCCGTTGGGGAGTTGCAGCGATGAGACCAGATCGAAATTGGAGAGAAAAAAGGGGGTAAAATACCAAAAAAATACAACAAAAATAAGAAAAACGTTAATTCCTTTGTCACATAATCAACATGTCCTGTTCATTTAACAAAAAATCTTCGGCATCCCAAATCTTACCGTATTCCATACAGTGTGTTTCTTTTGACCAGAGCCCTGTACAGTGAATAGAGAGCAATAGTAATGGCTCTTTTGTAGTAACTCCTTTTTGTAGGCACCAACTCCTTTATGTAGGCACCAACTCCTTATTGTAGGCACCAACTCCTTATTGTCGGCACCAACTCCTTATTGTCGGCACCAACTCCTTATTGTCGGCACCAACTCCTTATTGTCGGCACCAACTCCTTATTGTCGGCACCAACTCCTTATTGTCGGCACCAACTCCTTATTGTCGGCACCAACTCCTTATTGTCGGCACCAACTCCTTATTGTCGGCACCAACTCCTTTTTGTCGGCACCAACTCCTTTTTGTCGGCACCAACTCCTTTTTGTCGGCACCAACTCCTTATTGTAGGCACCAACTCCTTATTGTAGGCACCAACTCCATTTTGTAGGCACCAACTCCATTTTGTAGGCACCAACTCCTTATTGTAGGCACCAACTCCTTATTGTAGGCACCAACTCCATTTTGTAGGCACCAACTCCATTTTGTAGGCACCAACTCCTTTTTGTAGGCACCAACTCCTTTTTGTAGGCACCAACTCCATTTTGTAGGCACCAACTCCTTATTGTAGGCACCAACTCCTTTTTGTAGGCACCAACTCCTTATTGTAGGCACCAACTCCTTATTGTAGGCACCAACTCCTTATTGTAGGCACCAACTCCATTTTGTAGGCACCAACTCCTTATTGTAGGCACCAACTCCTTTTTGTAGGCACCAACTCCATTTTGTAGGCACCAACTCCTTATTGTAGGCACCAACTCCTTTTTGTAGGCACCAACTCCTTATTGTAGGCACCTAGGCACCAACTCCTTATTGTAGGCACCAACTCCTTATTGTAGGCACCAACTCCTTATTGTAGGCACCAACTCCTTATTGTAGGCACCAACTCCATGTTGTAGGCACCAACTCCTTATTGTAGGCACCAACTCCTTTTTGTAGGCACCAACTCCATTTTGTAGGCACCAACTCCTTATTGTAGGCACCAACTCCTTTTTGTAGGCACCAACTCCTTATTGTAGGCACCAACTCCTTATTGTAGGCACCAACTCCTTATTGTAGGCACCAACTCCTTATTGTAGGCACCAACTCCTTATTGTAGGCACCAACTCCTTATTGTAGGCACCAACTCCTTATTGTAGGCAACAACTCCTTTTTGTAGGCACCAACTCCTTCATGGTTCATTGGACAAAGCCTATGGGAAATGAAAATAGAGTCTTTGTGGGTTTTTTGGGATAAACGCCGAAAATTAGATCTTATTCGTTTTGTTTTATGAGATCATCTTCATCAGCTAACGTCACTTTTTGTGAATTTTGAGGCATTTTTGTCATTTTTGTCATGTTACGTGACTGATATGGTCTCATAGAACAAAACGTCTAAGATTTCCTAAGCCCGTGTTAATCTCAGACCTTATTTTCTAAGTTTATCCCAAAAACCCCATTCTTTCCTCATTCCTTTTCCCCATAGGAATGGCTAAACAAACCAGAGGTAACTCGTTTCCATTTTTTTTTTTTTTAGGACCGCAAGCAAACACGCTTTATAGGGTGTCGTTTGGACTCAGCCTCACTGTGGCCAGATAACACAGAGAAAAACAGCAACGCTGGACTGAAATGGTGGAACTGGCACATGGCGAAGACATGTCTTTTCCACTGTTAGGTAAATATTCATACACAGAGACAGACGGGGGCCACGGGGCCACATCCTTTGGCTTGAGTTCATCAAAGCACTTTAGATATGGTTTAGAATGAATGATGAAACCCGGCACAACTTCATAGGCTCCGTACTGGTCTCCCAAAGGACTTCTTTAGTCATAAACTATATGTAAATGAAGTGGCAGAGTCTGGTAACAGCAGTTGTGATGTGTGTGTGTGTGTAGCATGAATGTGTATGTGTGTGTGTGTAGCATGAATGTGTATGTGTGTGTGTCTGTGTATTTCCAGTTCAAGTGTTCAGCAGTCTGAAGGCTTGTAGATAGAAACTGTCTCTGAGCCTGTTGGTATGAGACATCATGCTCCGATACTGTCTGTCTGACAGTAATGGAGAGAACAGCTCGTGGCTGTGGTGTGAAGGGTCCTTGATGATGCTGTGGGACTTCCTCAGGCATCGTTATGATTAGATGTCCTGGGTGGGTGGGAGCACGGTCCCAGTGATGTCCTGGGTGGGTGGGAGCACGGTCCCAGTGATGTCCTGTGTGGGTGGGAGCACGGTCCCAGTGATGTCCTGGGTGGGTGGGAGCACGGTCCCAGTGATGTCCTGTATGGGTGGGAGCACGGTCCCAGTGATGTCCTGGGTGAGTGGGAGCACGGTCCCAGTGATGTCCTGGGTGGGTGGGAGCACGGTCCCAGTGATGTCCTGGGTGGGTGGGAGCACGGTCCCAGTGATGTCCTGGGTGGGTGGGAGCACAGTCCCAGTGATGTCCTGGGCTATCTTCACCACTCACTGGAGGGACTTGCGGTCGTGGAATTAATAATTCCCGTACCAGGCCGTGATGCAACCGGTCAGGAGACTCTCAATGGCGCAGTGGTAGTATTTGGAGAGGACCGGGGTGACATGCTGAATTTCTTCAGCCGCCTTAGGAAGTAGAGACGGTGTTGCGCCCTGTTGACAAGAGTGGTGGTATTGTCGGTACATGACAAGTCTTTTGTGATGTGGACACCGAGGAACTTAAAACTTGTGACTCTTTCTACTGCAGTCCCATTGATATGGAGTCTCAGAGCGGGGGTACTGGACTCTCAGAGCGAGGGTACTGGGCTCTCAGAGCGAGGGTACTGGACTCTCAGAGCGAGAGTACTGGACTCTCAGAGCGAGAGTACTGGACTCTCAGAGCGAGAGTACTGGACTCTCAGAGCGAGAGTACTGGAGTCTTCAGAGCGAGGGTAGTCCCTACTGTGGCATGTAATTTACAACACTACTTTGAATCCCATCCTCATTTAGTTTGGCTTATTTGACCTCAGTGGAGACGCAGGGCTGGTTTTGACAGCCACTACATCCTAAATGGCACCCTAATGCACTATAAATGGAATAGGGTGCAATTTGGGACACAACAAAACAGCAATTCAGTTCAGTCAGAGATGTGGATCAGAATTCAGTTTTCAATTATCAATTTAGGCCCTGTGCACACTCAGATTGTACAACTGATGCACAACACATTAAGGCCCTGTGCACACTCAGATTGTACAACTGATGCACAACACATTAAGGCCCTGTGCACACTCAGATTGTACAACTGATGCACAACACATTAAGGCCCTGTGCACACTCAGATTGTACAACTGATGCACAACACATTAAGGCCCTGTGCACACTCAGATTGTACAACTGATGCACAACACATTAAGGCCCTGTACACACTCAGGATGTGCAACACATTTGACACAATCATTGTGATGCAACGGAGACTTTGGTATGAACCAAGATGTCTACAAAATCATTGTTTCCACAATGTTTGTGTAGGGCCTAATATTTTTTTGTGCAGAAAAACAACCATTGTGTAAAATGAGTTGAACTTGTGTCCAGACCAGAGAGTTACAAGTTCAAATGCCATCTGGGTGATCTGGATAGTTAAAGATGCACTATGCAGAAATCGCTCCACCATTTCCTGGTTGTTAAAATTCTAATAGTTCACCTAATTTTAGTTTATGTGACAAAACAAGCAAGTATAGTTTAGAGCACCATTGTACCATCTAAAACTCTGTGAAATATATTTTCCAGAAGCAAAAATATTGTATTTTCAGCTGTTTGAAGCTGGTGTACAAAACCCAAAGTAAATGACGCAAAAACAAAACATTAGGACGGGAATTGTAGAAATAGAGCACATAGAATAGCTCTACCGCTTCTTAGACGTGCGTTCAATGAGAAGATCTATAACTAACATTTCTATGTGAATTTGGTCTGGTTGCCCAAAAGTGTACATATAGCAGCTTTAAAATCATGTACGGCTGCTAATTCCACTCTCACTGAGAATAGTTCCCTGGCTGCGTGGAGAAAGAACATTCACTATAGTTGCCTGGCTACCTGGAGCAAAATCATTCCCTCTAGTTGCCTGGCTACCTGGAGCAAGAACATTCCCTCTAGTTGCCTGGCTACCTGGAGCAAAAACATTCCCTCTAGTTGCCTGGCTACCTGGAGCAAAAACATTCACTCTAGTTGCCTGGCTACCTGGAGCAAAAACATTCCCTCTAGTTGCCTGGCTACCTGGAGCAAGAACATTCCCTCTAGTTGCCTGGCTACCAGGAGCAAGAACATTCCCTCTAGTTGCCTGGCTACCTGGAGCAAAAACATTCCCTCTAGTTGCCTGGCTACCTGGAGCAAGAATATGCCCTCTAGATGCCTGGCTACCTGGAGCAAAAACATTCCCTCTAGTTGCCTGGATACCTGGAGCAAGAACATTCCCTCTAGTTGCCTGGCTACCTGGAGCAAAAACATTCCCTCTAGTTGCCTGGCTGCCTGGAGCAAGAATATTCCCTCTAGTTGCCTGGCTACCTGGAGAAAAAACATTCCCTCTAGTTGCCTGGCTACCTGGAGCAAAAACATTCCCTCTTGTTGCCTGGTTGCCTGGAGCAAGAACATTCCCTCTAGTTGCCTGGCTACCTGGAGCAAAAACATTCCCTCTTGTTGCCTGGCTGCCTGGAGCAAGAACTATCCCTCTGCTCATATGGCCACTGATCATAAATGAGTGAGGCAAACCAGACCTCACCTTTCATTTGCTAGCTGTTTTTTCCACTCTCACTTTTAATGAGTCAGGAACAAGCAGTACCACATGACAGTGGAATAAACTTAATATTTTGTTTAAATTATATAAGAGATGTATTAAGTTATATAATTATCAGGTAAAGTGACTTTGGTCCCAAGACAGACAGTCTCTTATAGCAGGGAGAGAATAAGAACGTACCTTTGACAGTCCACTCTCAAAATGTAAGTCACGTGACCGTTTCTGCGTTTTTACTGTTTCTCTTAATTCCCCTCTTGGTATTCGACAAAACACTCAGGGCAATATTCTTCTACTGAATCCTGTTCCTAGGCATGTATGACGCACGGTAAATCATTATTTTGATGATTGCCAAGCTCATTGACTATGCAAAAGAGGTCCACATACTATTTAGGAGTAGGTCCATGCGTCGTGCTTGCAATATCTTTCCGTTATTATATTATTTTTTTATCTGCACTGATTAGCTTACAAATTTTGCGAGCAAAACGCTATTATGCGCACTCCAAATGAACTATATAATACTCGACTACTTTATCAATTAACTGTATAATAAATTGAGTACAATATACCTTGAAGACCCATATTGGGATCATGTTACAGATATCCAACCCCCTTGCAAATAACGGTTTTATATCGGTCGCGTCATAGCAGGCTACGGGGGAGAAAACGATGGAGCGCTGCTACATTCCTTCAGTCCATTGCCCAGTCTCATTGTGCACTGGTCAGGGTTTGCGGGGAAAAATGTAATCTTGTTTTTATTTCCTCTAAATTACAGATCAAATCTCCCAAATATCATACAGTTGAAATAGGCTAATGGGTGAGGGGAAACCAGACAGTGACAGTTTCACTGATTGTCTCGAACTTCAGTAGGTGCACGGTGTCAAAATATAATATTTTCCTTCTGACCTACCAGAAAAGTCTACATTTAACGTGAATTGTCTGAAGTTGGCGCTCTCCTCCAAAGATTCCGCAACACTGTAACAATAATCTTTCCACAACCAGTTGAGTGATGATAGCCTACTTTTGAATGTTTATACCGGGGAAAGTTATAGCCTACTTGCCTTTGACGCAGAATTCTTCGGTTATATTCATTGTCCCCCGACACATATCGATACAGTATCGTTTGGTTTGTTCTGTCATGTAGCCTTAGGATCTTGTCCGTGAAGAAGCAATTCAATTTGCCTATAATTTAAACCAAAACGGAAGGATCAAGGATGAGTGTGGTTCTGCTGCTCGCCGTCTCCTATAAACTCTATCTCTTATTCAATACGTTTTCTAGATATCCTTGTCGTTCGTTACTGGGGAGAAAAAAAAAATGCATTTTCAAAAGCATTAGCCAAAAATGACGCTACATGTGGCCGCCCTCCTCACAAGACAGACCGAACATTCCCACCTCTACTTTTCTTTCACGCTTCCATTCCTTCTCCAGCCGTGATGCTATGCGCACTGCACTTCCGTGGAAATGGAGCAGTGGAGCAGGCTGCTCTTGAAGGATTATTCCATATGCGCACTGTTGACTGACTGACCGACGATCTTAATCGTAGCCAACCATTAGAAGTGGTCTCAAAAATATTTAAATATGGAAGGCTAAACTCATTTATAAATTGGTGGTCAAGTTGTTGTGCCTGGTAATTCGATCAGATAAATATGCCAATTTAGTATGGCCCTACAACTTTTTGTAATTAACTTTAATTGCTGCAATTGATGTGATAATTGAAACCAAAACATTGGAAGGGAATATATTTTATTCCCATGGTTACTCATTGCTAATTACCATTGCTAGTGAGGGCGTTTATGTTAGCATGAATACAGGAGTCAAATTACTACTGCCATCTTGTGGATAAACAGGGGCACATACCCCAAACCTTTATGGTCCACCATAGAGCCCCACCGTGGAGATGTCATAATACCCATAAAACCGAGAGGTCAAACAGGGAAATGGTTCCAATCGTTTTCCCACCATTCCAGAGGATTTTTAGAAACACTTAAAATAAGGGCTGTGTTTCATGTAGGCTTACCCTGGCGTGATGTATTGATAACCATGTAAATCTCTCTCGGAGAAGGTGACTTTAATATATTAGTCTTTATTTACTCCGATTCAAAAATGCTAATTAGCATCAAAGTAGACCATGCAAAACTACAAATTCCTGCACATCAGTTCTGACAAATTTGCTAACAGGTATTTTGTCAATTTTAAAACTTGCACCAAACAGTTCACAGAATTGTCCACTTAAAGAAATTGAGCCTATTTATTCATTACTACATTTTAGATAATCAATCTCTGGATTAACTGAGTCGGCAGTGGCATCTATAATTTATTAATGATAGTCACATTAGTATTTCATTTTTTTTTTGGGGGGGGGGGGGTAAATACAGGCAAATATGTTGAAGTCAGCTCGTTCTAGAGAGATTTACACGGTTATAAAACCACCACGCCAAGTTAAACCTACATGAAACACAGCCCTTATTTAAAGTGTTTCTAAAATCCCCCATGGGAACAATGAATGGTGGAGAAACAATTGGAACCATTTCCCTTAATGACCGCTAGGTGTTATGGTATTATGACTCCCAACTGTGGGACTCTATAAACAGACATTCTTGTTGCCCCTATAGTGGTGTAGCGTTTCTCTGGTTCACGGTGTCATGTGCTGAGTGGAGGAACACGTACTCCGCCCTGGAGCAGAGAGAGGTTGGTTCCAACAGTACTAATCTCAGTACCCAGAACTGCACCAATTTGATCAGTATGACATGTTCATGCAACCCAACTTATATTTAGAAACCAAAAGACAACTCCATTTGAGATCAGGATTATTTTATTTTATTTTTTTTAAAAGTGGTAAAAAGGATTTTCCACAAAATGAGAAGATACAACAGAACAAAACAACCCCCATCCTTGCACAACATTGACAGCTCGGTATGCTTAAGTATGTCATTAAGGTTAACACACTTACTACAGCACTTGTAACTTAATTTCAACTTACAAAAAATCTATCCAAGCAAATACCCTCCAACTTAGGTCGCACATTTTCATATTATTATTTTTTTTTACAAACACCTCAATTAAGAGACAACACTACTGGGAAAAAGATGCTGAATGACCGACAAGCACTGTATATTTAAAAGAATTGGGGAAGACACCTTGAGCGTGAGTGTCTGGGTTTTTCATACAACCATTTATCAAAAATACTAAAAGAAAAGTGACCAAAAACGAAAGTGTGGGGGGGGGGGGGGCGAGAAGAAACAGAGGGGGAAAACGATGGATGAGAGCTGTTGGTATCCTAACTCAGGACTCTGATAGAGAGCGGGAGCGAGAACGAGATGCGGAGCGAGATTTGGAGCGGGACTCTGAGCGAGAGACGGAGGGGGAACGGGAGCGGGCTTTGGCCGGGGAGGGAGATGGAGATTTGGACTTTGACTTGGATTTAGGTTTGGATTCAGTGGGCGTATGGGAGCGAGAGCGGGGAGCACCCTTCTCTGCTGCAGCTGCCTCGTTGTCGCTCTTGGCCGGCTCACGGCTCTTGGAGCCCGACTTCCTGGAGCGATCCTTGGCTGCTGATCTAGAGCGAGAGCGGGAACGAGACCTGGACTCATCCTTCCTGCTCTTCTTCCCTTCTTTCTTGCTGGTCTTTTTGCTCTTACTGCGGCTCTTACTGCGGCTCTTACTGCGGCTCTTACTGCGGCTCTTACTGCGGCTCTTACTGCGGCCCACATCCTTGGCCTTGTGTGCACCGTTGGTGCGCTCCTCCTCTCTGCGGCCCTTGGTCTTGTCCTTGTCCTTCTTGCTGTGGGAGCGACTACGTGAGCGGGAGGCAGCACCCCTGGGGAACAGGAAGGAGCAGACAGACAACCAGTCAACTAAAATGTAATTGAACTACGGCCATGTAAAAATGGCCGACACCCCAAGCAATAGCTGGTCACGACATCTGCTAGGACATCTGGGTAGCAAGAAAAAAAAGGTGTGGGGGGGGGAGCAAAGTCCATATTGGAGTCAAGAGCTCTGGGTAAGTGGACATTTACTACACAGTGACTTGAGATACGGGTGATGTCCCTCAGAAAACGACTAAGTACAGTCGCAGTAGATAAGGGCAGAAGTAGAGAGTAATAAATGGCACCCTATTCCCTATATAGTGCACTAATTTTAACCTAAGCCCCAGTCAAAAGTAGTGCACTGCATAGGGAATATGGTTCTACTTGGGACACATTAAAAAGAGGTCAGGGGATCACCCACGAGTTAAACGTTGCCTGCCCTCTGGGACTCACCTGGAGCGGGAGCGACTGCTGCTCTCACTGCGGCTGCGGCTCTTACGGGACCTGCGGCTCCTGGAGCGAGACCTGGAGACAGAGGGGGGTGAACAGAAGTTGAAAAAGGTAAGCCATGTGCATGAAAGATGCTTGAGGGGTGAAGTGCAGTCAAATGGAAGTGTGAACCTTAAAATTTGTGAACTGATGGGAAAAGGGAGGGAGGGGGGGGGGGGCGCAACTGAAATAACTAGTCCTTTGTTTTAATGTATTTTGCTCAGTCGCTGATTAAAGATGGTCCCTTGAATAACTACTTGTTACGATTTGCAGATCGTTCTCATATACATTGGAAATCCCATCCTCTTCTAGAAGGCCTACTCCGTGTTGGACACGACCAATTAGGCTGTGTTTACACAGGCAGCCAATTCTGATATTTTGCCCAATTATGGGTAACAAGATCCGATTGGTCAAACGAGTAATTAGTGGCAAAAGAAAACACAAAAACAGAATTGTGAATTCAGCCTTAGCTTTAGTCACTGATCAGACTGATCACCTTGCATCAAAAATAACTGAGACTTGTAAATAATAATACTGATTTAGCTACCTGGAGCGGCTGCGAGAGTAAGAGCGCTTGCTGCGCTTGGCCCCGGGGCGGTCCTCAATCAGCCGGATCTTCCTGCCGTTCACCTCTGTGCCGTCCAGCTTCTCCAGGGCTCTCTTCATGTCAGAGTACAGCCTGAACTCTATCACTCCCTCGTTCCTGCGTCCTTTATTGGTGTCAGCATACGTCACCTCACCCGCCTGCCTCATGTAGTCCTGGTGAAGGAAGGGAAAGGGTTGGGATTTGGCCAGCAAACCACAAAGATATTAATGAATTAATAAATATAGGTCATTTTATATGGTATACATTATATACACGTTTCATGTTATATATGTATTTTGTGAACGGCTAGAAATGTAAATAAAGTTAGTTCAAGCATGACAATTATGGGCATTTAATTCAATGACGAAGGTGCACAAAGATGGCGGATTTCAGCTATGACGTCGTTGTTTAAGCACTACCCACAGAGTTAAAAAAAAATACGTCTCACGACATGGTAAAATGTCTACAATCTACTGTCGTTTCATGTTTTCCAAATTGCCGCCATCTTGGGTTCACGTATACCGTGACAATGAACATACAAAAACAAGCGTCACGGAGAGCAGTACGATAGGGAGAACACAGTAAACTAGGCGTGTGTGGTAAATGCATGGGGACCTCCATCTTTATACACCTCCGCTATTATAAAACCATTGGGTCTTATGACTAAATGTACATGTAATAAACATGAACATAGGATGCAGAAATCATAATGAAGAAGAGTTATTTTTTTAACCTTTATTTAACCTTTATTTAACTAGGCAAGTCAGTGTAGAGGCGGCAGGGTAGCCTAGTGGTTAGAGTGTAGAGGCGGCAGGGTAGCCTAGTGGTTAGAGTGTAGAGGGGGCAGGGTAGCCTAGTGGTTAGAGTGTAGAGGCGGCAGGGTAGCCTAGTGGTTAGAGTGTAGAGGCGGCAGGGTAGCCTAGTGGTTAGAGTGTAGAGGCGGCAGGGTAGCCTAGTGGTTAGAGTGTAGAGGCGGCAGGGTAGCCTAGTGGTTAGAGTGTAGAGGCGGCAGGGTAGCCTAGTGGTTAGAGTGTAGAGGGGGCAGGGTAGCCTAGTGGTTAGAGTGTAGAGGCGGCAGGGTAGCCTAGTGGTTAGAGTGTAGAGGCGGCAGGGTAGCCTAGTGGTTAGAGTGTAGAGGCGGCAGGGTAGCCTAGTGGTTAGAGTGTAGAGGCGGCAGGGTAGCCTAGTGGTTAGAGTGTAGAGGCGGCAGGGTAGCCTAGTGGTTAGAGTGTAGAGGCGGCAGGGTAGCCTAGTGGTTGGAGTGTAGAGGGGGCAGGGTAGCCTAGTGGTTAGAGTGTAGAGGGGGCAGGGTAGCCTAGTGGTTAGAGTGTAGAGGGGGCAGGGTAGCCTAGTGGTTGGAGTGTAGAGGCGGCAGGGTAGCCTAGTGGTTAGAGTGTAGGGGCGGTACCTTGTCAGCTCGGGGGATTTGAACTTGCAACCTTCCGGTTAGTAGTCCAACACTCTAACCACTAGGCTACCCTGCCCCCTCTACACTCCAACCACTCCAACCACCCTGCCGCCCCTCTACTCTAACCACTAGGCTACCCTGCCACCCCCAACATTCCTGAATAACCCGTCTCCACCATACCTTCAGGTCCTGCCAGCTGCAGCGACTGGACAGGTTCTCAACGATCAGCCGATAGTCTGTCCTTGCCGGTGGGCCATATCTGTCTCTGCCACCACGCCCATACCCGCCCCCGCCTTCAAAAGTAACAAGGATAGAGCAACAGCAATTAGGGCAAGGGGGCACACCGAGAGGACAGCCTCAACACTAATCTCCAAACTACATTATGTAAACAATGGCCACATAAACAATCTGGGAGAAATTTAAATAGATTACAGACGGGGGAAAGTAATGACAAAAACAAGCTAACCAAAAAGAAAGAAAAAAAGGAAATTAAATCCTGTGTGTAGGCTACATTAATTAACCTAGAAACCTGCACATTTCCATCAGGAACACTGACATAATCTATTCCTCATCTAAACTACTAAATCGTTAACTGATGAGTCACGCTTGGGTAGAACTGAATACAAAACTCTACATAAAAATTTAAAAAATGAAAACCTAAGATTAAAAATACTACATAAAACCTGACTGAAAACAGTACTTACGGTGACACTAATGTTTAAGTTAACTAAGCACATCTAAATATATAGACATTTCACATTTGTTTCAGGCACCTATAAGAGCTCAACCCACATCTGTTCCTAACCCAATGGCATCCTCACCACCCGGCCTGGGACTAATGGGACAAGCGGTCTTCATTCACATTGGCTCCCCTTTTTTGGTTCTGCCCAGGGGCCCAGAATGGTCAAACCACACTCTTGGTTGGAAAGGGGACACCATGGCCAGGCCAGCAATAGGGGCAGGCAGTCAGCAAAGGACTCTTTCAATTAAAACATTGGAGGTTCTTTGTTAAATCTTTACCTTTATTATTCAACATTCATTTAATTAATTAAAACAAAATAAAAAATAATCCTGAATAAAACAAGCAGATTACACGATTCTCAAATTACTCAAACAAAATGAGCTAGTTAATTTATTCTAGTCAAAAAAAATCACAGAATTTTATCAGCAAATGTTCTAAAATGGTAGTGAATCTCAAGCTAGATTCCCCCTGACAATTTGAATGAATTTGAGTGCATTTGTTTCTCCTGTGATAGTTTCAAATCAAGCACACCGTTTCCCCAAGATAACAGCATGTCATTTGGTGGTTGTGGTTCATGTCATTTTAATTCCAATCATCAACTCAAATATACAAAAAAAATCTGTTCTCTACACCCATTATTCAAACAATTACTGTTAAGTACCATAAAAGGGTTGAATTCAGTAGTACTAGCTCGTCCGTGATGTGACACCGTCTGCAATACAATACTGGTGTTGTCTTAAAAAAAAAAAAAAAGAGGATGGGCCCTCCCGGGTGGCGCAGTGGCTCTGGGTTCGCGCCCAGGCTCTGTCGTAACCGGCCGCGACCGGGAGGTCCATGGGGCGACGCACAATTGGCCTAGCGTCGTCCGGGTTAGGCCGGTAGGGAAATCCTTGTCTCATCGCGCACCAGCGACTCCTGTGGCGGGCCGGGCGCAGTGCGCGCTAACCAAGGTTGCCAGGTGCACGGTGTTTTCTCCGACACATTGGTGCGGCTGGCTTCCGGGTTGGACGCGCGCTGTGTTAAGAAGCAGCGCGGCTTGGTTGGGTTGTGTATCGGAGGACGCATGACTTTCAACCTTCCGTCTCTCCCGAACTCACGGATACCATTTTTCATGCCCGTGTTTCAGCAAGCCAATGCTAACTAGTGTTAGCGCAATGCCTGGAAGTCTATGGTTTCTGCGAGCATGCAACGTGTACGCTAACCTAATAGGCCGGATTTAGAACAGAACCCTGGGCAGCCACTCGTCCCAGAAACTAGGGGAAACTACAACAAATAAGTTAAATATGTCCTCTTAAAAAGTCACAGAAAAACAACTTGAGGTGCAATTAATCAAATCATAAAAAGGGATGGAATCAGTGCGGTGGGAGCATGGAGTGAACAGAGCCTGCGGTGACCATGGATACCAACATGGTACCATTTCTACAAGTTACCATCTCTACTATCCCCAAGAAAGCAACAATCATTTGAACAGAGGGTACTCCGATTAAACATAAAACCACCTGGTAAATGAAGGTAAAAAAAATCAGACATATCGTCACAGGCAGCACTAACAAATAGTTGAAACACAAAGTAGTTGTTTTATTAACTAAGATATGTGGTCGTCTTACCCAACGACATTAAGTTGAATGCACTGACTAAGTCACTCTGGATAAGAGCGTCTGCGAAATTACCAAAATGTAACGGAACACAATTATATGAACTACAACCACCAAGGACAAACTTGAGATGTTATGCAGTAGTCTCCTATCCTACATCCACTGCCATGTTGGCCTCCTCAATCACATTTCAAATCATGTTAAAACACCACTGCATAGTAAACTTACTTCTTCCACCACCACCACCTCCTCCTCCTCCCCCCCCTCCGCCGCCGCCTCCTCCTCCTCCTCCTCCTGAGCCGTAGCTGCCGTCCCGCCGCGGCCCCTTTGTGTGTTCCACAATAACCCTCTCCCCACACAGGTCTTTCCCATTCAGGTCATACACAGCATCATCTGCATCGCGGGGGTCATCAAATTCAACAAACCCATACCTTTACACAGAGGAGACAGAGCATGTTAGGCCAGAGACAAGGTACAGATTTGGGATCCAATTATTTGACTAAATCTACTGCCAGACTCAAATGTACACGATACTTTTCATAAATCACAAAGTAACATTTGAATCGGTCCCACTCAGACACATTTGATTTGATAAAAACAGAACATTTCCCCCCAATTCCAACGTTCCACCTGCAACTAGTGATGGGCGTTGAGAAGACTGGCAAGTTCCAAGTTGAGAATTAAGCAGGGGTGAAGTGTAAAAAAAAAAAAAAGTTAAAGTAGATTATATTTCTTCCCAGTACGGGAGCTCTTTGCAAAATATTATTAAAATCATAGAATCCCTATTAATTTTAACTTTTAAAAATGCATTACCTTTTATTAAGGTGGCATAAACTAGAGCTGACCCATTTAGTCGACAGGCTGTTCGTTGACCGAGATTTCTTTAGTCGAGCAGACAAATTCTCTCTCTTCTCTTTTTCAAACTCTCATGGTGTACAAGACACCCGTCTGATTCACACTGAGTGGACTGATCCATTGTGGAGGCCGTGGTGGGGGTGGCACAGTCCATCAGTCTAAGACATGTGCTACTGAAATTGTATATGGTTACATAAGAACAAATGGTGCAACACTAATAAAAATAATTTATATCAAATGCACTTTCTCCCTCGATGAATAGTGGTCTCTGTCCACGGATCTGAAACACTTCAGTGCGCCTGTTGAATTGGCGCCTTTTCCTAGACCATATTCCTATGTGCATAATAGCAAAGTTAACCAAGATATTGGCGTTGAGAACAATACAGTGGAGGTAGCAGCAGAATGAGATGAGAAAAACAGCCCTTTGCCTTATTGTCTAAGAAAAGTGAGAAGAGGGGAAACCAACTTAAGTGTATAAATCAATAGCCTAACTGTTAAAAATGTGCCTGGCTTTATAAATCACTATATCTACAGAAAAAAAGAAAGATCCTGCTTGTTATGTGTGTTTGTTTAAAAGCCTACTGATTCCGTGAGCACTAAGCCTCACGCAACGTCACGGCAAGTAAACAATTCCACAGCTGTTTTTACTTTTTTTTATTTTTTTGGCGTTTTGCTGTAGCAAATAAAAGGCGTTAGAATTCTTTGTGTTGGAACAGCCTCTGCGGTATTATCGATTTAGTTGTGTTCTTTAACGCGGTTCCAAATTGCCTGGAATATTCTATAACAATGCTACATTTTCTTGATCTCCTTCTTGCCGTTATTATGGTCATACGTAACAAACTAAAACAATTTGGCATGGGTCCTGAGATCCTCCAAAAAAAGGTTCTACAGCTGCAACATCGAGAGCATGTGGCTGGCTACTGGTTGCATCACTGCCTGGTACGGCAACTGCTCGGCCTCTGATCGCAAGGCACTACAGAGGGTAGTGCCATCCAGGACCTCTACACCAGGCGGTGTCAGAGGAAGGCTCCCCAAAAAATGGAAAGAAGACCCCAGACACCCCAGTCTAAGACTGTTCTCTCTACTACCGCATGGAAAGCGGTACCAGAGTGCCAAGTCTAGGACAAAAAGGCTCCTCAACAGTTTTTTACCTTCAAGACATAAGACTCCTGAACAGGTAAATCAAATGGCTACCCGGACTATTTGCATTGTGCATTTTAGTTTGAAAATAAAGCAAGCCTTGACTAATTAGCTTATACAATAAATAAAAAACGGTTCCATTTCAGAAATTGCATCCACAAATGAATGTTACTGTTAAGGTCTTTGCTGTAATAAACGCTTCATTAAAAAAAAAAGTGTTACAGACTCTCTGGTACATTTATACTTTAGTGTTGTTTATACAGCACCTGTTTGGCACAATATGTACGCAGAGCTGGCTCCTTACCTTCTTTTCCCCTTTACCTCCTGAGCAACCAGTAAACATACCCGTTTCTCGAGTTTGTAACGTCCTCTGCATCCATTTTGCTGTCACGTGTGTTACAGTGTTCAAAGTTAGTTTAAAACCAATTTATTGACGTGATGATGCTATAGGTCAGGGCCTATTCAGACAGGATAAGTTTTACAATGGGAGGTTGGGTAATGTAATTATGTGCACAAAACATAGGTCATTTTAGTCCCATCCGAAACTGCCACGTCAGTAATTTTTATATGGCAGGAGTGTAATAATCCCAGCCAGAATAACCTACTGTTTTTTTGGGGCAAACTCCAATTACTATCCCCGTGACAGTCGACATCCCTGTGTTTTAAGAGAAATATCTGAGTATGACCAGTGTTGATCAAGGTTTTCGCAAGAAAACAATAACAGATTTGATAAATTGACATAAGTGCTGCGAATAAGCTACACATACACACACACACACACACACAGAGTTGGAAGTCAGAAGTCTAAATACAGTTAGGTTGGAGTCAGTAAAACTCGTTTTTCAACCACTCCACAAATGTCTTGGTAAACTATAGTTTTGGCAAGTCTGTTAGGACATCTACTTTGTGCATGACAAGTAATTTTCCCAACAATTGTTTAGACAGATTATTTCACTGTATCACAATTCCAGTGGGCCAAGAAGTTTAATAAAACTAAGTTGACTGTGCCTTTAAACATCTTGGAAAATTCCAGAAAATGATGTCATGGCTTTAGAAGCTTCTGATAGGCTAATTAAGATAATTTGAGTCAATTGGAAGTGTAACTGTGGATGTATTTCAAGGCCTAACTTCAACACCAGTGCCTCTGCTTGACATCATGGGACAAAAATCATAAGAATCAGCCAAGTGGTAGACCTCCACAAGTCTGGTTCATCCTGGGGAGCAATTTCCAAACGGCTGAACGTACCACGTTCATCTGTACAAAACAATAGTACGCAAGTATAAACCCCATGGGACCACGAAGCCGCCATACTGCTCAGGAACGAGACGCGTTCTGTCTCCTAGAGATGAACGTACTTTGGTGTGAAAAGTGCACATCAATCCCAGAACAACAGCAAAGGACCTTGTGAAAATGCTGGAGGAAACGGGTACAAAGGTATCTATATCCACAGTAAAACGAGTCCTATATCGACGTAACCTGAAAGGACGCTCAGCAAGGATGAAGCCACCGCTCCAAAACCACCATAATAAAGCCAGACTGCGGTTTGCAACAGCACATGGGGACAAAGATCATACTTTTTGGAGAAATGTCCTCTGGTCTGATGAAAGAAAAATAGAACTGTTTGGCCATAATGACCATCGTTATGTTTGGAGGAAAAAGGGGGAGGCTTGCAAGCCAAAGAACACCATTCCAACCGTGAAGCACGGGGGTGGCAACATCATGTTGTGGGGGTGCTTTGCTGCAGGAGGGACTGGTGCACTTCACAAAATAGATGGCATCATGAGGTAGGATAATTATGTGGATATATTGAAGCAACATCTCAAGACATCCGTCACGAAGTTAAAGCTTGTTCACAAATGGGTCTTCCAAATGGACAATGACACCAAGCATACTTCCAAAGTTGTGGCACAATGGCTTAAGGACAACAAAGTCAAGGTATTGGAGTGGCCATCACAAAGCCCTAACCTCAATCCCATAGAACATTTGTGGGCAGAACTGAAAGAGTGTGTACGAGCAAGGAGGCCTACAAACCTGACTCAGTTACACCAGCTCTGTCAGGAGGAATGGGCCAAAATGCACCCAATTTATTGTGGGAAGCTTGTGGAAGGATACCAAAAACATTTGACCCAAGTTTAAATTGTTTAAGGCAATACTACCAAATTGGGTGTATGTAAACTTCTGACCCACTTGGGAATGTGATGAAAGAAATAAAAGCTGAAATAAACCATTCTCTCTACTATTATTCTGACATTTCACATTCTTGTGGTGATCCTAACTGACATAAGACAGGTAATTTTTACGAGTATTAAATGTCAGGAATTGTGAAAAACTGAGTTGAAATGTATTTGGCTAAGGTGCATGTAAACTTCCGACTTCAACTGTATGTATGTATGTATGTATGTATGTATGTATGTATGTATGCATGTATAAATAAATGGCCTACACGTAGCCCATTAATGCTTTTATTTTTATGTATTACGCCACCACTATAGGGAAGATGGTTCAGAAACCAAGCTGGAGTTCAGTGTGGCCCCATCACTCGGACATGTTGAATCTGTATCCTCACTCCACCAGGCTTCTGTCATAACAGTCAAATTTGTGTGTGAATATATATATATATATATAATTTTAGGGGGGAGTTCTGAAAAAAACGAATCCCGTCTAAACTGTTTTCTGGAATAATGGACATTCTGGAGTAATTAATACACAACTGTTCAAAAGTTTGGGGTCACTTAGAAATTCCCTCGTTTTCCATGAAAACATACATGAAGAGTTGCAAAATGAATAGGAAATATAGTCAAAACGTTGACAATGTTATGTATATTTTTTAATAAGTGGTCAAACTTTGCTTTCGTCAAATAATCAATTTGCAACAATTACAGGCTTGCAGACCTTTGGCATTCTAGTTGTCAATTTGTTGAGGTAAATCAAGAGATTTCACTCCATGCTTCCTGAAGCACCTCCCGCAAGTTGGATTGGCTTTTCTTACGTACCATACGGTCAAGCTGCTCCCACAACAGCTCCATAGAATTGAAATCTGATGAATGTTCTGGCCACTCCATTATAGACAGAATACCAGCTGACAGCTTCTTCCCTAAATAGTTCTTGCATAGTTTGGAGCTTTGCTTTGGGTCATTGTCCTGTTGTAGGAAGATATTGGCTCCAATGAAGTGCCGTCCACAGGGGCATGGCGTTGCAAAATGGAGTGAGCCTTCCTTGTTCAAGATCCTTTTTACAAATCTCCCACTTTACCACCAACAAAGCACCCCCAGACCATCACAATGCCTCCACCATGCTTGACAGATGGCATCAAGCACTCTTTCAGCATCTTTTCTGCCTCATACGAATATTCTTCTTTGTGATCCGAACACATCAAACTTAGATTCGTCTGTCCATAACACTTTTTTTCCAATCTTCCTCTGTCCAGTGTCTGTTATTTTAAGCCAATCTTAATATTATATTGGCCAGTCTGAGATATGTTTTTCTCTTTGCAACTCTGCCTAGAAGGCCAGCATCCCGGAATCACCTCTTCACTGTTGACGTAGAGACTGGTGTTTTGCGGGTACTATTTAATGAAGCTGCCAGTTGAAGACTTGTGAGGCGTCTGTTTCTCAAACTAGACACTAAAGAACTTGTCCTCTTGCTCAGTTGTGCACCAGGGCCTCCCAATCCTTTTTCTATTCTGGTTAGAGACAGTTTGCGCTGTTTGGTAAAGGGGGGTAGTACACAGCGTTTTACGAGATCTTCAGTTTCTTGGCAATTTCTCACCTGGAATAGCCATCATTTCTCAGCACAAGAATATACTGACGAGTTTCAGAAGAAAGTTCTTTGTATCTGGTCATTTTGAACCTGTAATCGAACCCACAAATGCTGATGCTCCAGATACTCAACAAGTCTAAAGGCGGCCAGTTTTATTGCTTCTTTAAATCAGAACGGTTTTCAGCTGTGCTAACATAATTGCAAAAGGGTTTTCTAATGATCAATTAGCCTTCTAAATTATAAACTTGGATTAGCTAACACAAAGTGCCACAAATGCTGATGCTCCAGATACTCAACAAGTCTAAAGGCGGCCAGTTTTATTGCTTCTTTAAATCAGAACGGTTTTCAGCTGTGCTAACATAATTGCAAAAGGGTTTTCTAATGATCAATTAGCCTTCTAAATTATAAACTTGGATTAGCTAACACAAAGTGCCATTGGAACACAGGAGTGATAGTTGCTGATAAATGTCGATATTCCATTAAAAACAGCCGTTTCCAGCTACAATAGTAATTTACAACATTAACAATGTCTACACTGCATTTCTGATCAATTTGATGTTATTTTAATGAGGGATTATTTTCTCTTTTAAAAAAAAAGTGTTTCTTTCAAAAACAAGAAAATTTCGAAGTGACCCCAAACTTTTGAATAGTAGTGTAGATAACCAGTGTAGTCTAGTAATACTAGTACCATGCGAATAGGTCTCAACTCTTGCTCACTTCACGTGACACGTTTGTAATGCAATGTCACGTGAAAAGAGCAAGGGTTAAAAGGAATAGGGAATGTTTTTCCTAAACAAAGGAGGGATTTCGGAAACATAACTTTTCAGTCAGATAAGGCTATAATTATGTTGCAGCTTCAGCAACACGGACAACGAGATACACACTGATTTTCTGTGGTCGCTGCAGCAGGGAGTCCAATTGCAGCAAGCTTTACACCACTCCAGCCGACACTTGGCATTGCGTATGGTTATTTTAGGATTGTGTGCGGCTGGATACCCATTTCATGAAGCTACCGACGAACAGTTCTTGTGCTGACATTGCTTCCAGATGCAGTTTGGAACTCGGTAGTGAGTGTTGCAACCGAGGACAGACGATTTTTACACCCTTCAGCACTCAGCGATCCCGTTCTGTGAGCTTGTGTGGCCTACCACTTTGCGAGTGAGCCATTGTTGCTCCTAGACATTTCCACTTGACAATAACAGCAGTTGACCGACCGGTGCAGCTCTAACAGGGCAGAAATTTGACGAACTGACTTGTTGGAAAGGCGGCATCCTATGACGGTGCCATGTTGAAAGTCACTGAGCTCTCCAGTAAGACCATTCTACTGGCAATGTTATGTTATGGAGATTGCATGGCGGTGTGTTTTTTTCTTTTCTTCACCCGTCAGCAACGGGTGAGCTGAAAAAAAATCTATCTACAAATTTGATGTCTCCACAAACACTATGCATACAAAAGTATGTAAATTATTACTGTTATTGTCGAACCACACCGTATTTTGGAGGGTATTTCCACATGTTTAAGTCCATTTGTACATTTTCCATGCAACTGACATGTGGCAATGATGTTTTAATTATTGTGATAAGCTAACATTTTACCAGTAGGTCATATCCCCACTATTTATTTTGCCGGTATGGCTTACTTTCCCCTCTGTAGTAATCAGCATGAAACGGTTAGTTGAAAAATTGCTGCCGTTGCTAAGGTGTACCGGCTGTATGGAAGCATGAACTTATCACCGTCACAATATATGGCTATGCTGCTGCTATAGTTGTGATACTTTGCGGTCCTGCCTATGTGTACTAGGGTTGAAGGGTGGGAACCCGGTTACTGAGATTTACCACCCAAAACCACTCCCTTTTCCCGGGATAAATAACAGTGAAATAATATAACTAGACTAGACAGTTAAGAACGAATTCTTATTTACAATGACGGCCTACCCCGGCCAAACCCGGACGACACTGGGCCAATTGTGCACCGCCCTATGGGACTCCCAATCACAGCCAGATGTGATACATTTCATTTAACAGTTGAACGTGAGGAAGGAAGCAACCATAGAGAAAGAGAGTAGAGAAAGAGGTAAGCGGCAGCCTACTAATTACACCAATAGGCCCTATTATATTTAACTAGGCATGTCAGTTAACAAATTCTTATTTACAATGACGACCTACCCCGGCCAAACACAAACGATGCTGGGCCAATTGTGCGCATCCCAATCACGGCCGGATGTGATTCAGCCTGGATTCGTACCAGGGACTGCAGTGCCTTAGACCGCTGCGCCACTCGGGGGCCCAGGTCTGAAATCAATGCAGGGTGCTAACTAAATTCCATCTGCAAGCATGGTGCAGTTTTGAGTACAGTTAACGTTAGACTGACTAGCCATGTCGAAATAGTGAGCATTTTGTTTGTATAAACCCATGTAATATTAGTAACTGGTTTTGCAAATGGGGTCTCATCTGATCCACCAGACACCAAATATCACCATTATGTTGGCTGTACAGCAAACTAAGTTACAGAAGAGAGAAAGTGTACACGTTGCCAGCTATGGGGGTAAGTTAACTATCATAACATCGTTAGCAGATAGCTAGCATGCCAAACGTCTTTCAAGGTGCCTGCTAACGTTACCTAATTAAGATTTTGGCTATAAAACGTGTAACTACCTCTTATTTTAAATAGGAAGCGTCTAGTACTCAAAACAATTAGACGCTAACGTTAGCTAGGTGCTAACGACAGCTAACGTTAGCTAAAACTCGTTAACCGAAATTGGTTAACAAACTTTGGTTGTCTAGCAAATATCTTATAAATTACAACCCATACAAATAAACAATACGTCAATCGGGTTGCCAAACTCAAACAATGTACGAGAATTGTCAATAAACGGCACTTCAACAGGCCTAGCAACTAGGCCACGAACTCAACGCGGTAAGCTAGCGGCTAGTTCGCGGTTAGCTAGCACAGAACAACGACACGGGGAGCGGCGTTCATTTTGTTACCCGTTTTTTAGGTCAACTTCAAGTATCTTCCCATAGCCTTTGAAGAACTTCTCGACGTCCTTTTCCCTTGCTCGATAGCTCAATCTTCCGATGTAAACTCTCGACATTTCCCCTGTGCTGATTTTGTGTCACAGGAACAAAGACACAGTTGCGCGGTAGTGGGAAAAGGCACATATATTATACACGCTATTCTGAACACTGTAGGACCAAGCGCAGAAGTGGGCGTACCATCAATAGTAGGTCCAAGGATCTTTATACTGCGTTAGTTCATTCACTTTCCAATGTTTAGTCCATATATAACAACATTCCATTTTTATTTATTTTTAGGCCAGATTGATTGCCATTGGGTCTTTTGTATGTCAATGGTGTCAACATGAATCCCAGTTTAATTCCAGAATGACCTTAACATGTAAATGCGATAACTGTGTGAATAAACAAGGTGAAGTTGACTTGTCTACCTAGTAGTGTCAATGATTTCTATATAATTGTGTAGTATAGATGATTATACAGTGGCTTGCGCAAGTATTCACCCTCTTGGCATTTTTCCTATTTTGTTGCCTTACAACCTGGAATTAAAATATATATATATTTTTTTTGGGGGGGGGGGGTTCCTATAATTTCATTTACAAAACATGCCTACCACTTTGAAGATGCAAATTTTTTTTTTGTGAAACAAACAAGAAATAAGAAAAAAAAATGATAACTTGAGCGTGCAAAACTATTCACCCCCCAAAGTCAATACTTTGTAGAGCCACCTTTTGCAGCAATTGCAGCTGTAAGTCTCTTGGGGCATGTCTCTATAAACTTGGCACATCTAGCCACTGGGATTTTTGCCCATTCTTCAAGGCAAAACTGCTCCAGCTCCTTCAAGTTGGTTGGGTTCCGCTGGTGAACAGCAATCTTTAAGTCACCCCACATATTCTCAATTGGATTGAGTTCTGGGCTTTGACTAGGCCTGTAGAAAAGGCCCATGGAGTTGGTGGAATAATCCTTTAATTCGTTGCCACTTACTCGGATGGGCCAGGGGCGCTTTAATTAGGTCAGGTGGAAATGTCCGACAGATCTCAACTCCATAAAAGGAGGAAATTGCCATCGCCTGATCTCGCTGCTTTCTCTTCCTTAACTCCGTCTGATCCAGAAGTTCTGTGCGTCCATGAATCCACATAAATCCACCGACTCTGTTACCTTTCATCTGAACTATCTGTGGCGATCGGGGGAGTGGGCCATCAGTTATTGCTTATAGTTATTACCGCAGAGCGCGGCTTGGAGCGCACGCTTCAAACATATTGCGTAATGTGAATTGTCAATGATCACGGATCCTCATAGGCCAATTATGCAATCGATATGGTTAATATGTAATGAAATGAATTATATGTACACATGAAGACAATGAAAGGGTGAAATGAGAAACGTCATTGTTTGCTAACTGATCGACTTTGATACCAAACTAATGGGGATTATAGATTGAATTACCATTCACTGTTTGTATTTTTTCATGATTTATGATAAATAGTTACAAGCCTAAATGACTCATGGATGATTACTATTGACTTCTTAATGAACTGGATTGTTGACTTCCCTAATTATGTTAATCATGAATTGTTATGATATGATCTTTGGGATGAGGAATTTGATCAGATACATGTTATTTGTTTCCTTTGTGATGCAGCACAGACTACTCAGTAAATATACCACTTTATGGTTAAAGGAATTCCTGCCTCAGTCTCATCCATTCCTCTGTCACCTGACCTGTTCACCTTCACTGTCAGTCATCCTACCTGTCCAGCTACCCACACAGATTCCACTAATCTTTCAAGGCCATTCCAATACATTTTAATGTCCCCCCCCCCCTTAAACCACTCAATTGTTGCTTTAGCAGTATGCTTAAGGTCATTGTCCTGCTGGAAGGTGAACCTCCGTCCCAATCTCAAATATGGAATTCAGTCTGGAAGACTGAATTTCCCTGTATTTAGTGCCATCCATCATTCCTTCAATTTTGACCAGTTTCCCTGTACCCTGCAGATGAAAAACATCCCCACAGCATGATGCTGCCACCCATGCTTCACTGTGGTGTTCTCAGGGTGATGAGAGGTGTTGGGTTTGCACCAGACATAGTGTTTTCCTTGATGACCAAAAAGCACAATTTTAGTCTCATCTGACCAGAGTACCTTCTTCCATATGTTTGGGGAGTCTCCCACATGCCTTTTGGCGAACACCAAACGTGGTTGCTTATTTTTTTCTTTAAGCAATGGCTTTTATCTGGCCTCTCTTCCATGAAGCCCAGCTCTGTGGAGTGTACGGCTTAATGTGGTCCTATGGACAGATACTCCAATCTCCGCTGTGGAGCTTTTGCAGCTCCTTCAGGGTTATCTTTGGTCTCTTTGTTGCCTCTCTGATTAATGCCCTCCTTGCCTGGTCTGTGAGTTTTGGTGGGCGGCCCTCTCTTGGCAGGTTTGTTGTGGTGCCATATTCTTTCCATTTTTTTTAAATAATGGATTTAATGGTGCTCTGTGGGATGTTCAAAGTTTCTGATATTTTTTTTATAACCCAACCCTGATCTGTAGTTATCCACAACTTTGTCCCTGATTGGTTTGGAGAGCTCCTTGGTTTTCGTGGTGCCACTTGCTTGGTGGTGTTTTTATTTTTTTATTTCACTTCACCAATTTGGACTATTTTGTTTTTGTCCATTACATGAAATCCAAATAAAAATCAATTTAAATTACAGATTGTAATGCAACAAAATAGGAAAAACGGCAAGGGGGATGAATACTTTTGCAAGGCACTGTATATGTTTGCTTAATGCATAGTTGTTCACACATGTGTATTTGTTCATAGCACATGGGAATAATCTGATATGGGATGGTCAATGCAAAGATAGTTTTCTTTCATTTGTACCCCTATAAAGTCATCCATCTTCTCTGGCCACCAGATTAGACTACAATCACCATTGTTGTCTAATCGGGTTGCACAGGCACTCCAGATGATTCCTACATGTTGTTGTGGGAGGGGCTTCTATACATTTGAATGCTGATCGTTGTGTGGGACACACGACACGGGCGTCAATTCAAACTGGGCTGCGTTCAGTACGAAGAAACGTACTGCAACATTCAATTCAACGGAAACGTTGCTGTTCAGAACGAACATTTCAAAAACGGGGAATGGCTGAATTGTGGGTTGGGGAACACTGTCAGCATGGCCGCTGCCCTTAAAACACGTCACACTTTGCTTCAAGCCACACCCACCAACCGGAGCAAACGTACCTCCAAGTCTGTTCAAGAACTTTGAACCTTTTGGGGAAACTTGTCGTTGAACCGTTAAGCTACGTAGCAAACGTTCAATCCAACTGAACTCACCTCTTGAGATCAACTTTACAATGGAGATGTGATCGTTAGCTACAATGCCTGTCCTCGCTTCATTGTTGCATTCAAATGTAACTACAAGTTGTGTTCCATGTTTACTTTTCCTAACGGATGCATTGGACAACATGCGAGAGTTGTCATTATTCTTTAGACTTGTAAAATTCGACAGCTCATGATATAGCGGATAGCTTTCGCTAAAGATGGTACAACAAATGCATGAAGCAAGACAAGCTAACGGAAAAACATTAGAGAGCGGCGGGACAGGGGGTATTTAGCTATGGATAGCCCAATGTTTTCGAAGTACTCATGGCTCGATTTTCTTTTCTCGGTAGTCGGTGTGTGTACCTTCTTGTTTGACGTGGGATCCGACATTTGGGTCGCTACGGAGTTGTACTCGCGTGGGGATTTCTTCTGGTTCGGGGTGTTGATCGGCCTTATGGTCCTGTCTTCGGTAGTGGTCCAGATGTTTAGCTGGTTCTGGTTCAAATACGACCGCGAACTGGAGGGCTTCGATGAGCAAACTGCCAAGAATGTCCTCTTTGGAGGCTGCGTCAAACTTTCATTCCTGCTACACGTACTTCAGCTCGGATTCTTTTGCAGGTACTGTAGATAGCTTTTTAGTTTGACACTTGATCGCATGCACGTCATTCTCACGTGGACCATCTTTGTTAACTACACCTCGTTTATCACAGTGTACTAGACACAGTCGTCTAAAAATACATCATCTACATTGATTGAGAAATACATAGTCATTTATTTGTTCTATGGCTACAGTGTAGTGCATCATTTTTTGGGCTTCATGAAACTATGCATTGTATAATCTTTTTATTATTTGGTCATATAATAATTTGGTCATATTATTATTATAATAATAATAATAATAATAATATATATATATATATATATATATATATATATATATATATATATATATATATATATATATATATATATATATATATATATATATAATTTCCTCAGAAGTTTTTTTTAATGTAGCCTATGAAATTGATTTCCTTAGTCTCGTTAATACTGAGAGGCTCGCTGAGCAGCTCATGTACAGCTAATAACATGCGACTTGTGTAGAAAACATCAAGTTACCCAACTCACAGGTGTGTCAGCGAGAAGAGCCAGTCACTTGGGATGGACATACAATGTAATAAGTGCACAGTAACACACATGATAGTTCATTGGGAATTCAAACTATTTGGGCGAAGTACAGCAATGATCCTACAGCTCACGGTGCACATATTTGTATACTTTTCTCATTGTGGTGTGAATACTGAAGCTCACAGAGCAGCTCATGCACCACTAATAACATGTGACTTGTGTAGAAACCAATCAAGTTACCACTCCGGTGTGTCAGGTATGTAACCATACCCAGTAGGCTCTGTCTTGACAACCTCACTCCCCACCTACACAGATGTTAAGTTCCTAAGTGGAAGACATTTTTTTGAATGACATAAATGTCATTCTGCGTGTGTCTGCGTCCTGTTCTCTGACAATGATAGGTGTTTTCTGGATTATTACCGCTTAGTAACACACAAGATGGCAATTCAAACCATTTAAGTGGTATAAGGACCCTACAGCTCATGATGGTGCTCTGTTTCGTCAACTTACTCCCCACCTACACAGAAGATAAGTTAGCTAAGTGGAATACAGCTTTTAGAATGATGCCCATGTGCGTATGTTCTATTGTCCCTGACAGGTGTTTCTGTTGGTTATTGCTGCTCACACTAACAGACAGTGTTTGTTCACAGACACATCTCAGCCATATGGCAGGGCTTCCGTGTGTGGTGGCGACAGGAGCAGGGCTCGGGGTACGTCGTGTACCTGACTCACGACCTGAGCATGCTGCGCCTCATCGAGACCTTCTGTGAGAGCGCCCCGCAGCTCACCCTCATGACCCACATCATGCTGCACACCAACAAGGCCAGGACGGTACAGTGTGAGTCGCTGTCACCACTACACAGTACACACACCTCTACACCTGGGGTTCGTTCCAATTGGCACCCTTCACTTTAATAAAAACAATAAAAACCTTAAAGGGTTCTTCGGCTGTCCCCATAGGAGAAACCTTTGAAGATCCCTTTTTAGTTGGAGGTAGAACCCTTTTGGGTAACATGTAGAACCCTTTCTACAGATAGTTCTACATGGAACCCAAAAGGATTCTCCTATTGGGACAACCAAAGAACCCTTTTTTTCTAAGAGTGTATTCCATTATTGTGCACTACATTTGAGCAGGGACCATAGAGCTCTGGTGGAAAGTAGTGGACTAAATAGGGAAGAGTGCCATTTGGGATACATCCCTGTTATTCTGGACACCAGACTGCAGGAAAAATCACCACTGATGCTGTAGGTCAGGGGTCCCCAGTTACATTCAGAGGATAGTTGAGGGTCAGAAAATAGTTGTAATTAATTTGTGCACAGCAAATTGACGACAAGAAGCCTAAACAGATAGGGAAATACAATCAGACGGAATGGCATAATCACATACTATGCCTCTCTATGTATATGTGTGGGAATACTTGGGAACATATTTCCTAAATTAAAATAATTTTAGATAATCCCCCCCCCCCCAAAAAAAAATAAATAAAATAAGTAATAATAATAACATATTTGCTCAGAATGTTTTTTGCGGAGGGGATGGGGATTCGGCAAATAAAATCACCCGTGAGCCGAATTAGGCCCGCAGGTCACCTTTTGGCGAACACTGCTGTAGGCTATTGAGAATAGAGGTCGACCGGTTAATCGGAATGGCCGATTAATTAGGGCTGATTTCAAGTTTTCATAACAATCGGAAATTAGTATTTTTGGACACCGATTTGGCAGATTTAAAAAATGTATTTACACCTTTATTTAATCTTTATTTTACTAGACAAGTCAGTTAAAGAACACATTCTTATTTTCAATGACGGCCTAGGAACGGTGGGTTAACTGCCTCGTTCAGGGGCAGAACGACAGATTTTCACCTTGTCAGCTCGGGGGATTCAATCTTGCAACCTTACAGTTAACTAGTCCAACGCTCTAACCACCTGATTACATTGCACTCCACGAGGAGCCTGCCTGTTACGCGAATGCAGTAAGCCAAGGTAAATTGCTAGCTAGCATTAAACTTATCTTATAAAAAACAATCAATCATAATCACTAGTTAACTACACATGGTTGATGATATTACTAGTTTATCCAGCGTGTCCTGCGTTGCATATAATCGATGCGGTGCGTATTGTTGCTCCAATGTGAAAGGATAAACGTCTTGTTTTCGAGATGATAGTTTCCGGATTCGACCATATTAATGACCTAAGGCTCATATTTCTGTGTGTTATTATGTTATAACTAAGTCTATGATTTGATAGAGCAGTCATTCAAACAGCACTTTCGTGCGTTTTGCCAGCAGCTCTTCGCAAGCACAGCGCTGTTTATGACTTCAAGCCTATCAACTCCCGAGATTAGGCTGGTGTAACCGATGTGAAATGGCTAGCTAGTTAGCGGGGTAAAACTTCTCACCTGGGAATATTGAAGACTCGTGTTAAAAGGAACCACCAGCTTTCATATGTTCTCATGTTCTGAGCAAGGAACTTAAACGTTAGCTTTCTTACATGGCACATATTGCACTTTTACTTTCTTCTCCAACACTTTGTTTTTGCAATATTTAGACCAAATTGAACATGTTTCATTATTTATTTGAGGTTAAATTGATTTTATTGATGTATTATATAAAGTTAAAATAAGTGTTCATTCAGTATTATTGTAATTGTCATTATTACAATTTTTTTTTTAAATCGTCCAATTAATCGGTATCGGCCTTTTTTGGTCCTCCAATAATCGGTATCGGCATTGAAAAATCATACTCGGTCGACCTCTAATTGAGAACAATCTGAATCCAAGGGCAACACTTAGGTTTGGGATTCTTTACTATACTGTAGTCCTGCTGTATGTCCTTATACCAGGGGACAGGTTCATTCACACTGTCACTGACACTCCGTACAGTGGTCCACATAATACATTTTTCAATTAGGAGGTATTTAGAGGAAGAAAAAGTGTATAAATTAATATAAGTTCCTCATACCTTCATTGTGTCCCTCAGTAAGTTTAGCAATAGTTTACACAATGACATAGCTACATATTGTGTTTACACAACTTCCTCTCTATATCCCCTTCCTCTCAGGTTTCAGTTTTGTTTTGACTGTATGCTAGTGTTGAGCGATTAACCGACATTTCTGTTATTTTTTTGTTTTTTAAACAACTAGTTGACCGACGTTGGTTCAGTTATTTGAATTCTATTTTTTCTGTCAGCTCTGTGTGCAATTTCTGTAGAGCTAAATCAGATGAAGCCTGAACTGTGCGATGTAGTAGGGAGTTGTAGTTTCCAACAGGCCAATATTCTACATAGTTTAGCACAGAAAAAGTGGTAATTAACTACAATGACCAATTTATCCATTGCGCGTCCGCTTAAACTTGTCTGGTCGGTGTGGAGCCGACACGGAGACTGAGAGAATAGAGAACCGCGATCGAGAGGGATAGAAAGCTGTTGCTTCGTGAGCCTGAAAGTACACGATCTAAGTGATTGACAGTTGGTATTCAGCAGTTTATAATAGTATGCCTTATTTACTTTGAAGAACTATTAAAATAGTGATTTTTGTCAGGCAACAGCTCTATAGAGATGAGATGACTTGGAATGAAATAATAGTCATCAAATTAAACAAATATTTTATTAAAGTAAAGTTTTTAAAAACATTTTTATTTAACCTTTATTTAACTTGGCAAGTCAGTTAAGAACAAATTCTTATTTACAATGACGGCCTAGGAACAGTGGGTTAACGGACTTGTTCAGGGGCAGAAGGACCGATTTTTACCTTGTCACCAAAAGGCCTCCTGCGGAGACAAAGTATTGTGATTAACTGTAATGCTCCGGGTGTCGTGGGTGTGGAGTCAGACGCAGGAGACAGAGAGTGCAATGCTGTGCTCTTTAATTGCACCAACGCACCACAGGGTGCTCACAATAATAACGGCCCCAAACACGGGGAATGAAAAATGTACAACTGAAAAATGCACGACCAGGAACAAACACGTTCCTCTACTACAGAGCCGAAGGTTACAATGAATAATCCCACACAACAAACAGGCGGGCCGGCTGTCTAAAGAAGCCCAACTAATCATCACAAACAGGTGCTACCAATAAACATACAAGGAGGGGGAGGAAAGACAATCAGTGGCAGCTAATAGGCCGGTGACGACGACCGCCGAGCGCCACCCGACCGGGAAGGGAAGCCACCCTCGGTCGGACTCGTGACATTAACTGATGGTTGATAAGCGATAAGTACTAACGGGCAGTCGCTACCATCGTGGGGCTTATTTTATTTTTTATTTTTTTCACCTTTTATTTAACCAGTTAGTCTAGTTGAGAACAAGTTCTCATTTACAACTGCGACCTGGCCAAGATAAAGCATAGCAATTCGACACATACAACAACACAGAGTTACACATGGAATAAACAAAACATATAGTCAATAATACAGTAGAACAAAAGAAAACAAAAAGTCTATATACAGTGAGTGCAAATGAGGTAAGATAAGGGAGTTAAGGCAATAAATAGGCCGACGTGGTGAACACTGGAATGGTAGATGTGCAGAAGATGAATGTGCAAGTAGCGGTACTGGGATGCAAAGGAGCAAGATAAATAAATACAGTATGGGGATGAGGTAGGTAGATAGATGGGCTGTTTACAGATGGGCTATGCACAGGTGCAGTGATCTGTGAGCTGCTCTGACAGCTGGTGCTTAAAGCTAGTGAGGGAGATATGGGTCCCCAGCTTCAGAGATTTTTGCAGTTTGTTCCAGTCATTGGCAGCAGAGAACTGGAAGGAAAGACGACCAAAGGAGAAATTCGCTTTGGGGGTGACCAGTGAGATATACCTGTTGGAGCACGTGCTACGAGTGGGTGCTGCTATGGTGACCAGTGAGCTGAGATATGGCGGGGCTTTACCTAGCAGAGACTTGTAGATGACCTGGAGCCAGTGGGTTTGGCGACGAGTATGAAGCGAGGGCCAACCAACGAGAGCGTACAGGTCGCAATGGTGGGTAGTGTATGGGGCTTTGGTGACAAAACGGATGGCACTGTGATAGATTGCATCCAGTTTGTTGAGTAGAGTGTAATAATTTTATAGATGGCATCACCGAAGTCGAGGATCAGTAGGATAGTCAGTTTTACGAGGGTATGTTTGGCAGCATGAGTGAAGGATGCTTTGTTGCTATATAGGAAGCCAATTCTAGATTTCATTTTGGATTGGAGATGCTTAATGTGAGTCTGGAAGGAGAGTTTACAGTCTAACCAGACACCTAGGTATTTGTAGTTGTCCACGTATTCTAAGTCAGAGCCATCCAGAGTAGTGATGCTGGACGGGTGAGCAGGTGCGGGCAGTGATCAGTTGAAGAGCATGCATTTAGTTTTACTTGCGTTTAAGAGCAGTTGGAGGCCACCGAAGGAGAGTGGTATGGCATTGAAGCTCGTCTGGAGGTTAGTTAACACAGTGTCCAAAGAGGGGCCAGAAGTATAGAGACTGGTGTCGTCTGCGTAAAGGTGTATCAGAGAATCACCAATTGTCTTATTCTGTGTTAGTGTTCAACCCACATAATGCATAGTGCATTTAAAAAAACAATAATCTAAAGTTTAGATTCTAAACCAAAATCGCATAGCCATGATTATTTTTGAATAATCAAATCAGTACCAAACCGAACTCAAAAAGCATCGCCCAGCACTACTATGTGATCAACTGTCTTTGGCCCATAAACTTCCTCTTTGTAATTTCTCTGATAGTTTTACGTCTCTTTTGTAGGTGTGAGTGTCGTGGCGTCAACTACCTCCATAGCCTGGATGGTGGTGGATTATCACCGCTCCCTGCGTTCCTTCCTCCCAGACAAGGCCAAGCAGGGCTGGGGCTCCGCCTTGGTCTACTTCCTGTGGAACCTGCTCCTCATCGCGCCGCGCGTGGCAGCAGTCGCCCTCTTCGCCACAATTCTGCCCTCCTACTTGGCTGCCCACTTCCTGCTTATCTGGCCAGTGCTGGTGTTCTGGGTGTGGCGGCAGGAGACAGACTTCATGGACAGCGCCGGCGGAGAATGGCTCTACCGGGCCACCGTAGGTCTCATCTGGTACTTCAGCTGGTTCAACGTGGCGGAGGGAGGGACCAGAAGGAGGAGCATCATCTATCACTCCTTCATGGCTACGGACGGAGGGATTCTGCTTGTCACATGGTGGTTCTACAGAGACCCGGTCCTGACGCAGTCCTACGCCCCCATCCTGCTGGCCACTCTGCCCCTCACCTACCTGATGGGAGTCCTGTTTAAAACACTCTACTACTACTGTTTCCACCCCACGCTGTGGATGCCCTCCGTCAGGGAGGCAGGGTTAGAAGAGGAGCTGCCTGATGGTCAGGAGATGGTGTTCAGATCCATCGCCCCACAAACTGGTACTCCCCGGTTCCATAACAAGAGGATGGCAAGCCATGCCACTCACTTCTACTCCGAGGAGGAAGCCAGGAAGCCCAGTAAGATAAACGGGCGCGAGGCCAACGCTGTTGTCTGACTGGATGTGCTTGAACGAAACTCTTATTTACATGCAATGATGGAGTGATGGAATGTCTGGTGTCTCTTTCTACACCATCCTGTTTTTCCATGCTGCATTTTTGTATAAATAAGATGCTGCACAACTTATTGTAAATCATATTCTGTGAAACAGTGATAAGGTCACTGAAGTTTTGTCCCAAATGGCACCATATTCCCTATATAGTGCACTACTTGTGGCCAGGGCCCATAGGGATATGGTCAAAAGTAGTGCACGATGTAGAGACTAGGGTTCCATTTGGGATACAAGTCTGAGCAGGTTCCATTGATCAATATTGGAGTTGTCATGAAACAGCTATTGGTTTATTCAACGAAATTAGTCATTTTTGGGTTCTGTAACTTAGTGGGAGAAAAACAATGTTTAATTTCACTTAATTGTAACATTCTGTCACAAAGAGCACATGTTCAACTTAATAAAAAACATATTTATTTATTTAGGTTAAATAACATTTAAAAAACTATATTAAGTGGCAAATAAAGTAACAGGGTTGACGACTTTATGTTAAATCAGCGATAGTTCCCCTTGTGACAGGGGGAATGGAAGCTTGTGTGCAACAGGGAGAGGCAATTGAATGCAAGCTTCACAAAACGCTTCACAAAACAAGTGAAACTGTAAAACATTACTAGCCTGCCTATCCATGGGTAACAGGGTTGACGTCTTATCCTCGAACCGCTCAGTTTTCCACCACAAAACACCAGAAAATGGCCAAAACAAGTAGATTCAGCTCACCTGCTCTTACACTATTAATGTTCAATGTAAAATATATATATATATATAAAAAAAAATGTTTTCATCATATTAAAACGAGAGTTCAGATCAAATAACAGTATTGACCTTAAAATGAGGGAAAGAAAAGTAAACAATCTTATTTGATGTCACAAAATGCTTTTGGATTTTCGCAAGTCTTCATTTATAATTAAAGCTCAGAGTTGATAGAATTTTCTATTCGGTCAATATTAAAGGTATACTTTGGGATTTTGGCAATGAGGCCCTTTATCTACTTCCCCACACTTAGATGTGGATACCATTTTTTTTTGTATGTCTCCATGTCCAGTATGAAGGAAGTTAGATGTAGTGTCGCCAGTCAATGCTAACTAGCGTTAGTGTAATGAATGGAAGTCTATGGGTATCTTAAGTTAGCATTTGCACTAGAGCTAGTTAGCAACTTCCTTTAAACTGCACACAGAGACATAAAAATGGTATCCCACGAGTTCATCCGACTCTGGGGAAGGCGATAGAGGGCCTCATTGCCAAAATCTTGAAGTATCCCTTTAAAGGACACTTAATTTAATATAACAGGCTTGTAAAATTCAATATTGGTGCACCGTTTCTACTTAAAATCTCAAAATACCTAATTGCGCGTGAAACACCCTGCTACCGTTCATGATGCCAAAGGTAATTAGAAGAATAAGTAATGGTACATTTGTATCCGTTATTATCATTGTGTGAAAAGTTTGTATTTTTATTTGGGAGATTGTTACCCATCTACAGCGTTCTGAAAGTTATTTGACATTTTTGTTATGTACGATGAATGTACGATGAACTATCACGTTCCTCGCTTTCCTGTTGTAACTGTTGTGTTATTTTTAAGTCTTTGTCAGTGTCTCTGCCGACAGTGCATCCACTAATGTCTGTGACGGTCACTCGTCCACCAGCTTCATTCGTCTTTTTTTCTATACACAGCATCAAATCTATGTAGGCCACACTGTACGTACACATGGATGGAACGTCAGTACAGTTTGATTAGAGTCCCAAATGACACCCTATTCCTGCTATAGTGCACTACTTTTGACATTATGTTGTGGACAATGTTCTGGATGTTCCGGCTCCTGAGTGGCGCAGCGGTCTAAAGGCACTGCATCTCAGTGCTAGAGGCGTCACTGCAGACCCTGGTTCGATTCCAGGCTGTATCACAACCGGCCGTGATTGGGAATCCCATAGGGCGGCAAACAATTGGCCCAGTGTCGTCCGGGTTTGGGTTTGGCCCAATGAAGGCCGTCATTGTAAATAAGAATTTGTTCTTAACTGACATGCCTAGTTAAATAAAAAAATGTATAGCCATACCTGTGGCCTTGTGAAGTTATGTTCCTAGAATGTTAAGATTTCTGTGTGAAACATTATTGGATACTGCAGAATGGAACCAAATATTCCATATTTTAACTGTCATCTCATTCGTTCTGCACATGATTGTTATTACAGTGTGTTGTGGGAACCTATTCCCCTGAAGGTCAACCATTCAGCCTTTCTCTTATCTCATCATTTAAAGGGCATGTAATGCTGGGCTATTAAAATCATAAGACCATCACAAAGTTATGTGGTTTCATGACTTATCTTTTGTGTTGTTTATGTCTGTGGTTTCAATGTTATTTTCTTAGAAGTTCCTCAAGTGCTCTTCCGGGGCTTCTCCTATTGACATCGTCAATACATGAGTATAATATAATCTCCTATGAGTAATGCTCACACGTATCTGTCTTCAAACAGGATGTAAGTGGAAGTGTACTAGATAGTATTGCATTGTTGTACTTTAACTTTTTATACCTGAAGACCCATAGTGATGTCAGTAACGTTATCTACCTGAGGACCCGTAGTGATGTCAGTAACGTTATCTACCTGAGGACCCGTAATGATGTCAGTAACGTTATCTACCTGAGGACCCATAGTGATGTCAGTAACGTTATCTACCTGAGGACCCGTAGTGATGTCAGTAACGTTATCTACCTGAGGACCCATAGTGATGTCAGTAACGTTATCTACCTGAGGACCCGTAGTGATGTCAGTAACTTTATCTACCTGAGGACCCATAGTGATGTCAGTAACGTTATCTACCTGAGGACCCGTAGTGATGTCAGTAACGTTATCTACCTGAGGACCCGTAGTGATGTCAGTAACGTTATCTACCCGAGGACCCATAGTGACTTCAGTAACGTTATCTACCTGAGGACCCGTAGTGATGTCAGTAACGTTATCTACCTGAGGACCCGTAGTGATGTCAGTAACGTTATCTACCTGAGGACCCATAGTGACTTCAGTAACGTTATCTACCTGAGGACCCGTAGTGATGTCAGTAACGTTATCTACCTGAGGACCCGTAGTGATGTCAGTAACGTTATCTACCTGAGGACCCGTAGTGATGTCAGTAACGTTATCTACCTGAGGACCCGTAGTGATGTCAGTAACGTTATCTACCTGAGGACCCGTAGTGATGTCAGTAACGTTATCTACCTGAGGACCCATAGTGATGTCAGTAACTTTATCTACCTGAGGACCCATAGTGATGTCAGTTACGTTATCTACCTGAGGACCCGTAGTGATGTCAGTAACGTTATCTACCTGAGGACCCGTAGTGATGTCAGTAACGTTATCTACCTGAGGACCCGTAGTGATGTCAGTAACGTTATCTACCTGAGGACCCGTAATGATGTCAGTAACGTTATCTACCTGAGGACCCATAGTGATGTCAGTAACGTTATCTACCTGAGGACCCGTAGTGATGTCAGTAACGTTATCTACCTGAGGACCCATAGTGATGTCAGTAACGTTATCTACCTGAGGACCCGTAGTGATGTCAGTAACGTTATCTACCTGAGGACCCGTAATGATGTCAGTAACATTATCTACCTGAGGACCCATAGTGATGTCAGTAACGTTATCTACCTGAGGACCCGTAGTGATGTCAGTAACGTTATCTACCTGAGGACCCATAGTGATGTCAGTAACGTTATCTACCTGAGGACCCGTAGTGATGTCAGTAACTTTATCTACCTGAGGACCCATAGTGATGTCAGTAACGTTATCTACCTGAGGACCCGTAGTGATGTCAGTAACGTTATCTACCTGAGGACCCGTAGTGATGTCAGTAACGTTATCTACCTGAGGACCCGTAGTGATGTCAGTAACGTTATCTACCTGAGGACCCATAGTGACTTCAGTAACGTTATCTACCTGAGGACCCATAGTGACTTCAGTAACGTTATCTACCTGAGGACCCGTAGTGATGTCAGTAACGTTATCTACCTGAGGACCCGTAGTGATGTCAGTAACGTTATCTACCTGAGGACCCGTAGTGATGTCAGTAACGTTATCTACCTGAGGACCCGTAGTGATGTCAGTAACGTTATCTACCTGAGGACCCATAGTGGTGTCAGTAACTTTATCTACCTGAGGACCCATAGTGATGTCAGTTACGTTATCTACCTGAGGACCCGTAGTGATGTCAGTAACGTTATCTACCTGAGGACCCGTAGTGATGTCAGTAACGTTATCTACCTGAGGACCCGTAGTGATGTCAGTAACGTTATCTACCTGAGGACCCATAGTGACTTTAGTAACTTTATCTACCTGAGGACCCATAGCGATCAAATTGTATTTGTCACACACAGTGAAATGCTTACTTTACAAGCCCTTAGCCAACAATGCAGTTTTAAGAAAAATACATATTTTGATTTGTTTAACACTTTTTTGGTTACTACATGATTCCATATGTGTTATTTCATAGTTTTGATGTCTTCACTATTATTCTACAAAAATAAAGAAAGAAAACACTGTGAAAAAGTATTTCCTTCCTTTATAATTTTCTCTAGTTTTGCATATTTGTGATTCGTACTGTTATCAGATCTTCAACCAAAACCTTTTATTTGAAAAAGGGAACCTGAATGAACAAATAACACAACAATGACATACTTATTTCCTTTATTTCATAAACTAAGTTATGCAACACCCACAATGCCCCTGTGTGAAAAGTAATTGCCCCCTTACAAATCAGTAACTGGTTGTGCCACCTTTAGCTGCTTCAACTCAGTGACATTTATGGGTTTTCAAGCATGAACTGCTCTTTTCAAGTCCTGCCACAACATCTCAATTGGGATTAGGTCTGGATTTTGACTAGGCCATTACAAAACTTCAAATGTGTTGCTTTTTAACCATTTTCATGTAGACTTGATTGTGTGTTTTGGATCATTGTCTTGCTGTGTGACCCAGCTGCGCTTCAGCTTCCTCTCCCTGACTGATGACCTGACATTCTCCCGTAGAATTCTCTGATACAGAGCAGAAATTATGGTTCCTTCTATTGAGGCATGTTGTCCAAGTCCTGAGGCAGCAAAGCATCCCCAAACCATCACACTACCACCACCACCATGCTGACCCCAAACCATCACACTACCACCACCATGCTGACCCCAAACCATCACACTACCACCACCATGCTGACCCTAAACCATCACACTACCACCACCATACTGACCCCAAACCATCACACTACCACCACCATACTGACCCCAAACCATCACACTACCACCACCATGCTTGACCGTTGGTATAAGGTTCTTACTGTGGAATGCAGCGTTTGGTTTTAGCCAGGCATAATGGGTCCCATGTCACGCCAAAAAAAGTTACTCTTTCGAATCCTCTGTCCATAGAACATTCTTCCAAGAGTCTTGATGATCATCCAGGTGCTTTTTGGAACACTTGAGTCAACTTTTTGGATGACATTTGTCCCATTAAAGCCCAATTTGACTCCAATGCTTCCCAAAGTTGTATCACGTTGCCTGGATGTCCTTTGGATGGTGGACCATTCTTGATACACACGGGAAACTGTTGAGTGTGGAAAAACCCAGCAGGGTTGCAGTTCTTGACACAAACCGGTGCGCCTGGAAACTACTACCCTACCTTGTTCAAAGGCACTTAAATCTGTTGTATTGTCTATTCACCCTCTGAATGGCACACACACACAATCCATGTCCACATTGTCTCAAGGCTTAAAAAAATCTTCTTTAACCTGTCTCCTCCCCTTCATCTACACTGATTTAAGTGGATTTAACAAGTGACATCAATAAGGGATCATCATCTCATCATGTTGCCTACAACTTAAAATACTCTGTTATATGCAAAATGTCTCTTGTCCCTCCCCCAAAAGCATTTGGGAGGCGGGAGGAATGAAAACCGGCTGTACTTCTGTCGTTTGCTTACTTTCAGTTTCACAGTGCAAGGGTTCCTCCACAGTGAGGAGACGTCAAACGTAATGCATTCTTTCTCTCTCTCTCTCTCTCATTGGGTTGATAAGTGCTAGAGCCAACGCAACCGTGTGAATTTTCAGTTTTACACAGCCACCATGGAGGAGGACGCGGGACAATCTATCCCATTCAAGTACCCCGCCTCTGACTTCTTGTTGACTGTCGGCGGTATGTTGTTTTTTCTCCTGGATGTGGTACTAGACGTGTGGGCGGTGGTGACTTTCTATCAACAAGAGGCCTACGTGTTCATGGGACTGCTGATGTTTCTACTACTAGGCTCCTCAGCCCTGGTCCAGGCTTTCAGCTGGCTGTGGTACCACTATGACAAGGACAGCACTGAGACCAGGACAGAGAGCCTTGTGAAGAGCCTTCACTCACTCAAGATCCTTCATGTGTTCCAGATGGGAGTCTACCTCAGGTTCAGTTAAACTTTTGTTGACTTGAATTTGTTGAACTGGGAAAAGAAACAGTCACGGACTGTGTTGATATCCTAAGGAACTTGTATATCCAGTGTTGGAAAAGATACCCAATTGTCATACTTGAGTAAAAGTAAAGATACCTTCATAGAAAATGACACAAGTAAAAGTGAAAGTCACCCAGTAAAATACTACTTGAGTAAAAGTATTTGGTTTTTATAGATACTTAAATATCAAAAGTAAAAGTATAAGGGCCATTCTGAATCGGTGTTTTTTCTGTCCCCAGGACATTACGTGCATACATATTCATGAAAAGTATCTGTATAATACATTATATTATCAAGCAAAGTGTCTTGCACTTTGTCCTAATTGCAATTTGAAGATACATCATGTAAAACCTTCATTAAAAACTACCTAGAACACTGAAAAAAATGGATTTTTAGCCTGTCCCCACTCTCTAACACTACACTTCACCATGAAATATAAGGATTAGAATCGTTACCCTGACACCCCCCCCCCCCCCCCCCCCCTTTCAAAAAACCTGGGACATTCCACTAGTCACATGATCAAGTAGCATCATTTGGATGGAAGTAGCATCATTTGAGTCTCCTGAAGGCCAACTTCTTGCAAATTCTTTAAATAATAGACCTGTACAAGGTATTTCCATAGCTGGTAAAGAAATGATTATAAGCCAGCTGGCTGAGGATACTACACTTATTCTGAAAGACGCTAACCAAATTCCCATATCGATCCATGTGATACAATCCGTTTCCAAAGTGTCTGGTCTATATCTTAACATTAAGAAATGTGAACTCATGGCTGTTAAAGATTGTGTGACACCTTCATATTATGGTATTCCAGTAAAAGAAGAACTTACATATTTAGGCATAACCATTACAAAGGATCAGGAGTCTAGAGGCTTACTAAATTTTAACCCTCTTATTAAAAAAACCCAGAAGAAACTAAATCAATGGCTACAGAGGGACTTATCTTTAAAAGGTAGAAGAGTCCTAATAACCAAGGCTGAAGGTATCTCTAGACTAACATATGGTGCTCTATCTTTATATCTTGACAGTAAAATAAGTAAGGAGATAGGCCAGATGCTTTTCAACTTTCTTTGGAGAAACCGTATTAGGAAAACTGTTGTAATGAACACTTATGGTGAATGGTGGACTGAATTTTCTGGACTTTAAATAATACTTTAAATAATACTTTTAAGGTCAATTGGATAAAACAATTCCTAAGAAGACCCACTTCCATCTGGAATGTTATTCCTCATCATGTCTTCTCTACTTTTGGTGGCCTTAACTTCATGTTGTTTTGCAATTATAATATTGACAAAGTTCCAGTGAAACTTTCTGCTTTTCATCGGCAGGTTTTCTTGTCATGGTCCTTAATTTATAAACACAATTTTTCTCCACGCAGATATTATATATGGAATAATCGGGATATATTGTATAAAAATACCTCTCTGTTTTTAGAATATTGGTTCCGAAATAATATCCTATTGGTGAGCCAACTGGTAAATGCAGAGGGTCTTTCACTCAGTTATAAAGAATTCTTATCCCTTTACAAGGTCCCTGTAACACCTAAAGATTTTGCAATTGTTTTAGATGCCATTCCCTCAGGTGTTGCTCTGTTATTCAGGAACGTGTCAAGACCTGACCCTCAGAGCCTACCTTCTATTGACCCTGTTGACTCATCAGTAGGAAAGACCTGACCCTCAGAGCCTACCTTCTATTGACCCTGTTGACTCATCAGTAGGAAAGATTTGTTTCTCTTTTGGTCCATTCAACAACAGAGCGATACGATCCTTGTTTCAGCAGGATGTTGTATCTATACCTTATGTCATGCCTTATGTCATGCCTTATGTCATGCCTTATGTCATGCCTTATTGGAATGGATTTATTGATAATATCTGTTGGAAAAAAGTTTGGATGTTCCACACACATACCTACTTGTTAACAAAATTAAGGAAGTTTCCTTTAAAATTATTCATAAATATTATCCTGCCAACCACTATATGAAGAAGTTTAAGGAAAACATCAACTCAAATTGCTCCTTTTGTAATGACCACCCAGAAGCAGTGTTGCATCTTTTTTGGCATTGTATTCATGTAAGAGAACTGTGGCAAGACATCAGTAGATTTATAACTGAACACATTTAAGAAGATTTTACACTATTGTGGAGAGATGTACTACTTGGATTCTTTACCTACGATAGAAATAAGCTGAAACATTTTTATGTCATTCATTTCATTGTTCTTTTGACCAAATTTCATATTCATAAATGTAAATTTACAATGAAAAAAACACATTTTCTTACCTTACAAAAACTGTATTGAACTGCATTTTAAGACAATTAAATACGCTACTAACAAAAAAGCTGTTTAGAATTACAAGTGTGTGTATGTACAGTGCCTTGCGAAAGTATTCGGCCCCCTTGAACTTTGCGACCTTTTGCCACATTTCAGGCTTCAAACATAAAGATATAAAACTGTATTTTTTTGTGAAGAATCAACAACAAGTGGGACACAATCATACAGTGGAACGACATTTATTGGATATTTCAAACTTTTTTAACAAATCAAAAACTGAAAAATTGGGCGTGCAAAATTATTCAGCCCCTTTACTTTCAGTGCAGCAAACTCTCTCCAGAAGTTCAGTGAGGATCTCTGAATGATCCAATGTTGACCTAAATGACTAATGATGATAAATACAATCCACCTGTGTGTAATCAAGTCTCCGTATAAATGCACCTGCACTGTGATAGTCTCAGAGGTCCGTTAAAAGCGCAGAGAGCATCATGAAGAACAAGGAACACACCAGGCAGGTCCGAGATACTGTTGTGAAGAAGTTTAAAGCCGGATTTGGATACAAAAAGATTTCCCAAGCTTTAAACATCCCAAGGAGCACTGTGCAAGCAATAATATTGAAATGGAAGGAGTATCAGACCACTGCAAATCTACCAAGACCTGGCCGTCCCTCTAAACTTTCAGCTCATACAAGGAGAAGACTGATCAGAGATGCAGCCAAGAGGCCCATGATCACTCTGGATGAACTGCAGAGATCTACAGCTGAGGTGGGAGACTCTGTCCATAGGACAACAATCAGTCGTATATTGCACAAATCTGGCCTTTATGGAAGAGTGGCAAGAAGAAAGACATTTCTTAAAGATATCCATAAAAAGTGTTGTTTAAAGTTTGCCACAAGCCACCTGGGAGACACACCAAACATGTGGAAGAAGGTGCTCTGGTCAGATGAAACCAAAATTGAACTTTTTGGCAACAATGCAAAACGTTATGTTTGGCGTAAAAGCAACACAGCTGAACACACCATCCCCACTGTCAAACATGGTGGTGGCAGAATCATGGTTTGGGCCTGCTTTTCTTCAGCAGGGACAGGGAAGATGGTTAAAATTGATGGGAAGATGGATGGAGCCAAATACAGGACCATTCTGGAAGAAAACCTGATGGAGTCTGCAAAAGACCTGAGACTGGGATGGAGATTTGTCTTCCAACAAGACAATGATCCAAAACATAAAGCAAAATCTACAATGGAATGGTTCAAAAATAAACATATCCAGGTGTTAGAATGGCCAAGTCAAAGTCCAGACCTGAATCCAATCGAGAATCTGTGGAAAGAACTGAAAACTGCTGTTCACAAATGCTCTCCATCCAACCTCACTGAGCTCGAGCTGTTTTGCAAGGAGGAATGGGAAAAAATGTCAGTCTCTCGATGTGCAAAACTGATAGAGACATACCCCAAGCGACTTACAGCTGTAATCGCAGCAAAAGGTGGCGCTACAAAGTATTAACTTAAGGGGGCTGAATAATTTTGCACGCCCAATTTTTCAGTTTTTGATTTGTTAAAAAAGTTTGAAATATCCAATAAATGTTGTTCCACTTCATGATTGTGTCCCACTTGTTGTTGATTCTTCACAAAAAAATACAGTTTTATATCTTTATGTTTGAAGCCTGAAATGTGGCAAAAGGTCGCAAAGTTCAAGGGGGCCGAATACTTTCGCAAGGCACTGTATGTCCCTTAAGATCCTTGTGTAATGTGATATTGTACCCCCCAGCGCCGCCCTCTATCCCCCTAGCCCAATTGTCCTTTGTATATTAGTTATATATACTTGTGTTCCCACATGTACTTCCTGTATTGATTTGTTAACAACAAAAAAGCATGGCTCCCGTTGATGACATCACAGCATTAACAAATTGTAGAAAATAAATACAATAAAATAATTCACTCTTGAAAGTAATGTAATACATTTTTAAAACAACCTTAATAATAAATTAAAATAAATATGAGGGATTTTTGGTGAAATACATAAAGTATATTTTACATACATCGATTAATTATAATACTATTCTCTTCATTTTAAGTTTTGCAGTTGGAATTACTAAAGGTGTTTTCAGTTTAACTTTTTGGACGACATGGGACCCACTATGCCTGGCTTGCATAACTTAGTTTATGAAATAAAGGAAATAAGTATGTCATTGTTGTGTTATTTGTTCATTCAGGTTCCCTTTTTCAAATAAAAGGTTTTGGTTGAAGATCTGATAACAGTACGAATCACAAATATGCAAAACTCGAGAAAATGACAGTACCAGTCAAGTTTGGACACACCTACTCATTCCAGGGTTTTTCTTTATTTGTACAATTGTCTACATTGTAGAATAATAGTGAAGACATCAAAACTATGAAATAACATATGGAATCATGTAGTAACCAAAAAGGTGTAAAACAAAATCTTCAAAGTAGCCACCCTTTGCCTTGATGACAGCTTTGCATACTCTTGGCATTCTCTCAACCAGCTTCATGAGGTAGTCACCTGGAATGCATTTCAATTAACAGGTGTGCCTTGTTAAAAGTTCATTTGTGGAATTTCTTTCCTTAATGCATTTGAGCCTTATTTGGTAAATCCCATGTCCATATTATGGCAAGAACAGATCAAATAAGCAAAGAAAAATGGCAGTCCATCATTACTTTAAGACCTGAAGGTCAGTCAATCTGGAACATTTCAAGAACTTTGAACATTTCTTTTAAGTGCAGTCGCAAAAACCATCAATCGCTATGATGAAACTGGCTCTCATTAGGACCGCCATAGGAAAGGAAGACCCAGAGTTACCTCTGCTGCAGAGGATAAGTTCATTAGAGTTACCAGCCTCAGAAATTGCAGCCCAAATAAATGCTTCATGGAGTTCAAGTAACAGACACATCTCAACATCAACTTTTCAGAGGAGACTGTGTGAATCAGGCCTCCATGGTTGAATTGCTGCTACGAAACCACTACTAAAGGACACCAATAATAAGAAGAGACTTGCTTGGGCCAAGAAACATGAGCAATGAACATTAGACCGGTGGAAATCTGTCCTTTGGTCTGATGAGTCCAAATGTGAGATTTTTGGTTCCAACCGCCGTGTCTTTGTGAGACACTGGTGACACTGTCTGTGATTTTATTTAGAATTAAAGGCATATTTAACCAGCATGGCTACCACATAATTCTGCAGCGATACAACATCCCATCTGGTTTGCACTTAGTGAGACTATCATTTGCTTTTCAACCGGATAATGACCCAAAACACAACTCCAGGCTGTGTAAGGTCTATTTGACCAAGAAGGGGAGTGGTGGAATGCTGCATCAGATGACCTGGCCTCCACAATCACCTAACCTCAACCCAGTTGAGATCGTTTGGGATGAGTTGGACCGTAGCCAACAAGTGCTCAGCATATGTGGGAACTCCTTCAAGACTGTTGGAAAAGCATTCCTCATGACAATGGTTGAGAGAATGCCAAGTGTGCAAAGATGTCATCAAGGCAAAGGGTGGCTACTCTGAAGAATCTAAAATATATTTTGATTTGTTTAAAAAAAAATGTTGGTTACTACATGATTCCATATGTGTTACTTCACTACAATGTCTTCACTATTATTCTACAATGTAGAAAATAGTAAAAAATAAAGAAAAACCCTTGAATGAGTAGGTGCGTCCAAACTTTTGACTGGTACTGTATGTGTACATTTATTTTGCCATGCTGCACATGCAACGATCAGAAGTAAAATAACAACCCAATGTTTATATCCCAGGACAAATTAGCTAGCAACAGCAAGCTAGATAGCTAATTTGCCATTAATGTTTAATGCTTTTTGACCTGTCCCCAAGTTAATATAGTTGGTTCAGAGTTCGTTTTGATATTTCATCCTGCGTGTTCTGATCATGTCAGGTGTGGGTGGACAAAATCAGCAAGCGCGCGAGTGGTCTGGTCAGCATGTTAGGCACTGCATCGCAGTGCTAGAGGTGTCACTACAGATCCGGGTTTTGTCGCAGCCGGTCTCGACCCATGAGGCGCCGCATTATTGGCCCAGCGTCGTCCTGGTTAGGGGAGGGTTTGGGATGGCCTTGTCCCATCTCGCTGTGGCGGGCCTGGCGCATTGCACGCTGACACATTGGTGCGGCTGTCTTCCGGGTTATGCGGTCAGTGTGTCAAGAAGCAGTGCAGCTTGGCAGGGTCGTGTTTTGGAGGACGCATGGCTCTCGAGCGTTGCCTCTCCTGAGTCCGTACGGGAGTTGCAGCGATGGGACAAGACTGTAACTACCAATTGGATATCACCAAAAAGGGCTAAAAAATAAATAATTTATAAAAAATATATTATTTAGAATTTAAGCATTTGTGTTTATTGAATCTGCTAGATCAGAGGCAGTAGGGATGACCAGGGATGGGAAAGGGGGATACCTAGTCAGTTGTCCAACTGAAATGTGTCTTCCGCATTTAACCCAACCCCTCTGAATCAGAGAGGTGCGGGGGGCTGCCTTAATCGACACCACGTCTTCGGCGTCTGGGGAACTGCCTTGCTCAGGGGCAGAATGACCGATTTTTACCTTGTCAGCTCGGGGATTCGATCCAGCAACCTTCTGGTTACTGGCCCAACGCACTAACCACTAGATAAGTGCGTGAATTGGACCACTTTTCTGTCTGGCTAACAAGTCGTTTTTGGGTGTCAGGGAAAATGGATGGAGTAAAAAGTACATGATTTACTTTAGGAATGTAGTGGAGTGAAAGTTGTCAAAAATAGTGAAGTGCAGTACTTAAGTAGTACTTTAAAGTATTTTTACTTAAGTACTTTGCAACACTGGTTTTCACAATCCTTGTGAGCTTTAAGTCTGGCAAGCAAGGCTCCTTTAAGAAACTGTTTGCCTTTCTGCCGACTGCTCCCCTGATCGCGTCGCAGTCGAAATAAATATGTAAGCAAATACCATTTCAAACTGCCACATGTTTAAGAGGATACAGCAACATTGTCGTAGTGAGTAGTACATGAGTAGTACATTGTCGTAGTGAGTAGTACATGAGTAGTACATTGTCGGAGTAGTAGAATCTTGGTGTAGAACATTGCAGTAGTGGAAAAAGTATCCAATTATCATACTTGAGTAAAAGTAAAGATAACCTTAATAGAAAATGACTCAAGTAAAAGTCACCCAGTAAAATTTTACCTAAGTATATTTTAAACCAAATATTTTTACTCAAGTAACAAAAGTCAAAGTGTAAATAATTTCAAATTCCTTATATTAAGGTAACTTGACGGCACCATTTAAAATAATAATAATATATTTATACATTTTTTTTAAATGTTAAATTACGGATAGCCAGGGGCATTCTCCAACACTCAGGCGTCATTTACAAACGAAGCATGTGTTGTTTAGTGAGTCCGCTAGATCAGAGAAAGTAGGGATGACCAGGGATGTTCTGCTGATTAGTGTGTGAACTGGACCATTTTCCTGTCCTGTTAAGCATTCAAAATGTAACGAGTACTTTTGGGTGTCAGGGAAAATGTGTGGAGTAATGTAATTACATTTAGTAATGTAGTGAAGTAAAAGTAGTCCAAAATATAATTAGTAAACTACAGATACCCCAAAAACCTACTTAAGTAGTACTTTTACTTAGGGACTTTACACCACGGGAACATTAGCAGGGTAGCCTAGTGGTTAGAGTGTAGAGGCGGCAGGGTAGCCTAGTGGTTAGAGTGTAGGGGCGGCAGGGTAGCCTAGTGGTTAGAGTGTAGAGGAGGCAGGGTAGCCTAGTGGTTAGAGTGTAGAGGCGGCAGGGTAGCCTAGTGGTTAGAGTGTAGAGGAGGCAGGGTAGCCTAGTGGTTAGAGTGTAGAGGAGGCAGGGTAGCCTAGTGGTTAGAGTGTAGAGGAGGCAGGGTAGCCTAGTGGTTAGAGTGTAGAGGCGGCAGGGTAGCCTAGTGGTTAGAGTGTAGAGGCGGCAGGGTAGCCTAGTGGTTAGAGTGTAGAGGCGGCAGGGTAGCCTAGTGGTTAGAGTGTAGAGGCGACAGGGTAGCCTAGTGGTTAGAGTGTAGAGGCGGCAGGGTAGCCTAGTGGTTAGAGTGTAGAGGCGGCAGGGTAGCCTAGTGGTTAGAGTGTAGAGGCGGCAGTGTAGCCTAGTGGTTAGAGTGTAGAGGCGGCAGGGTAGCCTAATGGTTAGAGTGTAGAGGCGGCAGGGTAGCCTAGTGGTTCGAGTGGAGGGGCGGCAGGGTAGCCTAGTGGTTAGAGTGGAGGGGCGGCAGGGTAGCCTAGTGGTTAGAGTGTAGAGGCGGCAGGGTAGCCTAGTGGTTAGAGCGTTGGACTAGTAACCGGAAGGTTGCAAGTTCAAACCCCCGAGCTGACAAGGTACAAATCTGTCGTTCTGCCCCTGAACAGGCAGTTATCCCACTGTTCCTAGGCCGTCATTGAAAATAAGTATTTGTTCTTAACTGACTTGCCTGGTTAAATAAAGGTAAAAATAAAAATTGTCAGAGTAGCACGTTCTTGAAGTAGTATATTCTCTGAATGTTTCCCCTCACATCTCAAGGCAGAAACACCATTGTAACCAAACTCCTTTTTATAGAATAAAAATAAATAAATAATAACTATGTATGTGGCTGTCATTTTAGATATGCTGGTCTTGTGAGGATCTCGATATGTGGCTTCTGCTGTAGAAAGCGTTACATGGAGGGCAACGCCGTGTATCTGACCCATGACCTTAGCCTGCTGCGCCTCATCGAGACCTTCTCTGAGAGCGCGCCACAGCTTGTCCTCATGATTACCATCATCATCCAGAGGGGAGAGGTGGAGCCCATTACAAGTACGTAAAAGCAAACACAGAATTACTTAGAACGCAAAGACCTTGAGGGACAGTTGAAGTTGGAAATTTACATACACTTATGTTGGAGTCATTAAAACTCGTTTTTCAACCACTCCACAAATTTCTTGTTAACAAACTATAGTTTTGGCAAGTCGGTTAGGACATCTACCTTGTGCATGACACAAGTAATTTTTCCAACCATTGTTTACAGACAGATTATTTCGCTTATAATTCACTGTATCACAATTCTAGTGGGTCAGAAGTTTACATACACTATGTTGACTGTGCCTTTAAATAGCTTGGAAAACTCCAGAAAAGTATGTCATGGCTTTAGAAGCTTCTGATTGGCTAATTGACATAATTTGAGTCAATTGGGGGTGTACCTGTGGATGTATTTCAAGGCCTACCTTCAAATTCAGTGCCTCTTTGCTTGACATCATGTGAAAATCAAAAGAAATCAGCCAAGACCTCCACAAGTCTGGTTCATCCTTGGGAGCAATTTCTAAACGCCTGAAGGTACCACGTTCATCTGTACAAACAATAGTACGCAAGTATAAACACCATGGGACCATGCAGTCGTCATACTGCTCAGGAACGAGACGCGTTCTGTCTCTTAGAGATGAACGTACTTTGGTGCAAAAAGTGCAAATCAATCCCAGAACAACAGCAAAGGACCTTGTGAAGATGCTGGAGGAAACAGGTACAAAAGTATCTATATCCACAGTAAAACGAGTCCTATATCGACATAACCTGAAAGGCTGCTCAGCAAGGAAGAAGCCACTGCTCCAAAACCACCATAAAAAAGCCAGACTACAGTTTGCAACTGCACATGGGGACAAATATCATACTTTTTGGAGAAATGTCCTCTGGTCTGATGAAACAAAAATAGAACTGTTTGGCCATAATGACCATCGTTATGTTTGGAGGAAAAAGGGGAGGCTTGCAAGCCGAAGAACACCATCCCAACCGTGAAGCATAGGGGTGGTAGCATCATGTTGTGGGGGTGCTTTGCTGCAGGAGGGACTGGTGCATTTCACAAAATAGATGGCATCATGAGGAATTAACATTTTGTGGATATATTGAAGCAACATCTCAAGACAACAGTCAGGACGTTAGAGCTTAGTCGCAAATGGGTCTTCCAAATGGACAATGACCCCAAGCATATTTCCAAAGTTGTGGCAAAATGGCTTAGGGACAATAAAGTCAAGGTATTGGAGTGGCCATCACAAAGCCCTCACCTCAATCCCATAGAAAATGTGTGGGCAGAACTGAAAAAGCTTGTGCGAGCAAAGAGGCCTTACAAACCTGACTCAGTTACACCAGCTCCGTCAGGAGGAATGGGCCAAAATTCACCCAACTTATTGTGGGAAGCTTGTGGAAGGCTACCCAAAACGTTTGACCCAAGTTAAACAATTTAAAGACACTCAGTATTTGGTAGCATTGCATGTTAACTTCTGACCCACTTGGGAATGTGATGAAAGAAATTAAAGCTGAAATAAATCACTCTCTACTATTATTCTGACATTTCACATTCTTAAAATAAAGTGGTGCTCTTAACTGACATGACAGGGAATTTTTACTAGGATTAAATGTCAGGAATTGTGAAACGGAGTTTAAATGTATTTGGCTATGGTGTATGTATGTAAACTTCTGACTTCAACTGGATATCTGGATATAAATTATATAGCTTGTAACTATGCCCCAGAATTTTCAATGGTCTTGCCCTACTCATAATTTAAGAGGTGACTGACTCCAGACCTGATGATACATTTTTATAATTCCTTTCATTGACAGATAACTTGATTGTCTGTTATTTAACATGCCGAGTTCATTGACAGTTTTACCTGATATAATATCCTGAATTTGTTTTTTTTCTCTCCCTCAGTCTTGAAGGCACTTGGTTCAGTGTCTGCCATCGCCGTCAGCGTGACCATGTATCACCGCTCCCTGCGTTCCTTCCTCCCAGACAAGGCCAAGCAGGGCTGGGGCTCCTCAGTGGTCTACTTCCTGTGGAACCTGCTCCTGATTGGTCCACGTGTGGCAGCAGTCGCCCTCTTTGCTTCGGTCTTCCCCTGCTTCATCGCTGCCCACTTCCTGTCTTCCTGGATGGTTCTATTTTTTGTCGCCTGGCAACTGAAGACAAACTTCATGGACAGCGGCGGCGGAGAATGGCTCTACCGGGCCACCGTAGGTCTCATCTGGTACTTTAGCTGGTTCAGCATAGTGGAGGGGCACACCAGGCAGCGGAGCACCATCTACCACACCTGGATAGGAGTGGATATTGGGATGCTTTGTGGTTTTTGGGTGTGGCAGATGATGAAGAACCCTCCAAATCTTGAACTGCCACTAGATCCCTATGTCATCTTTGTCATTATGATCTCACTCTACATAGCTGGACTCTGTCTCAAGGTGACATACTACAAGTTCTGTCACCCAAAGATTACAAAGCAGGAAGAAGTTGAGTGTCATCTCGAGCTGATGTCGGAGTCTGTGGTGGTCCCCCCAAATGGGGAAGATGTGGTTGACTTTAGGTTTATGGGTCATACAGAGCGTCCAGAACCGTCCGTCAGGGTCAATAAAAGGATGAGGAATTTAGCTGGTAATTTTTACTCTTAATCCAGATTATCAGATGGCTCCTACGCATTGAGAAGACTGTATGGGCTTGTTCAACATTGCAGCCGATAACCCAGCCAGGCAACTGCCAACGGACTGATCTACAAATGACCTTGGCTCATAAATAACTACTCATTATTTGTTGATCAGTCACAATTTAAACACACAATGAGTGAAAGGTCTGTCTGTTTTCAAATCCATCCTTGTACTTGATGAATTAATGTCAGTAATTAGTAGGGAACTCCCCTCACCTGGTTGTCTAGGTCTTCAGGGAAAGGGAAAAACCAAAAACCCACACTCAGCTCTCCGTGGAATGAGTTTTACACCCCTGCCCTACTTAAACGAACCAGCTCTACAGCTTGAAACACTGAGAAATGTTGACGCTTTCATTAAAATGACTGGAATGATTTGTTCTATGAAGACGAGGATGGCGATATGAGACAGTCCTGTTTGGCACAGTGCATTTCTAAATATGAAGGTAAACAGTGCATTTCTAAATATGAAAGTAAACATTATAGTAATGTTTATCATGGTCATGAACTTGTCTCATTAATGTGACCTTGTGAGTACAGCTAATCAGGGTTACTTATTGACAGTGGTGGAACAAAATAATAAATTGACATACTTTAGACTTTAATAAACGTAAAGATACTTTTACTTTAGTAATTTTCACCCAGTAAAATACTACTTCAGTAACTCTAGAAGTATTTGGTTTGAAATATACCTAAGTATCCAAAGAAAATGGAATTGCTAAAATATAGTTAAGTCAAAAGTAGTTCATTATTAAACAAACCAAACAATGTTTTGTATTTATTTATTTATTTATAGATAGCCAATGGCACACCAACATTGTTTAGCGAGTCCGTCAGATCAGGTAGTAGGGGTGACCAGGGATGTTCTCTGTTTAGCGAGTCCGCCAGATCAGGTAGTAGGGGTGACCAGGGATGTTCTCTGTTTAGCGAGTCCGCCAGATCAGGTAGTAGGGGTGACCAGGGATGTTCTCTGTTTAGTGAGTCCGCCAGATCAGGTAGTAGGGGTGACCAGGGATGTTCTCTGTTTAGCGAGTCCGCCAGATCAGGTAGTAGGGGTGACCAGGGATGTTCTCTGTTTAGTGAGTCCGCCAGATCAGGTAGTAGGGGTGACCAGGGATGTTCTCTGTTTAGTGAGTCCGCCAGATCAGGTAGTAGGGGTGACCAGGGATGTTCTCTGTTTAGTGAGTCCGCCAGATCAGGTAGTAGGGGTGACCAGGGATGTTCTCTGTTTAGCGAGTCCGCCAGATCAGGTAGTAGGGGTGACCAGGGATGTTCTCTGTTTAGTGAGTCCGCCAGATCAGGTAGTAGGGGTGACCAGGGATGTTCTTTGTTTAGCGAGTCCGCCAGATCAGGTAGTAGGGGTGACCAGGGATGTTCTCTGTTTAGCGAGTCCGTCAGATCAGGTAGTAGGGGTGACCAGGGATGTTCTCTGTTTAGCGAGTCTGTCAGATCAGGTAGTAGGGGTGACCAGGGATGTCCTCTGTTTAGTGAGTCCGCCAGATCAGGTAGTAGGGGTGACCAGGGATGTCCTCTGTTTAGCGAGTCCGCCAGATCAGGTAGTAGGGGTGACCAGGGATGTTCTCTGTTTAGCGAGTCCGCCAGATCAGGTAGTAGGGGTGACCAGGGATGTCCTCTGTTTAGCGAGTCCGCCAGATCAGGTAGTAGGGGTGACCAGGGATGTTCTCTGTTTAGTAAGTCCTCCAGATCAGGTAGTAGGGGTGACCAGGGATGTTCTCTGTTTAGTAAGTCCTCCAGATCAGGTAGTAGGGGTGACCAGGGATGTTCTCTGTTTAGTAAGTCCTCCAGATCAGAGGCAGTAGGGGTGACCAGGGATGTTCTCTGTTTAGTAAGTCCTCCAGATCAGGTAGTAGGGGTGACCAGGGATGTTCTCTGTTTAGTAAGTCCTCCAGATCAGGTAGTAGGGGTGACCAGGGATGTTCTCTGTTTAGTAAGTCCTCCAGATCAGAGGTAGTAGGGGTGACCAGGGATGTTCTCTGTTTAGTGAGTCCGCCAGATCAGGTAGTAGGGGTGACCAGGGATGTTCTCTGTTTAGCGAGTCCGCCAGATCAGGTAGTAGGGGTGACCAGGGATGTTCTCTGTTTAGCGAGTCCGTCAGATCAGGTAGTAGGGGTGACCAGGGATGTCCTCTGTTTAGTGAGTCCGCCAGATCAGGTAGTAGGGGTGACCAGGGATGTCCTCTGTTTAGCGAGTCCGCCAGATCAGGTAGTAGGGGTGACCAGGGATGTTCTCTGTTTAGCGAGTCCGCCAGATCAGGTAGTAGGGGTGACCAGGGATGTCCTCTGTTTAGCGAGTCCGCCAGATCAGGTAGTAGGGGTGACCAGGGATGTTCTCTGTTTAGTAAGTCCTCCAGATCAGGTAGTAGGGGTGACCAGGGATGTTCTCTGTTTAGTAAGTCCTCCAGATCAGGTAGTAGGGGTGACCAGGGATGTTCTCTGTTTAGTAAGTCCTCCAGATCAGAGGCAGTAGGGGTGACCAGGGATGTTCTCTGTTTAGTAAGTCCTCCAGATCAGGCAGTAGGGGTGACCAGGGATGTTCTCTGTTTAGTAAGTCCTCCAGATCAGGCAGTAGGGATGACCAGGGATGTTCTCTGTTTAGTGAGTCCTCCAGATCAGAGGCAGTAGGGGAGACCAGGGATGTTCTCTGTTTAGTAAGTCCTCCAGATCAGAGGCAGTAGGGGAGACCAGGGATGTTCTCTGTTTAGTGAGTCCGCCAGATCAGGTAGTAGGGGAGACCAGGGATGTCCTCTGTTTAGTGAGTCCGCCAGATCAGGTAGTAGGGGTGACCAGGGATGTTCTCTGTTTAGCGAGTCCACCAGATCAGGTAGTAGGGGTGACCAGGGATGTTCTCTGTTTAGCGAGTCCACCAGATCAGGTAGTAGGGGAGACCAGGGATGTTCTCTTGATAAGTGTGTGAATTGGACCATTTTCCAGTCAAAATGTAACGAGTACTTTTGGGTGTTAGGGAAAACATATGGAATATAAATAGGCAAAAAGATACCACAAAAACAAACAAACAACTTAAGTAGTACTTTACAGTATTTTTTTTTACTTAAGTACTTTACTGCTTCCTGAAATGTTAGCAGGGCGTGGACTCTGTCAGGACTAGATGGTAAATACCCCGAGGGGATGTGAGAATGTAATGTTTAACAGTGCAGTTGGGGTGGCCAGTTCTGAGTGAATGTGCCAATGTCCTCCGTCTTTTGTGTGCAGTGTGCTGGACTGTCTGGTTTCATGTGTGTGATGTGAATGTGATACTTTTTGTACAGTGATGCCAAAGGCAAATAAATAAATAAATAAATAAAATGTCCATACAGGTGATGGCGAGGTTCTGAAGCACTTTGGAGGGGATGTACAGTATTTGTCTTATTGTTAATTTACAGCAGAGTGTGTGCAATTGCAAAACACTTGACAATGAAACCAGGCACCTTCAATGTACTTTCATTTGTATTTACACTACCATCAGTGTTAATGTACACAGGACAACCTTATTGGGCCTTCAACAGTGTTTCCGGTCCCATTTTAAAAAATGTGGGGTTTGAAAACACGAGTCAGTTATACACTACATGACCAAAAGTATGTGGACACCTGCTCGTCGAACACCTCAATCCAACATCACGGTAATTTAAAATGGAGTTGGTTCCCCCCCTTTGCTGCTAGAACAACCTCCACTCTTCTGGGAAGGCTTTCCACTAAATGTCGGAACATTGCTGCGGGGAACTTGCTTCCATTCAGCCACAAGAGTATTAGTGAGGTTGGGCGATTAGGCCTGGCTCGCAGTCGACGTTCCAGTTCATCCCAAAGGTGTTCGATGGGGTTGAAGTCAGAGCTCTGTGCAAGGCAGTCAAATTCTGCCACACCGATCTCAACAAACCATTTCTGTATGGGTCTCGCTTTGTGCACAGGGGCATTGTCATGCTGAAACAGAAAAGGGTCTTCCCCAAACTGTTGCCACAAAGTTCGAAGCACAGAATCATCTAGAATGTCATTGTATACTGTAGTGTTAAGATTTCCCTTCACTGGAACTAAGGGGCCTAGCCCGTACCACGAAAAACAGCCCCATTATTCCTCCACCAAACTTTACAGTTGGCACTAATCACCCGGACAGGTAGCGCTCTCCTGGCATCTGCCAAACTCAGATTCGTCCGTCGGACTGCCAGATGATGAAGCGTGATGCATCACTCCAGAGAACGCGTTTCCACTGCTCCAGAGGCCAATGGCAGCGAGCTTCACATCACTCCAGAGAACGCGTTTCCACTGCTCCAGAGGCCAATGGCAGCGAGCTTCACATCACTCCAGCAGACGCTTGGCATTTGCGCATGGTCATCTTAGTTTTCCATGGCCAAGCCTAAGATCTCATGAAGCTCCCGACAAACAGTTATTGTTTACGATTGTTACGCGCTACACTCTTCAGCACATTGGTCCTGTTCTGTGAGCTTGTGTGACTACTTCGCGGCTGAGCCGTTGTTGCTCCTAAACGTTTCCACTTCACAATAACAGCACTTACAGTTGACCGGTGCAGCTCTAACAGGGCAGAAATTTGACAGACTTGTTGGAAAAGTTGACATCCTATGACGGTGCCATGTTGAAAGTCACTGAGCGCTTCACTAAGGCCATTTTACTGCCAATGTTTGTCTATGGAGATTGCATGGCTGTGTGCTCGATTTTATGCACCTGTCGGAAACAGGTGTAGCTGAAATAGCCAAATCCACTAATTTGAAGGGGAGTCGACATCTACTTTTGTGTGTGTATATATATGTGTGTGTATATATATATATATATATATATATATATATATATATATATATATATATATATATATATATATATATATATATATATATATATATATATATAGAGAGAGAGAGAGAGAGAGAGAGAGAGAGAGTGTTTCATCGTCTTGAGTAGAGCCAAATACATCCCTACAAGCATGAACAAGTTGAGCCAGATATATCCCTACAAAGCATGAACAAGTTGAGCCAGATATATCCCTACAAAACTATGTACATTCATAGCTCATTGCATTCGACAGTTGAAATAGTACAACAAAATGCACCTTAACAAAAGGTTTGTTAAGAGTATATAAAATGGTACATAGTTCCTGGTCTTTAATACAAATTGAAGGGATACATTAAAACAGCCCCCCCCCGACTAAGTAAAATGTAAAAAATCTAATCAAATTAAAAAAAATAAACGTACAGAATCACACTTTGTTAGTAACATAGTACTTAAAAAATAAAATAAAAACATCACTGATACAAATACTGTAAACACATCCCAGGACTACAAAAAAATAAATAAATCATACCAACCTAATGGTGTGAAGCAACACTAGAGACATGATCAGCATGACAATCAGCAATAACAGATCAAATGTTTTTGGCTGGGGTTGATCGATTACCATGACGTTAGATATTGAAGATGTGCGTCAGAGGATCAAGCTTGTCTGATCTTGTATTCACATCTCTGGAGGGGAGAAAAAAAAAAAACTTGTGGAAACAAATTGTAATATGAATGTGCAGTCAGTCAATTAAAGACACCGGTCTGTCTTGTCAACTTCACAAAATGCCATGTCCAAGATACCCCTTCCATTGCAAAGGAATCTAATTCATCATTTTACAATGCTTACTATTTCTCTCATGTCCCGTAGTGGTACTGTTACAGACTACTTTATATATGTTTCACCAGGGGAATGGTGGATCTAGACCCCAAGTGATTGAGATGTGATTGTCTAAGCAGTGAAACCAAGACACAGCGACTCAACAAACTAAAAAAAAGTCAAATAAACTAAAAGGTGACGGCAGGTTTCAACATGGAAAAGGATGCTCTGACTTAGTGGACCTGTGACTCGTCTTGAGAGCAGAGCATTTCGGCTGTGACTCGTCTTGAGAGCAGAGCATTTCGGCTGTGACTCGTCTTGGGAGCAGAGCATTTCAGCCGTAACATGTATGTATCGGAAGGACAATCAAAACAAGAAATGAAAACTGAACTGTAAAAGGGAGAAAATAATTTGTAAAAAAATCACATAGTAACCATTTCCGTGTTGCTGATGGTTAAAGATAAAAAAGTTTCAGCAGATGAATAACGGTATAAAAAATAAAAAAGTAGGTGTCGTAAAATGAAACACTTCAACTCAAGTGTGTAACAACCATGTTTGAGCATGTGTTTAACACATCTGAAGTATTTCCTGTAGAGATGACGCATGTATGTATATATATAATAGAGAATGTTGAGAAAAGGCACAGTATGCATATATTCAGACACACAAAGAAATACACAAGATAAACATTCTTACTGGTCAAGCCGTAAGTGTCAAAATGATCGGCATCATCGGGCTCAGTATTGTTCAATTGTAATCTCACATGGACCAGGGATTCATAACATCAACCCTCTAACTACCTCTCGACCAGCTACATGCTGCCCCCCCCCCAAGCAGAAATGTATTGAACAGTCATTCCTGGTGTTTTTCCCAATATTTATAATGACAAGGGTAGACTGACTGTCTACACTGCACACAGTGGCAGTAGGCCAATATTGTTTGGGCAGCCGGTCCCGTACAATCAATAGTACATTTAGAAGGTCCCAATAAACCCCCACTATGAAATAATGGAGTTTTGTGTGACCCTCACGATTCAAATGGAGGAAAATCAACTAGAGATCGATTCTACAACAGACACAGAAACATTTCCATTTATCAATGACAACACGTGATCTCTGTGATGCAAATTATCTGTCGTGTTGTGAGGAAATCTGGACCTGCTTGGCCAGACAAATCTCACGTGACTTCTTGGTCTTAACATCATTTCCAGTATTGAACAATAACAGATAACAATTCTCCACTGTATCTAATATAACGCGTGTGACTGTATTGTGCGATTTGCCGTCCCTTCCAGCCAACTGCTTTTAAAAATCCTCATTGTCAAGTCTCTTTTGCAGGAATTCAAAGACATGTAGGGTTGTGCTCTGAGGAACAGCTCCTCCAAGGGGAGGGTTTCTTCCACAGGTTATGTGGACATGTTCACACATGCGTCACGCTGATGAAGATGCACATTGTTTTGAAGGCCCATCCTTGGTTTCTTAGATGTAAATGTATAGAAAAGGCCTGGTTCGGCTGTTTCTCACAGAAAGGCCTGGTTCGGGCTGTTTCTCACAGAAAGGCCTGGTTCGGGCTGTTTCTCACAGAAAGGCCTGGTTCGGGCTGTTTCTCACAGAAAGGCCTGGTTCGGGCTGTTTCTCACAGAAAGGCCTGGTTCGGGCTGTTTCTCACAGAAAGGCCTGGTTCGGGCTGTTTCTCACAGAAAGGCCTGGTTCGGGCTGTTTCTCACAGAAAGGCCTGGTTCGGCTGTTTCTCACAGAAAGGCCTGGTTCGGCTGTTTCTCACAGAAAGGCCTGGTTCGGCTGTTTCTCACAGAAAGGCCTGGTTCGGCTGTTTCTCACAGAAAGGCCTGGTTCGGCTGTTTCTCACAGAAAGGCCTGGTTCGGCTGTTTCTCACAGAAAGGCCTGGTTCGGCTGTTTCTCACAGAAAGGCCTGGTTCGGCTGTTTCTCACAGAAAGGCCTGGTTCGGCTGTTTCTCACAGAAAGGCCTGGTTTGGCTGTTTCTCACAGAAAACGCCTGGTTTGGCTGTTTCTCACAGAAAACGCCTGGTTTGGCTGTTCTTATGATTAACTACATAGTAACCTGGCGTCCTTGAAACCATGCAGTGGAATACAGGTTTGTTAGGGTCGTCATTGAGTCATTCTGACCACACATCAGTTTATGTAAAAAAGAGCACAGAAGTCAGTTAGGCTGTTGAAGCCCGTGACACAGTGGAGAGGTCAGGACAGCGGAGGTGTCTATGGAGAAAACGTCAGTACTGTTAGTGGAAAGGTTACATCCAGAAGGTCAATTGAAGGTCATTCTTATAGTAGTCATCGAATCATTGGCTTTGAAAAGACTAAAATGATTACCGACCCTCATCAATGATACCCTCAAGTCATTTGGAATGCAAAACAACCTTTTAAAAATACAAATGATAAAAAAAACATTCGAAGTGATATTATACTTTCAGCTACCCTACAGAAAGAGAATTTGGAAAAATAGTAAAAAAGTGTAAAAGGTCTAAACAACCAGAAGGGTCTGTCCGGGATGCCAGACAGGGCTGCAAGACCTTTTGCTTTAGTCGATCCACTAACAAGAGGCGGCGTCCCAAATGGAACCCTTTTCCCTATGTAGTGCACCATTTTTGATGAGAGCACTAGGCCCTATCAAATGTAGTGCACTACATAGGGAATAGGGTGCCATTTTGGATGCAGCCCCAGAGAGAGAACAGAGAGAGAAACAGCCTGTGGGTTGTGGAGCCAGAGACTACAGACACTTCAGAGAGAGATATGGGAATGGTCTTCTTCATTTTTAGTCATGTCCTGCCTGTCGGTCGGTCGCTGCTGCTATGCCCCAGTGATCAGGCTCAGTCTTTGGAGGATAGCTGCCATATGGAGAGTGTTGCTTGGGAGGAGCTCTACATCAGAGAGTAGGTCTATCTGTCCAGTCTGCTTCCCAGCCACTGACACCCCAAAGTCCACCTCAGATCAGTCCACGGCCATCACGCGGGGAAAAGAGCGACACACTACAGCCAGCAGGTGTGTAAAGGGCGTGTGAGTTTGAGGGCTGGTGTGGAGCGGAGGACACTCAGCTTATAATGTCACTCCACAAGTGAACAGAGGGGATGGGGGGGGGCACACCGACCAAGTTTCCTTTCCCTTTGTGTCGTAACCTCCATTCCTTCCGTTCTACAGGAAGTCTAGTTCCAGGGCTTGATGGAGGGATACCAGGTCCCCGTGGGTGGTGATACGCCAGAAAGGCATGTTGTGCTGCAAAGAGAGCAGGGAGACAGCATGAAGAACCACCAGTCAAATCAATACTCCCAAGACTTATTTACTGCAGTGCTGAGTGTAAGTGGTGAATAGCAGAAGTACATGGGCCCTGATTCCGAGCCTGAATTTAAGTGCATAAAATGGAACAGAATTCCTTTTTTAAAAAATGCACATTCTGACCTTGAATTTAAGATTGAGACTAGCATGCTATTCACCCGCTATTCGTTCAGGGTCGGAGATCTAAGGAAGGAAAAGGTGTGGCGGGAGTTGTGTCTACAGATGTACTCTATTCTGACCTTGACTTCATTTCATTATAAAATTCACCGGCTTCATGCGCGAGGAAACCATGAATCAGGTTGAGCGAACCTACCGGCTCCAAGTGGAAAAAAAGGCATCTACTGTATGTTTTTGCGATACAAATAACAGCATTCTCCATGCGCGGTGATGTAGAATAAGATAAGAGTTATTGATAAGACCTGGGTAAATGAGTAAATCCATTTGGAGAAGGGGATTGTAAATCCACAAAGCAACTGTTTTAGATTATTTGTCCTGATGATTCCCCCGGAGATAAATGTGAAACCATTTACATGGAAGCAAACTGAAAATCATAAACAACATGACGTGTATTATGGATCCTTTCCCACCGTGAAATAGGCTATAAAATAGCTGTGCTGTTACTCAGAATTGTAATTGTGTGCCCTCGTAATTTGCGTGGATTAAATTTGGACACCCAAGCTATAGGATTCTGTAGGGATGAACCTGCTGAGTTGATGTAAACGCATTACAATGTTTTAATTAAAGCCCAGGTTTTTCTCAGTTTTATTTTACAATTTGTATCATGTTAAATATTAGCCACTATCGGGAGCCACCATCAGTAATACCCACATACATTTATAACTGCCACTTTAGTGTTAGTTTTAAGTTTGTAGCTTACATTTAGCATCATTCCATTCCGTTTACCTTCCCTTCCTCTGTGTAGTTGTTCATGTTGTGCAATAATTTGGAACATGTAGCCTAACTGAGACCACATGTAACAGTTTAAACCTGGAATCAGGGCCTTGGTGAACAGCAGAAGTACTTGGTGAACAGCAGAAGTATTTGGTGAACAGCAGAAGTATTTGGTGAACAGCAGAAGTATTTGGTAATTAACAAAAGTATTTGGTAAATAACAGAAGTATTTGGTGAACAGCAGAAGTATTTGGTGAATAACAGAAGTATTTGGTAAATAACAGAAGTATTTGGTGAATAACAAAAGTATTTGGTAAATAACAGAAGTACTTGGCAAATAACAGAAGTATTTGGCGAATAACAGAAGTATTTGGTAAATAACAGAAGTACTTGGTAAATAACAGAAGTACTTGGTAAATAACAGAAGTACTTGGTAAATAACAGAAGTATTTGGTGAACAGCAGAAGTATTTGACATACTGTATGCAACAAAGAATAAAATATTCCCGGCTGTTTGTTCCGTTTTAATAAGTTGCCAACATGCTTTGATCGTACCCCTGAGAGTATGCAGTCCTAAAAGCGGTTCCCTAATGCACTAAGCCTACCTGTTTTGCCGCGAATTCCTCATCACGGCCGTCTCCAATCACCACATAGGTCACATTCTTCCCAAAGCGAGAGACGATGCGCTCGAAGCAGCTCTCTTTCCCTACGGAAGGAAAGACCACAGGAAAAGCAACTGGAGTCAATATAGTTCATCCAATTTGGATGAAATGCAAATGTTTCTAAGGTATACCTGGGAATTTTGGCAACGGGGCCCTGTATCGACTTCTCCAGAGTCAGATTCACTTTGGGATACCATTTTAGAGGTAGTTTCGTGAGCCAATGCTAACTAGTGTTAGCGCAATGACTGGAAGCCTATGGTATCTGCTAGCATAGCTAGTAGATAAAGGGCCACATTGTGATTTTGGCAAAGTATCCATTTAAACCCAACAGCTAAGTTAAACATCTGTTAAGGTCAGTGTGTGTGTGCTGTGTGCGTGTGTGCTGTGTTTGCTCTGTGTGTGTGTGCTCTGTTTGTGTGTGCTCTGTGTGTGCTGTGTGTAGTTTGGTTTACCTATCTTGGTAGCGCTGTAGATGTTCTCTATGGGGAAGACATCCCCAAGACCATAGAGCAACACTTTGGCCAGAGCAGGCACCAGCTGGGTGGTCGTCACCAGGACATTCATACACTTACCCCTGTGGACACACACACAGGGACACGTGAGAGAAGAGGAAGGACACACACACACAGGGACACGTGAGAGAAGAGGAAGGACACACACACACACAGGGACACGTGAGAGAAGAGGAAGGACACACACACAGGGACACGTGAGAGAAGAGGAAGGACACACACACACACGTGAGAGAAGAGGAAGGACACACACGGACACGTGAGAGAAGAGGAAGGACACACACACAGGGACACGTGAGAGAAGAGGAAGGACACACACACACACACGTGAGAGAAGAGGAAGGACACACACGGACACGTGAGAGAAGAGGTAGGACAAAAAATAACTATATACAGTCTGACTTAAATAAAAAATATAAAGTTAAAAAACTGGAAGATGAGAATAAACTCTCTAAATGTCAAACTCACTGTGCTGACCTGGACTGGATGAGCAGCAAGGATTTGAGTGCTGTGCTGAGCCAGGCGTCCGTCATATTCTCTATCTCAGACTGGAGCCGGAGGAGCAGCTCCCTCTTCATGGGACTCAGCAGGCCTGGAGGAGAGAGGTTAGAGGCGTTTCTACCACAGCAGGCCTGGAGGAGAGAGGTTAGAGGCGTTTCTACCACAGCAGGCCTGGAGGAGAGAGGTTAGAGGCGTTTCTACCACAACAGGCCTGGAGGAGAGAGGTTAGAGGCGTTTCTACCACAGCAGGCCTGGAGGAGAGAGGTTAGAGGCGTTTCTACCACAGCAGGCCTGGAGGAGAGAGGTTAGAGGCGTTTCTACCACAGCAGGCCTGGAGGAGAGAGGTTAGAGGCGTTTCTACCACAGCAGGCCTGGAGGAGAGAGGTTAGAGGCATTTCTACCACAGCAGGCCTGGAGGAGAGAGGTTAGAGGCGTTTCTACCACAACAGGCCTGTAGGAGAGAGGTTAGAGGCGTTTCTACCACAGCATGCCTGGAGGAGAGAGGTTAGAGGCGTTTCTACCACAACAGGCCTGTAGGAGAGAGGTGAGCACGACGCAACATGGAGTGCCTGGATACAGCCCTTAGCCATAGTACACTATATTTACAAAAGTATGTGGACACCCCTTCAAATGAGTGGATTCTTCTATTTCAGCCACACCCTTTGCTGACAGGTGTATAAAATCGAGCACACGGCCATCCAATCTCCATAGACAAGCATTGGCAGTAAAATGGCCTTACTGAAGAGCTCAGTGATTTTCAATATGGCACCGCCATAGGATGCCACCTTTCCAACAAGTCAGTTTGTCAAATGTCTTACCTGCTAGAGCTGCACCGGTCAACTGTAAGTGCTATTATTGTGAAGTGGAAACGTCTAGGAGCAACAAGAGCTCAGTCCCAAAGTGGTAGGCCACACAAGTTCACAGAACGGGATCGCTGAGCGCTGAAGGGTGTAAAAATCATCTGTCCTCGGTTGCGACACTCACTACCGAGTTCCAAACTGCATCTGGAAGCAACGTCAGCACAAGAACTGTTCGTCTGGAGCTTCATGAAATGGGTTTCCAGCCGCACACAATCCTAAAATAACCATACGCAATGCCAAGCATCGGCTGGAGTGGTGTAAAGCTTGCTGCCATTGGACTCTGGAGCAGTGGAAACACGTTCTCTGGAGTGATGAATCACTCTTCACCATCTGGCAGTTCGACGGACAAATCTGGGTTCAGAACACCTGCTCGAATGCATAGTGCCAGCTATAAAGTTTGGTGGAGGAGGAATAATGGTCTGGGCCTGTTTTTAATGGTTTGGGCTAGGCCCCTTCGTTCCAGTGAGGGGGAATCCTAATGCTACAACATTCTTGAACAATTCTGTGCTTCCAACTTTGTGGGAAGGCCCTTTCCTATTTCAGCATGACAATGCCACCATGCACACAGCATGGTCCATATAGAAATGGCTTGTTGAGATCGTTGTGGAAGAACTTGACTGGCCTGCACAGAGCCCTGACCTCATCCCCATCGAACACCTTTGGGATGAATTGGAACGCCGACTGCGAGCCAGGCCTAATCGCCCAACATCAGTGCCCAACCTCACTAATGCTCTTGTGGCTGAATGGAAGCAAGTCCCCACAGCAATGTTCCAACATCTAGTGGAAAGCCTTCCAAGAAGAGTGGAGGCTGTTATAGCAGCAATGTTCCAACATCTAGTGGAAAGCCTTTCCAGAAGAGTGGAGGCTGTTCTAGCAGCAATGTTCCAACATCTAGTGGAAAGCCTTCCCAGAAGAGTGGAGGCTGTTATAGCAGCAAAGGGGGGACCAAGTCCATATTAATGCCCATGATTTTAGAATGAGATGTTCGATGAGCAGGTGTCCACATACTTTTGGCCATATACCACAAACCCCAGAGGTGCCTTATTACTTTTATAAACTGGTTACCAACATAATTAGAACAATACCCTTTCAGCCAATCAGAATTCAGGGCCCGAAACACTCCGTTTATAATTGTTTTTACCACACATGGATAGGGAAACCAGACGCTTCTGGAAGTGGTGTTGACGGGCGACAAATATATAAATCCCAATGCCCCAGGGCAACGATTGGGGACATTGACCTGTGTCGGTTGCAGTCTTTCGGATTGGACGTTCAACGGTTGTCCTGACTCTCTGTGGTCACTAAAGATCCCATGGCACTTATCGTAAAAGTAGGGGTGTTAACCCCTGGTGTCCTGGCTAAATTCCCAATCTGGCCTTTAAACCATCATGGCCAGCTAATCATCCCCAGCTTCCAATAGCCTCTTTCATCCCCCCTCCTCTCCCCTGTAACTATTCCCCAGGTCGTTGCTGTAAATGAGTAGATGAGTTCAGTCAATTTACCGGGTTAAATAAAAAAATAAGGATTTGATAGATTACTAGATACATGTCTGGATAGATTCTAGATTCCAGTAAGCAACTAATACAAGTATGTTATTCCTTCAATTAACATGAATACTCTTCCAGGAAATATGATGACAGACAAAAGCACACAGAGGCACATGTTTTTTTTATTTTATTTGAACACATAATTTGCTAACTAACATCTCAAATAGTCACAAAGTAGATAAACATTGTAGCAACTATTTAAAAATTTAACTCGTGAGGACTGTGTACATCATGCCATAAGGGTTTTCCCAGCAAGTCCCAGTCAGGTGATTATTTAGAAGTTGAACACGCATCTCACCTCCCACGTTCCCTTTGTATCCGTTGTAGATCTCCTTCAGGCGACGATAACGGAAGGCCAGTTTCCTCATCCACTCCACCCCGCCCTGGACTCCTGTGGCGGCGCCTACACCACTGGGGTTGTGGAAGCCATCCGCTAGGAAGTTGTAGGCGCTGATAGGAGGAATGAGAGAGAGATGTGGCTAGTTAGGAGAGATAGATGTTTTATATGTTGCTAGTTAGGAGAGATAGATGTTTTGTATGTTGCTAGTTAGGAGAGATAGATGTTTTGTATGTTGCTAGTTAGGAGAGATATACGTTTTATATGTTGCTAGTTGGGAGAGATAGATGTTTTATATGTTGCTAGTTGGGAGAGATAGATGTTTTGTATGTTGCTAGTTGGGAGAGATAGATGTTTTGTATGTTGCTAGTTGGGAGAGATAGATGTTTTGTATGTTGCTAGTTGGGAGAGATAGATGTTTTGTATGTTGCTAGTTGGGAGAGATAGATGTTTTGTATGTTGCTAGTTGGGAGAGATAGATGTTTTGTATGTTGCTAGTTGGGAGAGATAGATGTTTTGTATGTTGCTAGTTGGGAGAGATAGATGTTTTGTATGTTGCTAGTTGGGAGAGATAGATGTTTTGTATGTTGCTAGTTGGGAGAGATAGATGTTTTGTATGTTGCTAGTTGGGAGAGATAGATGTTTTGTATGTTGCTAGTTGGGAGAGATAGATGTTTTGTATGTTGCTAGTTGGGAGAGATAGATGTTTTGTATGTTGCTAGTTGGGAGAGATAGATGTTTTGTATGTTGCTAGTTGGGAGAGATAGATGTTTTGTATGTTGCTAGTTGGGAGAGATAGATGTTTTGTATGTTGCTAGTTGGGAGAGATAGATGTTTTGTATGTTGCTAGTTGGGAGAGATAGATGTTTTGTATGTTGCTAGTTGGGAGAGATAGATGTTTTGTATGTTGCTAGTTGGGAGAGATAGATGTTTTGTATGTTGCTAGTTGGGAGAGATAGATGTTTTGTTTGTTGCTAGTTGGGAGAGATAGATGTTTTGTTTGTTGCTAGTTGGGAGAGATAGATGTTTTGTATGTTGCTAGTTGGGAGAGATATGTTTTGTATGTTGCTAGTTAGGAGAGATATATGTTTTGTATGTTGTTAGCTAGGAGAGATCGATGTTTTGTATGTGGCTAGTTAGGAAAGTAGGGACTCTGTTGGTGGACATAAAAGCATTATTACATTGGACTATCATCATACAGAGAGGTTTGTATGTGACCTCAGAACTAAGGAGGGTATCTGAATGTCTTGGTTGTTGGCAGTAGCGTCACAGACACACCTCAGATCCTGTCCGTTGTCATCAGAGGCCACGTCTTCAACATGAACCTGATCACACTCCTAAGAAGAGAAAAGGAAAAGTGGGGGGGGGGTGGCAACCGTTTAGTCGAAAATCGTCCCCGTTCAATCCAACATTCTGTCAGGGGCGGCAGGGTAGCCTAGTGGTTAGAGCGGTGGACTAGTAACCGGAAAGTTGCAAGTTCAAATCTCCGAGCTGACAAGGTACAAATCTGTCATTCTGCCCCTGAACAGGCAGTTAACGCTGTTCCTAGGCTGTCATTGAAAATAAGAATTTGTTCTTAACTGACTTGCCTAGTTAAATAAAGGTCAAAATAATAAAATACAATTCTGTGACACAGTCACTAGCTCACAACCAACGACAGCTAATCTAACTGCAACAGCGTTAGAACTTAATGCAACACATAAAGTTGCTAGCTGCCACATGCCTAGCCTCTTCTGACTGTTAAGACAGACAGTGAGTCGTCAGGGACAGAGAAGACTATCACTGCAGGTAAGCTACCTCCAGGTCATTGAAGAAGAGGTGTGTGTCTGCCAGGTCAAAGATCAGCTCCTCCATCTGAAGGCCCAGGTTCAGCACAGTGTCGGAGTCCTACACAACCCCAACATTTATATCAATCACCCATCAATAGAGAAATACATCTCTATCATACAGATGTCAGTACAGAGGCTGGGTCCTGCACAACCCCCAAATACAGAGGAGGGACAGAGGTTAGCAAGAATGGAAAGCCATCTGATCATATTTAAACTACAAATCAATCTTAATAAAATACATAACCTTTCAGACCCATTGTTCCACATTTTGTTACGTTTACAGACTTATTCTAAAAATTCTGTCCCTCATCAATGACAAAGCGGAAACAGGTTTTTAGATTTGGGAGAAGGGTAACAAAAAAACGTTTCTGCAGCATTGAAGGTCCCCAAGAACACAATGGCCTACATTATTCTTAAATGGAAAAAGTTTGGAACCAGCAAGACTCTTCCTAGAGCTGGCAGCCGGTCCAAACTGAGCAAATCGGGGGAGAAGGGCCTTGGTCAGGGAGGTGACCAAGAACCTGATGGCCACTCTGACCGAGCCCCAGAGTTCCTCTGTGGAGATGGGAGAACCTTCCAGAAGGACAACCATCTCTGCAGCACTCCACCAATCAGGTCTTTATGGTAGAGTGGCCAGACGGAAGCCACTCCTCAGTAAAAGGCACATCACAGCCCACATGGAGTTTGCCAAAAGGAAACAAAAGGACTCTCAGACCATGAGAATCAAGATTTTCTGGTCTGATGTCACCAAGATTCAACTCTATGGCCTGAATGCCAAGCATCACGTTGGGAGAAAACCTGGCACCATCCCTAAGGTGAAGCATGGTGGTGGCAGCTTCATGCTGTGGGGATGTTTTTCAGTGGCAGGGACTAGGAGACTAGTCAGGATTGAGGGTAAGATGAACAGCGCAAAGTACAGAGAGATCCTTGATGAAAACCTGCTCCAGAGCGCTCAGGACCTCAGACTGGGGGCGAAGGTTCACCTTCCAACAGGACAACGACTCTAAGCACACAGCCAAGGCAATGCAGGAGTGTCTTCGGGACAAGTCTCTGAATGTCCTTGAGTGGCCCAGCCAGAGCCCGGACTTGAACCCGATCGAACATCTCTGGAGAGACCTGAATGTTGCTCTGCAGCAACGCTCCCCATCCAACCTGACAGAGCTTGAGAGGATCTGCAGTGAAGAATGGGAGCAACTCCCCAAATACAGGTGTGTCAAGCTTGTAGCGTCATACCCAAGATGGTGCTTCAATAAAGTACTGAGTAAAGGAGTAAAAATACTTACGTAAAAAGTGAAATATCAGATTTACGTGTCGATTGATGAGGTAGAAAAAAACTATTGAATCCCTTTTAGAATAAGGCTGTAACGTAACAAAATGTGGAAAATGTCAGAATACCTTCCGAATGCACTGTACTGCCTTGAATAACACGATGGCTCAAAATATGACTGATGATTTGGATATACCTTGCCAAACTTCTGAGAGAAGGACCCAGTGAGCAGAGAGTGGAAAATGATGATGGTTTCATCCAGATCCCACAGAAAGATTCGCTGAAAGAGAGGGGAAGAGGACAAATGGGGTCAGTAACTAAGGCATTAAATCAGAAAACCATTTTCATGATTCCAGGATCTTATAAAATAACATGAATATATTAAAACAAGAACACATTTTAGTCGAGCGGAGACCTAAAGAGAATCACCGGAGTATAGCTGATTAATGTGTTAGTCTGGAGCTGTGTGAAGGAATGGTGTATATCTGTGTTCATGTGGTCCTCATCGTTACCTCCAGGTCAGCGTCAGTAGGCTGGTTGCTGTCTGATTTCTTGACCTTCCCCTTGGCCTTCCCAGCAGGGTTCCTCCTCCCCGCCTCATCCTGGTCCAGGGCCCCCATGGGGAGGGCCACACCTGTAGGCAGGGCTACGCCGGTCGGGAGGTTCTCACGTGGGCATGCATCTGAGGTAGAGGGCACAGACACGTTGAAGACTGACAGTTGAAACACTGCACACATAAAGACGTTAAACTCTCCATGTTTCTGAAAGTTGAACACAGCCTATATATGGCCTAACAAGCCCATAATCAAAGCAATGTAGAGAATCTAAAACAATTTGAACTTCCTACTTGATCCCACAGTGCTATCCATCCAGATATATGTACACATGCAATGAATATGGAACTGGCATTCATACAGTAAGACAGAGTGAATCCTATAACGGGAGGTATCAGAAGTACCTGGATGGTCCTAAGGTAAGCTATGCCAACAGTAACCAGTAGCTATGCTAACTGGTACCAACGGTAAGTAGTAGCTATGGTAATTGGTACCAACGGTAACCAGTAGCTATGCTAACTGGTACAGTAGCTATGCTAACTGGTACCAACGGTAACTAGTAGCTATGGTAACTAGTACCAACGGAAACTAGTAATTATGGTAACTGGTACCAACGGTAACTAGTAGCTAATGTAACTGGTACCAACGGTAACTAGTAATTATGGTAACTGGTACCAACGGTAACTAGTAGCTAATGTAACTGGTACCAACGGTAACTAGTAGCTATGGTAACTGGTACCAACAGTAACTACTAGCTATGGTAACTGGTACCAACGATCACTAGTAGCTATGGTAACTGGTACCAACGGTAACTAGTAGCTATGGTAACTGGTACCAACGGTAACTAGTAGCTATGGTAACTGGTACCAACGGTAACTAGTAGCAATGGTAACTGGTACCAACGGTAACTAGTAGCTATGGTAACTGGTACCAACGGTCACTAGTAGCTATGGTAACTGGTACCAACGGTAACTAGTAGCAATGGTAACTGGTACCAACGGTAACTAGTAGCTATGGTAACTGGTACCAACGGTAACTAGTAGCAATGGTAACTGGTACCAACAGTAACTACTAGCTATGGTAACTGGTACCAACGGTCACTAGTAGCAATGGTAACTGGTACCAACGGTAACTAGTAGCTATGGTAACTGGTACCAACGGTAACTAGTAGCTATGGTAACTGGTACCAACGGTAACTAGTAGCTATGGTAACTGGTACCAACGGTAACTAGTAGCAATGGTAACTGGTACCAACGGTAACTAGTAGCTATGGTAACTGGTACCAACGGTAACTAGTAGCTATGGTAACTGGTACCAACGGTAACTAGTAGCAATGGTAACTGGTACCAACAGTAACTACTAGCTATGGTAACTGGTACCAACAGTCACTAGTAGCTATGGTAACTGGTACCAACGGTCACTAGTAGCTATGGTAACTGGTACCAACGGTCACTAGTAGCTATGGTAACTGGTACCAACGGTCACTAGTAGCTATGGTAACTGGTACCAACGGTCACTAGTAGCTATGGTAACTGGTACCAATGGTAACTAGTAGCTATGGTAACTGGTACCAACGGTAACTAGTAGCTATGGTAACTGGTACCAGCGGTCACTAGTAGCTATTGTTATGAGGAACGGCTGAAGTACCTGTAGTGCTGGGCAGTCCAGCCAAGGCACTGCCCTCAGTCTTTATAGCTGGATACCCGGCCACACCCATACTGGATCCATTCTCTTCGCTATTGGGCAGCCCGGCGGGGAGGTAGCTAAGGGGCGGGGCGTAGTACTGAGGGAACTGGGTCTGGCCCAGAGAGTTGACGTTATAGCTGCTGAACTCCTGCAGCAGGACAAACACACAGAGACGAGACATGAAGATCAGTGTGAAACAACAAGGGTGCATCCCAAATGAGATCCCTTTTCCACAATTCCCTCTACACTGAGTGGACAAAACATTAGGAACACCTGCTCTTTCCATGACAGACCGACCAGGTGAAAGCTATGATCCCTTATTTATGTCACTTGTTAAATCCACGTAGATGAAGGGGAGGAGATGTAGGATGATTTTTAAGCCTTGAGACATGGATTGTGTGTGTGTGCCATTCAGAGGGTGAATGGGCAAGACAAGATTGAAGTGCCTTTGAACGGGGTATGATAGTAGGTGCCAGGCGAACCAGTTTGTGTCAAGAACTGCAACGCTGCTGAGTTTATCACGCTCAACAGTTTCCTGTGTGTATCAAGAATGGTCCACCACCCAAAGGACATCCAGCCAACTTGACACAACTGTGGGAAGCATTGGAGTCAAAATGGGCCAGCATCCCTGTGGAACGCTTTCAACACCTTGTAGAGTCCATGACCTGATGAATTGATGCTGTTCTGAGGGCAAAAGAGGGTGGTGGTGGGGGGGGCTACTACAGGGCTCTGGTCAAAAGTAGCGCACTATGTAGGGAATAGGGTGCCATTTGTGACGCAAGCCCGCTCCACTAGACTAGGCCCGCTCCACTAGACTAGGCCCGCTCCAGTAGACTAGGCCCGCTCCAGTAGACTAGGCCGCTCCACTGGACTAGGCCCGCTCCACTGGACTAGGCCCGCTCCACTAGACTAGGCCCGCTCCACTGGACTAGGCCCGCTCCACTGGACTAGGCCCGCTCCACTGGACTAGGCCCGCTCCACCGGACTAGGCCCGCTCCACCGGACTAGGCCCGCTCCACCAGACTAGGCCCGCTCCACCGGACTAGGCCCGCTCCACTGGACTAGGCCCGCTCCACTGGACTAGGCCCGCTCCACTGGACTAGGCCCGCTCCACTGGACTAGTGGAGGCTCCAGTGACATTTCCCTGTTCCAAGCCAGCCGGCCAGTCCTTACCTGGTGAGCCTCTGTAGCTGCGGAAGCAGAGGGGATGTTAGTGTACACACTGGATGTAGTGAAACTGGAGCCTGGCGGAGAAAAAAAAACAGACACGTCAAAACACTGGAGAACAAAAACAACAACAAAAACCAGACTGGAATCAACACTTCAACTCATTCTGACTATTCAAGATCCTTCCGTCAAGGGTTCGCAGTAGCATCAGTAGTGAAAAGTGCAAGAACACATCTGTTTAAATTCTAGCCCCCCTGATAGTTGTGTCCAGTAAACTGCCTGGTTCACACTATGGGACCGATCAGGAATGTGCTGGCACCGATAAGTCTTTTCCAGCACTGAGTGAGATAGATTGCTTGCCTTGGCTGGGGTATGAGCAGTGCACATGGCCTGGGTCTGGCTGGGTTGGGGTATATGCTGACCTGAAGCTGAGGAACCCAGGCTGGCCAACAGAGGGTGCTGCATCAGGCAGCCCAGTCTCTGACTTAATACCTGGCCACATAGCACCTGAGGGAGGGGAGGGAGGGAGCGAGCGAGCGAAAGGAGGTAGAATGGAAAAGAAGAAGAAGAGATGTAGAGAAGGAAACAAGTTAGAAATAAATACTTTTCAGTCAAGAAAGTTGAAACGTATTTGTTGCAAGACGTAGCGGTCTAGCTTCAAGTGTAATAAACAAACCAAAGTGTCGTGTTGGGTTATTATGCAAGAGATGTTAGGAAGCATTGGGGGGGAAGTTTCCCCTAGGTACAGACCTAGGATCAGTTTCCCCTAGGTACAGATCTAGGATCAGTTTCCCCTAGGTACAGACCTAGGATCAGTTTCCCCTAGGTACAGACCTAGGATCAGCTTCCCCTAGGTACAGACCTAGGATCAGCTTCCCCTAGGTACAGAACAAGGATCAGCTTCCCCTAGGTACAGAACAAGGATCAGCTTCCCCTAGGTACAGATCTAGGATCAGCTTCCCCTAGGTACAGATCTAGGATCAGCTTCCCCTAGGTACAGAACTAGGATCAGCTTCCCCTAGGTACAGAACTAGGATCAGCTTCCCCTAGGTACAGAACAAGGATCAGCTTCCCCTAGGTACAGAACAAGGATCAGCTTCCCCTAGGTACAGATCTAGGATCAGCTTCCCCTAGGTACAGATCTAGGATCAGCTTCCCCTAGGTACAGATCTAGGATCAGCTTCCCCTAGGTACAGATCTAGGATCAGCTTCCCCTAGGTACAGATCTAGGATCAGCTTCCCCTAGGTACAGATCTAGGATCAGCTTCCCCTAGGTACAGATCTAGGATCAGCTTCCCCTAGGTACAGAACTAGGATCAGCTTCCCCAATCCCAACCTTAACCATTAGTGGGGAAAATGCAACAAGAGTCTAGCATCTTTGATTGGGTGGGGGGCACAATTTGAACTGTGAGCAACACATTTTAGCAGCCTCCCCCCTTGACAGCAGGGAGAAAATTAATATACATTTTAGGGTTCATCTCCTGCAATTCTACACATTTTGCCATGGGGCGGACAGAAGATTTTGCGATTTTATAACGAATTTTCTGCAATTCTACACATTTTACTATAAAAAGGTGGAGAGAAATGTTTACAGTTTTTAAATACGATATCTGAGTGAGAGCGACTAACTCGCTAGACTAACTTAGCAGTCAAAAATGTTTTAGCTGACATGGGCTAATTGAGTGTGTCAGTGACTAACATAAGATGCACAACCATGTTTCCATATTGCACCATGTCTATTCTACTATTCTAACCCCCGACTGAGCTCCTAAATCTGCAGGCCTATAAACCCCCCCCCCCCCCCCCCCCCCATTGCCCATTCCTGCTTTACACTATATTAGAAGACTTAGAGCAGCGTGGAGGGACTGACCAAATGGTGGGAGGCCGTAGGTCTGTCCTGCTTGGGGGAAGGCAGTGTAGACTGTAGCCTGGGTCTGTCCTGCCTGAGGGAAGGCAGTGTTGACTGTGGCCTGGGCCAGAGGAGGAAAGGCACCCTGGCTGGTGGTGTAGGCTGTGACTGCTGGTCTGTGGGATAGACGGGGAGAGATGCACAGACATACTGAAGTAAGGTTGCAAAATTCTGGAACCTTCCCCAAATATTGTATTTATTTCTCCTGCTTATTCCTTCCTAAATCTTCCAACAGGGATTTTTTTTGGGGGGGGGAGGAAAAACTTGGACATTTTGGGAAAGTTTGCAATAAATGTTGCAATAAAGTTCTACCCAATAGCATGCAATGGAGAACTAGGCCCGTATTTATCAAGAGTCTCAAATTAGGAGCCCTGATTTCAGATCAGTTTTGCCTTGTTGATCACATGGAATCATATCATTACGCAGGTTGGACCTGATTCTAGATCAGAACACCTCACTCTGAAACACTTGATACTTATGCTACCCTACCAAGCAAAAAGGCAGTAACTGCTAATTTGGCAAAAAAAAAAAAAAAGTCATTATTTTGCTACATTAAATACATGCTTAATCATGTGGACAATTATCCTGCTTCTATTGTGTTCTGGAGAAAATGGGGGTCATGTTAGCAGTAACTGTATAAAGTTACTGTGAAAACCAAGGTAAATAAAAACCATTTTTTCTCAGTTCCACGCTATGAGCAGTAACTGCTTTTTAACTTGGTAGGGCAACATGGGTCCTGAACAGCTATGCTCAATAAAAAGGTCTCTACAGACTTTCCACAGATACAGTCCTACATTAGCATTTATACAGTAGAACTAGAATCATCATAACACCGATTACATCTGGCTGCACCATGCATTTCCCTGCGGGAACAATAAAGTTTTAATTGAACAGGCATGCAAGTCCCAACATGCAAGGTGTTTCCCAATCCTGGTCCCGGGGACCTAAAGGGGGGCACATTTTGGTTGTCGTCTTAGCACTATCACACTTGGCTCAACAAAACAACTCATCATCACGCCTTAGATTTTCAGGCGTGTTAGTGATATTACAAAACTTGTGCACCCATTTGGCTCCGCAGGACCAGGAAACACTGAATAACCAATCACAGCAGAGGATATTCACCTGCTTCCTTGGTAGATGTGGGAGTTATATTCAGAGGCTGTTGTTGTGGTGAGCGCTCTGCTGGCCACCGCTGGGGAAAAAAAGAACAACGGTAGCTAAGCTTAATTGAATATATTTTTTTTTTACAAAACATGCTCTCATTATGACAAATGAAAAGGGAGTGTAGACCCAAGGAGTGTGTTGATAGGTGTGTGTGTGTAGGGTGTGCTGTTCGTACGTGTGTAGGGTGTGTTGCTTGTACTGGTGTGTGTGTGTAGTGTGTGTTGCTCGTAACGGTGTGTGTGTGTGTAGTGTGTGTTGCTCGTAACGGTGTGTGTGTGTAGTGTGTGTTGATCGTAACGGTGTGTGTGTGTAGTGTGTGTTGATCGTAACGGTGTGTGTGTGTGTAGTGTGTTGCTTGTACCGGTGTGTGTGTGTTGCTCGTACCGGTGTGTGTGTGTGTGTGTGTGTGTGTGTGTGTGTGTGTGTAGGGTGTGTTGCTCGTAACTGTGTGTGTGTGTGTGTGTGTTATGAACTCGTCACAAGCCCAAGGCCTCACTCCTCCTCTGTCTGAACCAGACTGAACCAACAGTCAACCATCTGTACCAATGAACCACCACTGAGGTTGTCTATTCAACAGACAGTATGATTCCATCTGATCTTCACACCCCAATAGATAGACATCACCTCTTAGAAGCCACTCACCTCCATCAAGCTGGGCATTAGACAACGTAGAGTATGAATTGTCCTGATCTCCTGAGCCGAAGAGAGTAGGAGGGATCCGGTCATCACGTAGTCCCCTAAAAAAAACACACACACATCCACGTACCAAATATCACAGCCTATTTCCTACCCACAGCACAGTCAGCACCAGAAAATGTGAGCGTCCTTTTCAACTGCTCCGCTAAAAAAAACTGCCCTGCAGTCAACAGGGAAAACATACAAATAAATAAATCAAAACTGACGCTCCAAATTCACTCCATTCATTCTAAAATCACTATTTAACCAACAATCCATCTATTGTTGTGGCTACCTGGACCTACCATTTCATATTAAAACCAAACCACATAATTTGAATGAAAAGTATTTGAATAAAACATGAAAAAAGGTGAATGTAAGAAGCTCACCATTTTAAAATAGGCTACATGTCATATTAAACAGCATATAAACACTCTAAATAGGTCAGGAGACAGAAAGACAGGGAGACTAAGAAAGAACTACAATTTATTATTTAGGCTGTAATTTCACGGCTGTAGCCTACAAAGAAATACATTGTGAAGCATTTGTGAGTGCAACACAATAGGCTGGTAGGGACATAAAGCTCTCAGCACTTAAAACATTTAATTTTAGTCTATATATAAGTTTGGACACCTACGCATTTCAGAGTTTTTCTTTATTTTTGACTTTGTTCTACATTGTAGAATAACAGTGAAGACATCAAAACTATGAAATAACACATATGGAATCATGTAGTAACCAAAGAAGTGTTAAACAAATAAAAATATTTTATATTTGAGATTCTTCAAAGTAGCCACACTTTGCCTTGATGACAGCTTTGCACACTCCTGGCATTCTCTCAACCAGCTTCAAGAGGTAGTCACCTGGAATGCATATCAATTAACAGGTGTGCCTTGTTAAAAGTTCATTTGTGCAATTTCTTTCCTTCTTAATGCATTTGAGCCAATCATTTGTGTTGTGAAAAGTTAGGGCTGGTATAGAGAAGAAACCCCTTTTGGTAAAAGACCAAGTCCATATTATGGCAAGAACAGCTAAAATAAGCAAAGACAAACGACGGTCCATCATTACTTTAAGACATGAAGAAAAAGTCAATGCAGAAAAAGTTGGGTACTTTGAAAGTTCCTTAAAGTACAGTCGCAAAAACCATCAAGTGTTATGATGAAACTGTCTCTCATGAGGACCGCCACAGGAAAGGAAGACCCAGAGTTACCTCTGCTGCAGAGGATACGTTCATTAGAGTTAACTGTCTCTCATGAGGACCGCCACAGGAAAGGAAGACCCAGAGTTACCTCTGCTGCAGAGGATACGTTCATTAGAGTTAACTGTCTCTCATGAGGACCGCCACAGGAAAGGAAGACCCAGAGTTACCTCTGCTGCAGAGGATACGTTCATTAGAGTTAACTGTCTCTCATGAGGACCGCCACAGGAAAGGAAGACCCAGAGTTACCTCTGCTGCAGAGAACAAGTTCATTAGAGTTACCAGCCTTAGAAATTGCAGCCCAAATAAAAGTAACATACACATCTCAACTTCAACTGTTCAGAGGAGACTGCATGAATCAGGCCTTCGTGGTTGAATTGCTGCAAAGAAACCCCCAAAAATATGTCCTTTGGTTCTGATGAGTCCAAATTAGAGATTTTTGGTTCCAACCGCTGTGTCTTTGAGAAATGCAGAGTAGGTGAACGGATGATCTCTGCATGTGTGGTCCCCACCGTGAAGCATGGAGGAAGATGTGTGATGGTGCTTTGCTGGTGACACTGTCAGTGATTTATTTACAATTCAAAGCACACTTTTAACCAGCATGGATACACACAGCATTCTGCAGCGATACGCCATCCCATCTTGTTTGCACTTAGTGGGACTATAATTTGTTTTTCACCAGGACAATGACCCAACACACCTCCAGGCTGTGTAAGGGCTATTTGACCAAGAAGGGGAGTGGTGGAATGCTGCATCAGATAACCTGGCCTCCACAATCACCTGACCTTAACCCAACTGAGATGGTTTGGGATGAGTTGGATCGCAGAGTTAAGGAAAAGTATATTTTGATTTGTTTAACACTTTTTTGGTTACTACATTCATAGTTTTGTTGCCTTCAATATTATTCTACAATGTATAAAATAGTACAAATAAAGAAAAACCCATGAATGAGTAGGTGTCCAAATTTTTGGTACTGTAGGCTGAATTAAATACAAATTACATGGAAAAAACCCATCTTATTTGGCTCTGTCTACAGTGCCTTTGAATTAATTTCTAGAAACACGAGTTTGTCCAGTCTGTGGCTTCAGGCTCATGCGATTGTGCCTGGAGTCAAGACAGCAGTGGAGAATGTCCTCCACGCTTGCAGTCACTGGGGATGCTCAACACACTTTTGGCCACTCTTGCCAGGCTGGGCAGAAATGCAGAGGTTTTCACGCAAAATAACCCTATTATAATGGAAAGCACTTTAAAAGTTGGAATATGCCAGGCCTATTGGGCCAAAATTAATTATGGCCTATTGTATATAGATAGTAAAACAAAAATTCTGAGATCTGATTTTTTTTTGTTTATAAATACTTTGCTACAATGACACACTTAATTATCTACAAACTTCGTTCCTTTCTTTTAGCATGTGCACGTAGTAAGTACACCATCATGCTTTGGGGATATGTGTCTTTTCAGATTCCACAATGATTCTTTAGTTGTGGATAATATATCACTGCACTCCCTCTCTTGGTTCTCATCTTTGTAAGTCACCTTGTTTTAGCACCTGTGTGTTTCATCAGTTTCTTTATGAAAATATTTAGCGAACTCCAAGACAGTAGCTAAAGCAAGGGGCTATTGTAGCACACAAGTAGACTACAGATGCATGCTGGGCCGGGCATGCCCTGAGCTCGTGAGGTGAGCGCTACTGGAGCAAGCGAGAAGGCTGATGCGCTCCAGCCTTTGGATATCTCGCTCCGCACTCCAGTCAAATTGGTCTCGCTGCGCTCCAGCACCGCTCACATACTCTGGTCAGCATTACCTGTGGCAATGAGAGTCCAATCAAAACGGACCATCAAACTATGCAACAATCCGCACTTATCGGTCTAGCCCTCAACGGGAGAATCTTTGAAAAAGACCACTAACAGCCACAATACGAAAAAAAAAACAATCACTCAAGAATCTTCTAGTGTGTGAGTGACAAAGCTGACTGACCCTGTCAAACATCTGCTCCTGTAGGTCACATCAGAACATGCATCTTATTCATTCCGAGTGACTTTCCATTTTAAAAAAAACATTGAAGGTTAGAAAATAAACAAATTAAAAACTGACCTTGGCTCTTGGTTCAGTCCAACGTCCAGCTCATGTCTGGCCTTCTTGGTCTGTAAAAGTCAAACACATAGGTTTACATCAATGACGTCAGCTCTTCTTTTCGTCTCCAAACACTTACAAGTATCATTCCACCAATTAGGTGCCTTTTTGAGCAGTTAATTTAGTGAATTTTTTATTTCACCTCATTTTAATATTCTGTCAAAGAGCACATTCAACTTAATAAACAATGTTGTCCCATCTCAAGAGGTTAAACACGTTTTTGTTGTTGAAATACTATAGTAACTGCCTATCAAGTGCTAAATAAACACAGAAGACCGTAACAGGGTTGACAACTTCATCTTAAATCATCCATTAAGCCTCATGTGACAAGGGGAAATAGAAGCTTGTCGTGTGCATCAGGGAGGGGCAATTCAATGCCCCGCTTTACAACAACAAAATGGTAAAATGGTAAAAACATTTCTAGCCGGTCTATGGGTAACTGAGTTGACACGTTATGCTCGACCAGGTCAATTTTCCACCACAAACACCAGAAAAAAAGAAGAAGAGTAAAACCAGTTCTTTATCTGATCTTTATCTGATCTTTATCTGATCTTTATCTGATCTTTATCTGATCTTTATCTTACTATTCGTTGTATTGTGCTTCTGTTCAAAGACCATATTAGATGTTTCGTGTTTCTTTAGAGTAGTTTCAAGTGACATTTTCACCATATATATATATATATATATATATATTTTTTTTTTTTTTTACGTTACAATGAATCAATCACTAACCACATTAAATAAACAATACATTTCAGAAATTACTATCAAAGCAAAAAATTAACTAGGGTTTTACAATGATTTGTGAAAACATGGAGAAATGGTGCATTTAGGTGGGTCAAAATCATCATAGACAAGCAGAATTTTAATTTAAAAAAAATAAAATCAGATTTATTATATTTGTGATTTTAAAAAGGACATTTAATTTAATGAGGCTTTTAAGATTTAAAATTTGTGCACAATTTCTACTTAAAAAATATCAAATGGACGCAAAAGGCACTCATTTCGTGGAATGACCCACAAACGAGGACAGTCAGTTGGTGTCAACTAGTGGAGGCTCCTCAGAGGAGGAAGGGGAGGACCATCCTCCTCAGTGAATTTCATAAAAATAAAAAAGTCAAAACAAAAGTAGTTATCCTTTTCAGATAAAACTATACAAAATATATTCACATCACCAAATAATTAATAAGGTCTAATTAAAAAGGTCTACAGTAGCCACAACAGCACCATTGGGTAGCACCATTGTGTAGCCGGAGGACAGCTAGCTTCCGACTTCAATACATAACCTAGGAGTCTCATGGTTCTCAGCCCCTTCCATAGACTTCCATAGTAATTATGACAACTTCCAGAAGACATCCTCCAACCTATCAGAGCTCTTGCAGCATGAACTGACATGTTGTCCACCCAAATCAAAGGATCAGAAAATGAATCTAGTACTGAAAGCATAAGCTACAGCTAGCTAGCACTGCATACAATGTGAGTAGTTGTCTGAAAGAGAAAGACAATAGTATTTATTTATTTACAAATTAAGGAGAAGCAGGAGAGAGCAAGCTAGCTGTATTTTGTTGTATTCGTTTCACTTTGCTAGCAAATGAAGCTAGCTAGTTTAGCCTACTCAAACACCCCGCTCAAATAGAGATGTTATGTTAGTTAGCTGTGTTAGTTAGCTGGCTATGGCTATCCAACACTGAAACTCTTACAAGTCAAGGTAATCTTTTGGTTTTTATTAATTTATTGCCACCTTGGGCCGCCGGTGTAACTGCTAAACTGCTTGCTGACTGTACACTGTACTGCATGATTGTAGCGGGTTTAATAACGCATTAGTTCTAGTAGCTATGTTGACTATGACGTTAGTTGATATGGTGATAATGATGTAAGCTGTGTGTAGCGGTTAGTGGTTATGATATAAAGGTATGCCTTGGAAAGTTGTTTTTCGCCTGGTCACAGACAGCTGATGTGTTGTGCACTGAAGTCCACAAGCGAAGGGAAAAGGTGACTGCTATGAAAGGTGGCTGCTATGAAAGTTGTATCACAGGCTGTATCATAACCGGCCGTGATTGGGAGTCCCCTGGGGCGGGGCACAATTGGCCCAGCGTCGTCCGGGTTTGGCCGGGGTAGGCCGTCATTGTAAATAAGAATTTGTTCTTAACTGACTTGCCAAGTTAAATAAAGGTTACATTTAAAAATAAAAATAAAATAAAGTGAACTGTGTTTGCGTGTGATCAGGGATGTAGTCATTCCGCCTATTCTGTTGAAAAACAATTCTTAAACTGAAGCAAATGAAACGGGGATAAACATACCTGAATATGTCTGATAGAAACTCTCATTTTGCAACTGTTGGACTAATGATTACACCCTAGATCAGCTATATGCAGGCAAGAGTGTGCGAGACGGTAATTAATGTGTCACTCTCTGTCACCTTGATTACGCTATAATTTCCGTCAATCTGCGTGCACCTACGTTGCAAACTCTCATTCATACGCTAGGTTGTAGCATCCTCATGATGGGTATAGGGATAATTAAGAGTATCATGCAGTAATCTAAACCTATCGCTGTTACATTGAACTGGGTGAATGGAATATAAATAACAGTCATCCAATACGCTGTAATAGATAAGGTCATGCTCATCAAAAAAATAACAAAAAATTGCATCCTCCCTCATCTTAAAACGTCACCAACCGCCACTGGTGTAAACATTAGTGTAGGTAAAGGTGTGAGGTGATGGTAAGGTAAATGTCAGGGTGAAGTGTGAACTCACCGGCAAGTCAGGCAGGTCCTGCGAGTCGTCCATATGCGCTGAGCCACTTCCTCCTGACATGTCTCTACTCTCTACTTCTTGGGGAGGCTGTCTGGACACTGCTTCACACAAACAGACAGACAGACAGACAAAAAAACAGTATGTACAGAGTGAGTGGACAGGACCAGTGCTTTAAGTAGCCTCCCTTTTGACCAGCCATGATCCCTCCCCCCCCACCATCCTCCCCTGACACATCTCCGGTTCAACCCCCACCCTCCTTACTATCGTAGGATTTGATCAACAGAGGCGCGATATCGCCCCACTGGGGGGGGGGGGGGGGTTGTGGGGCACAGTTTGTCTAATCACCAGCACGGGAGGGCAGGCGAGACAGGTGAGACACGTGCAGCACTGACGTTGCACCGTGACCCCCACCACTCCAATGTTTACAGTTGAGTGGATTAAGGAGACCTGTGTCTCCTTACGTGTGACCTAGCCTACATTTAGGGAAATGTATTCTCTGTGGATTATATCAGAGGCATTAGGTGTTCAGGTGCAAGCTGACGTATCAATAGGTGGTCTGCTGGATAAGATCTAACCTCATTTTCAGCCACCAACCGTATGTTTACGGTGCATTCGGGAAAGTATTCAGACACCTTGACTTTTTCCCCAACACGTTTTATTATACTACAGCCTTATTCTAATATGTATTAAATCATTGTTTTCCCTCAATCTACATACAATACCCCATTATGATATAGCGAAAACAGGTTAAAGATGTTAGCAAATGTAATAAAAATCAGAAATACCTTATTTTACATAAGTATTCAGAACCTATGAGACTCGAAATTGAGCTCAGGTGCATCCTGTTTCCATTGATCATCCTTGAGATGTTTCTACAACTTGATTGGGAGTCCACCTGTGGTAAATTCAATTGATTGGATATGATTTGGAAAGGCACACACCTGTCTATATAAGGTCCCACAGTTGATAAGGCATATCAGAGCAAAAAAACAAGCCACGAGGTCAAAGGAATTGTCCATAGAGCTCAGAGACAGGATAGTGCCGAGGCACAGATCTGGGAAAGGGTCCCAAAACATTTCCGCAGCGTTGAAGGTCCCCATCATTCTTAAATGGGAAGAGTTTGGAACCATCAAGACTCTTTAATTTACAAATATATATATATATATATATATATATATATATATATATATTTCACCTTTATTTAACCAGGTAGGCCAGTTGAGAATAAGTTCTCATTTACAACTGCGACCTGGCCAAGATAAAGCAAAGCAGTGCGACAAAATCAACACAGAGTTACACATGGAATAAACAAATGTACAGTCAATAACACAATAGAAAAATCAATGTACAGTGTGTGTAAATGTAGTAAGATTAGGGAGGTAAGGAAATAAAATAGGCCATAGTGGCAAAATAATTACAATTTAGCAATTTAGTGCTAGATGTGCAGATGATGATGTACATCTAGAGATACTGGGGTGCAAAATAAAAAAATATAATGATAATAATATGGGGATGAGGTAGTTGGGTGTGCTATTTACAGATGGGCTGTGTACAGGTACAGTGATCGGTAAGCTGCTCTGACAGCTTATGCTTCAAGTTAGCGAGGGAGATAAGTCTCCAGCTTCAGTGATTTTTGCAATTCGTTCCAGTCATTGGCAGCAGGTAACTGTAAGGAAAGGCGGTCAAGGGAGGTGTTGGCTTTGGGAATGACCAGTGAGATATATCTGCTGGATGGAGCATGTGCTACGGGTGGGTGCTGCTATGGTGACCAGTGAGCTGAAATAAGGCGAGGCTTTACATAGCAAAAACGTATAGATGACTTGGAGCCAGTGGGTTTGGCGACGAATATGTAGCGAGGGCCAGCCAACGAGAGCGTACAGTGGTGGGTAGAATATGGGGCTTTGGTGACAAAACGGATGGCACTGTAATTTCATGAGTAGAGTGTTGGAGGCTAGGTCAAGGATCTGTAGGATAGTCAGTTTTACGAGGGTATGTTTGGCAGCATGAGTGAAGGAGTGTTGGAAAATAGGAAGCCGATTCTAGATTTTATTTTGGATTGAGATGCTTAATGTGAGGTGCTCTTCCTAGATCTGGCCTCACGGCCAAACTGAGCATAATAAAATATATTTTGATTTTATTTGTTTTTGGTTACTACATGATTCCATGTGTTAATTCATAGTTTTGATGTCTTCACTATTTTCTCTCTTGTAAAATAAAGAAATGAGTAGGTGTTCTAAAACTTTTTACCGGTACTGTAAACAGTGGGGCAAAAAAGTATTTAGTCAGCCACCAATTGTGCAAGTTCTCCCACTTAAAAAGATGAGAGGCCTGTAATTTTCATCATAGGTACACTTCACCTATGACAGACAAAATGAGGAATAAAAATCCAGAAAATCACATTGTACGATTTTTAATGAATTTATTTGCAAATTATGGTGGAAAATAAGTATTTGGTCAATAACAAAAGTTTATCTCAATACTTTGTTATATACCCTTTGTTGGCAATGACAGAGGTCAAACATTTTCTGTAAGTCTTCACAAGGTTCACACACACTGTTGCTGGTATTTTGGCCCATTCCTCCATGCAGATCTCCTCTAGCGCAGTGATGTTTTTGGGCAACACTGACTTTCAACTCCCTCCAAAGATTTTCTATGGGGTTGAGATCTGGAGACTGGCTAGGCCACTCCAGGACCTTGAAATGCTTCTTACGAAGCCACTCCTTCGTTGCCCGGGCGGTGTGTTTGGGATCATTGTCATGCTGAAAGACTCGTTTCATCTTCAATGCCCTTGCTGATGGAAGGAGGTTTTCACTCAAAATCTCACGATACATGGCCCCATTCATTCTTTCCTTTACACGGATCAGTCGTCCTGGTCGCTTTGCAGAAAAACAGCCCCATAGCATGATGTTTCCACCCCCATGCTTCACAGTAGGTATGGTGTTCATTGGATGCAACTCAGCATTCTTTGTCCTCCAAACACAACGAGTTGAGTTTTTACCAAAAAGTTATATTTTGGTTTCATCTGACCATATGACATTCTCCCAATCTTCTTCTGGATCATCCAAATGCTCTCTAGCAAACTTCAGACGAACCTGGACATGTACTGGCTTAAGCATGGGGACACGTCTGGCACTGCAGGATTTGAGTCCCTGGCGGCGTAGTGTGTTACTGATTGTAGGCTTTGTTACTTTGGTCCCAGCTCTCTGCAGGTCACTCACTAGGTCCCCCCATGTGGTTCTGGGATTTTTGCTCACTGTTCTTGTGATCATTTTGACCCCACGGGGTGAGATCTTGCGTGGAGCCCCAGATCGAGGGAGATTATCAGTGGTCTTGTATGTCTTCCATTTCCTAATAATTGCTCCCACAGTTGATGTCTTCAAACCAAGCTGCTTACCTATTGCAGATTCAGTCGTCCCAGCCTGGTGCAGGTCTACAATTTTGTTTCTGGTGTCCTTTGACAGCTCTTTGGTCTTGGCCATAGTGGAGTTTGGAGTGTGACTGAGGTTGTGGACAGGTGTCTTTTATACTGATAACAAGTTCAAACAGGTGACATTAATACAGGTAACGAATGGAGGACAGAGGAGCCTCTTAAAGAAGAAGTTACAGGTCTGTGCGAGCCAGAAATCTTGCTTGTTTGTAGGAGACCAAATACTTATTTTCCACCATAATTTGCAAATAAATTCATTAAAAATCATACAATGTGATTTTCTGGATTTTCCCCCCCTCATTTTGTCTGTCATAGTTGAAGTGTACCTATGATGAAAATTACAGGCCTCTCATCTTTTTAAGTGGGAGAACTTGCACAATTGATGGCTGACTAAATACTTTTTTCCCCCCACTGTACTTGGGTATTGATTTTAAGAAAGGTGCTTTTTTCGCAAATGCGCTTGTTAAATCACCCGTTTGGCAAAGTAGGCTATGATTCAATGATAAATTAACATGCACCGCATCGATTATATGCAACGCAGGACAAGCTAGATAAACTAGTAATATCATCAACCATTAACTAGTGATTATGTGAAGATTGATTTTTTTAAATAAGATAAGTTTAATACTAGCTAGCACCTTATCTTGGCTCCTTGCTTTACTCGCATAACAGGTAGTCAGCCTGCCACACAGTCTCCTCGTGGAGTGCATGTAATCAGCCATGATCGGTGTCCAAAAATGCAGATCACCGATTGTTATAAAAACTTGAAATCGGTGCACTTCACAAAATAGATGGGATCATGAGGAACGAAACGTATGTGGATATATTGAAGCAACATCACAAGACATCAATCATGAAGTTTACACTTGGTCGCAAATGGGTCTTCCAAATGGACAATGACCCCAAGCATACTTCCAAAGTTGTGGCAAAAGGGCTTAAGGACAACAAAGTCAAGGTATTGGAGTGGCCATCACAAAGCCCTCAAAGACCTCAATCCCATAGAACATTTGTGGGCAGAACTGAAAGAGTGTGTACGAGCAAGGAGGCCTACAAACCTGACCCAGTTACACCAGCTCTGTCAGGAGAAATGGGACAAAATTCACTCAACTTATTGTGGGAAGCTTGTGGAAGGCTACCTGAAACATTTGACCCAAGTTAAAAAATGTAAAGGCTAAGCTACCAAATACTAATTGAGTGTATGTAAACTTCTGACCCACTGGGAATGTGATGAAAGGAATAAAAGCTGAAATAAATAATTATCTCTACTATTATTCTGACATTTAACATTCTTACCTTAAAGTGGTGATCCTAACTGACCTAAGACAGGGACTCTTAACCAGGATTAAATGTCAGAAATTGTGAAAAACTTAGTTCAAATGTATTTGGCTAAGGTGTATGTAAACTTCAAATGTATTTGGCTAAGTGACTCATATATATATATATATATATATATATATAAGGAAACACACTATTAGATACTATGCCTTCTGCAAACGTTTTAAAAACATTGTAAATGACAACAAAAGTGTTGTGATGTAACATCCATAATGCCTCCTATGTCTCCAACATGCCAATATTTAGAAGCCCCCACCAAAGAAGGGGTACTATATACAGATTAAAAGATGAATTCTCTGAAAAAGGTCCATTCTCTGAGACATTCAAAGTTGTGATTTGTGCCTGCACATTCCCGTCATCTGCAGTGCAGTGTAACACTGATAGATTATTATTATTATTTTTTTTACATAGGAATTTAAAATAAGATGGTTTAAAGGTTTGCAAATGGACCTGACCTGGGTATTTTCTATTGAATTTAGGCCTATTGTGAATCTGGCCTCTAGCCTAATACGCCGTTAAGATCTGGCTCGTGAGACTATTGTGAATCCAATACCATCTCTGTCTTGAAAACCATACGTAAGCTCCACCTAATCCCGGCACCTGCTGTTATGTAGGTAACCTGGAACTTGCTGTGCTCAGTGATTCCCTGATATTACGCTATGATGTAGCCAGTTCTCAGAACCTTCACTAGAGAAATTCCTAACGTCAAAAAAAAAACATAAAAATTGCCTGTCACTTTGTGGACAACAGGGGGAGAAGATACTATTTCATACCATTTAATTGTTTTACTATTTTCTACATTGTAAAATAATATTGAAGACAACAAAACTATGAAATAACACATGTGGAATCATGCAGTAACCAAAGAAGTGTTAAACAAATCAAAAATATGTTTTATATATTTTAGATTCTTCAAAGAGCCACCCTTTGCCTTGATAACAGCTTTGCACACTCTTGGCATTCTCTCAACCAGCTTCACCTGGAATATTTTTTCCAACAGTCTTGAAGGAGTTCCCACACATGCTGAGCACTTGTTCACTCTGCGGTCCGACTCATCCCAAACCATCTCAATTTAGTTGAAATCAGGGGATTGTGGAGACCAGGTCATCTGATGGGGCACTCCATCACTCTCCTTCTTGGTAAAATAGCCCTTACACAGGCTGGAGGTGTGTTGGGTCATTGTCCTGTTGAAAAACAAATGATAGTCCCACTAAGCGCAAACAAGATGGGATGGCGTATAACACCTCCTCCTCCATGCTTTACGGTGGCAAATACACATACAGCGATAATCCGTTCACCCACACAGCGTCAATCCGTTCACCCACACAGCGTCGCACAGACACGGCGGTTGGAAACAAAAATCTCCAATTTGGACTCCAGACCAAAGGACAAATTTTCTTTGCTCGTTTCTTGGCGTAAGCAAGTCTCTTCTTCTTATCGGTGTCCTTTAGTAGTGGTTTCTTTGCAGGAATTAGACCATGAAGGCCCGATTAAAGCAGATTAAAGCAGTCTCCTCTGAACAGATGTGTATGTTACTTGAACTCTGAAGCATTTATTTGGGCTGCAATTTCTGAGGCTGGTAACTCTAATGAACTTATCCTCTGCAGCAGAGGAAACTCTGGGTCTTCCATTCCTGTGGCGGTCCTCATGAGAGCCAGTTTCATCATTATGCGTGATGGTTTTTGCAACTGTACTAGAAGAAACTTTTAACGTTCTTAATTTTCCGTATTGACTGACCTTCATGTCTTAATAAAGTAATGATAGACTGTTGTTTCTCTTTGCTTATTTGAGCTGTTCTTGCCCTAATATGGACTTGGTCTTTTACCAAATAGGGCTGTGTCTGTATACCATCCCTACCTTGTCACAACACAACTGATTGGCTCAAACGCTTTAAGAAGGAAAGAAATTCCACAAATCAACTTAACAAGGCACACCTGTTAATTGAAATGCATTCCAGGTGACTACATCATGAAGCTGGTTGAGAGAATGCCAAGCGCGTGCAAAGCTGTCATCAAGGCAGAGGGTGGCTACTTTGAAGAATCTCAGATAAAATATTTTTATTTAACCCTTTTGGGGTTACTACATGATTCCATATGTGTTATTTCATAGTTTTGATGTCGTCACTATTCTACAATGTAGAAAATAGTAAAAATAAAGAAACCCTGGAATGAGTAGGTGTGTCCAAACTTTTGACTGGTACACACATACATACACACATATATATATATATATATATGTATATAAGGATAAGCGAATGAGTGATAATGTATGTTTCATTAAGGTTGGCTTCTTAGCATTCATAGCAATGGTCAACAATCAACTGTACCGCAGAGATGGAACATAAGTCACAGAAATAGATGTGGGGGTACGAGGTTTAACTTCAGAATAGTTACAGGGTGTGTTAAGTGGTAGTGTCCCGTTCTCTCAGGTAGGGTTGCCCATTTGTGGGTACTAACCCTAAACACATTAGCCTATCCTTCTATTCACGGGGATCCTCTCAGAATCATTCACTCTTGATCCACCCTATGCCTCAGCATCCTGTACATATTCTGCACTACTCTTTCCCTGGCCACCTCAACCTGCCTCTCTCGCACCGGACACCTCCGGCTCCCAACTAAATGGCAACCCTACAGTTGACTACTTTTTCCACCGTAACTACACATTGCTTTGTCCCATGTCCTCCTGCATACTTGGAATCTCTCTTCCTACACACTGCTGCGACATGCCCATAAAAGTGACACTAAACACAGCAAATCCAAGTTCCATTCTATAATAATTAGCCGGGGGGCTTTGACATAGATCATTTAGCACGCATAGGCCAAAACAGAAGTGTGTGTGTGCTAAGTTAGCTAACGTTACACACATTAGCAACAACACTGAATGTAAAATCATCCGGTTCCACATAGCTAAAAAAAAATATTTTCATGAAATAAAAGGTGCTAGCGATGTCACGCTAGCTTCCCGAAAGTGAGGTCCAGTTAGCAAATAAGAGACAAATGACTATTTAGCTACGTTAGGTGGCTTCTCGTTTAGCTAAATAAAAACAAAGAGGCATTGCAACGTTATAAATATAATTGGAGATATTTAAATCTGCATTTAATTGCAATAACCAAGGTAAGTTTCCGGGGCTATTGCTAGGAGTTGGTTAGAAAGTGTTAGCTAGTTCGCGTATTGTTTTTAGCTACGTTAGCTGGCTAGCTAGCCAACTGAGTGTTGGAACTTCACTTCCAAAGTTTCAAAAAAATTCACCAACATAGATGTAGACTATATAGCTAGGTATATGATTAGAGTTAGTCAAATGTACCTTACCATTGGGGTAATGTGTTTTTTTGTTGTTGTTGTTGAATGGCTTCGTATTGATTCCACACCGCTTTGTCTGTTGTTAGGGACCACTATTTTGCAGGAAGTGTTTACTGTTTATGGCACGCCGTACGCACGCGTGTGGTTCACCCTGAGGATTCAATCTACACCGGGGCCCGGGTTCCCTAAATGAACTTGCCTGGCCTTATTAAGATGCTTTTGGGAGAACCGGGCTCAGAGCTATACATTTTTGAGTTTTGTCAATTTTTATCAATTTCTCTGGTCTAGACTACATTCTAAAATGTAACATAAATGTGGGGGTCCTGTAAAGGAAAGTTTGGGAACCCCTTTGAAGTAGAGGCTATGTTGTGTAAAACATGTTTATGAAATGATATGGAATATAATAATTGAATGTAGCCTATTTTTCCAGAAGAGCAGCACCAATAATCAAAATGACATTTAAAAAAAAAATGTTCCTAAAAATGGTACTTAGTCAGGTCAAATGGACTACTATTTTAGCCTACTACTTACCAAGGCTCATCATTTCACACATTTTCTAAATACATATCTTCTTGTAACTCCTTGATTCAATATCAAACTGGCCTCCAGAAAAACACTTGGTTAATACATTCCATTTGAATTGTCAATACATTTTATTTACCATTTTGAAAAGAGATTACAATTCATTATTTAATTGATCAATTCTAGGAATTTGTCCTCTGGTCTTTAAACATACGGTACACTATGTGTCATGACATATACATAGAGAAAGCCTGTGATTTTTATTACACTATTCATGGCCATCAGTAAATGAATGGCTGTAGCACTATCTACGAAGAGTAATTTCAGTCTAAGCTCTCAACATTGCAGCAGCACAACTTTTCAGGTTGTTGTCTTTGACCAGGGTCCCCCCCCCCCCCCCCCCACCCAACCAGGTTTTTGCCCTAGCACTACACAGCGGATTCTAATCATCAAAGCTTGATGAGTTGGTTATTTTAAATCAGCTGTGTAGTTCTAGAGCAAAAACCAAAACGTGCACCTGGGGGGGGGGGGGGGGGAATCAGGACTGAGTTTGGAAAACACTGATCTAGACCAGGACTTCCTATCCTAACACGACTGAGACAGACAGGCACACTTTACAAAATGACAGACATTCAACAGTTCCTTTCTATCAGTCTAGCTGGAGTTCTGTACACGATGCAAATGGTTATACATAACAATCTAATGGATTCTCTAGTGTTTTGCCAGCAAAACAGCAATCACTTTCACTCACAAGAATAACAATGATTGATATGTGCTCTTACAGCAGAAGACCTAATATTGATTACCCCATCTTCTGTATTTATGACACAAATATATTACGTCTACAAACAGCTTGTCAACACAGTCTTAGGAGCGTAAATGTGTAAAAGTGCAGGCATGAGAAGAACAAAGGTTAGAAAATAATACATTTTTCCCCACTTAGGGAGTACATTTCTTTTTAGATGTATAAATAGTTTTACATATTTAGAGCTTGGTAATATATTTATATTTGCTTTCTGTTAAGGAGTCAAGTGGGGGGGGGAAAAAGTGTTTTTAAAAGACTACTTTGTGATTACTCTGACTGAAATATAGTCGTAAGATGAACAGTACCTGGAAATGGAAAACCAATGGACTTTTTGGTCAGATACAGATAATATAACATGAAATAATATTGCAGATTTCTTGTAAAATACAATATTTTGTGTCTGCTTTCTATACATTGTCATTTTTTGGCTTCCAACATTGTCTGCATGTGGAGAAAAAGTGGTGACCAGCAGAATTAAGTTCAGACGGTACAATGATACCTTATTTGATCCAAAACAAACTTATTTCACGTTGATCATTTCTGGTGTTTTCCTACTTGTTTAGCTAATATATTTTGATGGTGAACAGATGTTACTATTGTGATTTTGAGGGTGAACAGATCAATAGTATGATTTTGAGGGTGAACAGATCAATAGTATGATTTTGAGGGTGAACAGGAACAGATCAATAAGTATGATTTTGAGGGTGAACAGGAACAGATCAATAAGTATGATTTTGAGGGTGAACAGGAACAGATCAATAAGTATGATTTTGAGGGTGAACAGATCAATAGTATGATTTTGAGGGTGAACAGATCAATAGTATGATTTTGAGGGTGAACAGGAACAGATCAATAAGTATGATTTTGAGGGTGAACAGGAACAGATCAATAAGTATGATTTTGAGGGTGAACAGATCAATAGTATGATTTTGAGGGTGAACAGATCAATAGTATGATTTTGAGGGTGAACAGGAACAGATCAATAAGTATGATTTTGAGGGTGAACAGATCAATAGTATGATTTTGAGGGTGAACAGATCAATAAGTATGATTTTGAGGGTGAACAGATCAATAAGTATGATTTTGAGGGTGAACAGATCAATAAGTATGATTTTGAGGGTGAACAGATCAATAAGTATGATTTTGAGGGTGAACAGATCAATAGTATGATTTTGAGGGTGAAAAGGAACAGATCAATAAGTATGATTTTGAGGGTGAAAAGGAACAGATCAATAAGTATGATTTTGAGGGTGAACAGATCAATAGTATGATTTTGAGGGTGAAAAGGAACAGATCAATAAGTATGATTTTGAGGGTGAACAGATCAATAAGTATGATTTTGAGGGTGAACAGATATGCAGCTGAACATGAGACAGAGTGGATGCTTAAACAATGCAATCACCCTTAATGCCTCAAGTGCAATCCAGCATTCACACAACAAACGACAACAAATGCCTTGTGACATGTAAGTCTTCAGTATATATACAGAATGATCAGGAAGGCAGGGCCCTCTCCAGTCTGTGTTTGATGCAGCCTAGCCGTGTCGGAAGCGGTACTGCCACTTCCCTCTTCTTTCCGACAGTGGTCGTGGTCCACAGCGATTAGAGAGAAACGTCCTTTCTCCCTGTAGTACGAAACAACGTCCCACCTTGGCACACTTTGCATCAGGTAAGTAGGGTCATTGGTATTGAAGATTGGAGTCCCATGTGATGCACACCTCTCATGCAACAATCCCAGGAGATCTGGAGTTCTAGACCCCCCCCCCCCCCTTTTCCTCTCAGGCATGTTCAGGAGTCTTATTAACAGACCATGAACACCACTCATACAGTACATGGTGCTTGTATCTTGCCTGTGTCTCTATTTGTTCCCATCCCCCTCTCATCATCAATAGAGGTGATGAAGATAGAGGAGTCCCTCACATGAAGCCGTCAGCGGGTCCATAGGAGAAGCCTGGGAAGGCTCCAGCTGCCTCCTTGATGCTGCTGGTCACCAGCAGGCCGTCCGTGTTGCACAGCGACGAGGTCACAGGGAGGTGGGTGAACTCTGGGTCAAAGTGCCTGAGGTCCGTGGGCCCGCTCTGCGAAAGCCAACCAACCAGAGGAGTGTATTAGAGACGGGCTCCGAAACACAAATCATCAAATTCACATTTCACACATTATAAAAGGTAAGTGTCAATGTCTCCTTTCTCCTGAAGTGTGCACTTGTTCACTACTTTCCACAAACTAAAAGCATTGGATTGGTGGAGGCGTGGACTAAAGGGAGTTTCCCCATCTACAGTATACAGTCTTCTGATACATGTACGTACCACAGAGGGAATGTAGGGTGGTGTGATCTTCCTGGCCATCAGGTCATCCCAGTTGATGGGTGAGAAGAAGGTGTGGCACTTCAGCTCCATCTACAGGTGAATAGGAACACTACGTCAACCCACTGGTACAGTACAGTAGCACTAGTACAGAACAACCTTACTGACACCTTGTTAGTGTTGTTTTCTGTCTTGTATAGTACATCGATTCTATATTAGGCTGCTGAGGGGAAGCTGGCTCCTAATAATGTCTGGAACGGAGCAAATGGAATGTCATCAAACACCTGGAAACCATGGAAACCATGTGTTTGATGTATTTGATACCATTCCACCTATTTCGCTCCAGCCATTACAGCCATTACCACGAGCCGGTCCTCCCCAACCTCCTGTGATATATATACTTACAAAATCATCCTTCACTCCCAGCCTCTTGGTGCGGTCCTTTTGCAGGAGCCCCTCCAACAGTTCCCTGCCTGAGTTGGACACGTTGGGCTTCAGTATCAGAGGCTTGTTCAGGATATTGTTGTACATCTCCGCTGTGTTACGACTGTAGAAGGGTGGCTATGGAGGGAGACCAAGAGCAAACACGTGTACATGCTACTTAGTCAAACTCCTAACACACCAGGCACCATGATTGTCAGTGTACTTGTGATTTATAAATTACATTCTCTATATTGAACTGACATAGTGAAAAATGATCTATCCCAAATGGCACCCTATTCCCTTTATAGTGCCCTACTTTTGACCAGGGTCCATATGGCTCTAGTCAAAAGAAGTGCACAACATAGGGAATAGGGTGCCATTTGGGATGTATCCATATTGAATAACACATTTAGATGCATTGTGAAAACTGAAAGATGATAAAAGAAATCTGTAAAAAAAAGCATATGGATGACTCACCAGTCCGTAGAGCATCTCGTACAGCACCGATCCCAGGCACCACCAGTCCACTGTGCGGTCGTACGCCTGCTTCTGCAGCACCTCGGGGGCCAGGTACTCTGGCGTTCCACAGAAGGTTGTGGTGGTCCCAGTGGGTGCCAGGCCCTCTTTGCAGAGGCCAAAGTCTGTCAGGACGATGTGTCCCGTTGAGGCTAGCAGGATATTCTCAGGCTTCAGATCTCTGTAAGGGGGAAGAGAAGAGGGTTATGAAACAGGCACCAATATAAATACAATATTTACATTTTTCTTGTCACATTAATTTCCTAGTATCCCCTGGCATTCAGTCGTTTTATCACTAGCTAGGTTTCCATCCAATTGTATGGACAGATTTTCATGTGAATATTCTAAAATCTGCATAAAGACAACACGCGCATTCTCCCACCAGCGGTGTTCCCACCAAACAGACTTGATGCAGATACAAATCAGTGCGCGATGACGTAGCGCACACATCATGTACTTTTTCAATTAAGTTTTCATGTACGGAATATAAATCTAAAGTTCAATGTATCGTTAAATAGCAAATGTGTCTACTGTTGGCACGTATGCTCTAGCCAACAGCTGGCAGAGATACAGTTCGGGTAGACGACATGATTATTATGGATAAGAGCATTGCTTCATTTTAGCCAGATCCTACCGGATTCCGGCACCTCTCCGTTTTGGACTGTTTCGTTCCGGAACCTATTTGACCAGATGCGGTACCTCTCGTTGGATGAAAAATTGTAACTTTTTTGCAATGTAAAAGTTATAAACACAATCAATGTTCATTCGAGTTCTTCGTTAATTCTCCACACGCTTCATAATGTATTTTCTTATATAGCCGCGCAAGGTTCTGGACGAGCTACAACACACCTGATAAATTGAAATACATTTAAGTGCCAAAATTACTGCTGTCTGTTCAGAAAGAAATGAAATAATTCAGAATATCCTACAACACCACAAGAAAGCCAAACATGTTACCACAGAGGATACATAGTTTTAAAAAAAATAATAAATAGCCTAGCTGTGGAGTGTAGTAGAATAACAAGGCATATCCTACAGTCGGGAACACGCGGCAGATCTGTCAGCTGTAGGATACCAAAATACGTCATCAACATCCAAATATTGTGTTACAAATTAAAAAGAGAGAGAGGCTTTGGCACGAGCGCATAACGCCATCACCAGCGAGCTGCATGCTCATCATTGGGTGTGTCAGTAAAACTGGAAAGCATTTTTAGGACTATAGTTTCCTCGTACTGTCTGCACACTCCTAGGCTATTGATGGATTCAATACAAGGTAGTTTTCATTGATCTCAGTTTGTCAGTGTCAAAGTATCCACTCAATTTGACCAAGTGTGTTGTATTATGGGGCTTTCAAGACAACAGGGAACTCGAAAAAAATACCATGTTGAATCATGACGTCAGTGATCTTCAGGTCGGAGCTCTAGAAAGAGGCCAGTTCCCCACTAGGAATTCCGAGTTGGATGACAGTTCAAAACCAAATTTCCAAGTCAGAGCATTTTTTTCCCCCTTCAGTTTACCCAGTTGTCTGGAACGCTCGGGAGTAGGCTATTTCCCAGCTCCGAGTTCCCAGTTTTGAATGCGGCATTAAAAAAGATCACTCCTAAATCTCCAGTCATATAAAATGACGTAGAATTTAATTTAAATGAGTTTATAAAAATACCAAAATGTCCCATGTGTGCAACTTTTGTAAGTGCCACTACGCAAATGTGATGATATGAATTAAATGCCTTATTATAAAGGTGATTTGTTTTTCTTCTCATGTGTTCCGGTACTTCAGTTTCCCAGGTCACCCTTCTCTTCCCGATTTGACAAATTAAGCACGGGATAAGACTGAAAATATTTGTCAAACAGCAGTAAAGCATCGATCATCATGTCACCAGAATAATCCCCTCGATATGCATTGGAAAGGAGCATCAAGATCACCGTGCACTTTTCACCACGTGAAGTTCATCTCAATTTATTTCATCTGTAGCCTACTAAACAGCATGGTTTCCCGGACATAGTGGACTAGGACCAACAAACCATATCGATACGATGCATGTTATATCAATATTTGCGCATTAAGGCGTTTACACATCCATTTCTCACATAATTCATTTTACAGATCGGCATTTGTTAAATTGTACCGAAACTTCTTGTTTCCATCACAGCTGCTGTCCTGATAAAAATGTTTTTTAAATTTCTTTCATGTTTTATACAGAAGGACTTTACTCACATAAAAACTGTGGATGGGAAACATGGTTAGTGATGTAATGGTAACAAAACAAAAAAGTGGGTAAACGATTATCGCCGTAACGCTTTCTATACCTTCGATGCATTTTTGCACAAAAGGTTTAGGTGGGTAAACGGTGTTTACGTGCGTTTACCTTCCACTACACCACTGGTCCTTATTCACTAGACCTAGAGCATGGTTTCCCAAACTCGGTCCTGGGAACCCCCTTGGGTGCACATTTTAGGGCAAAAACCAGACTACACACTATGAGTGTTATTTTTCCAGGCATGTGCTATTACATATGGCCACCACCAGGGGGTGGTGTAGGATAGCGTCTTAGTTTGTACCTGTAAACAATATGCAGGGAGTGGAGGTATCCCAGAGCACTGGCGATCTCTGCAGCGTAGAACCTGGCTCTGGGTTCTAGGAACACCCGCTCTCTCTGTAGATGGTAGAACAACTCTCCTCCATTCACGTAGTCGAGGACAAAGTAGAGTTTGTCAGTAGTCTGGAAGGAAAAGTGCAGCCCCACCAGGAAAGGATGTTTGATATTCTTCATCAGGACACTTCGCTCCGCCATGATATGCTTTTGCTGAATGAGGGAGGAAGAGGAAGAGAGCATACCATTCACGATGACAGTAGTCCAAAAGAAACCTCGGGGCAGCTGAGTGGTTGTATGTATTTGTGGCTATTTGCAGTTTGCTCTGAGTATTGATTGTGTGTTTTAATAGCAAAGACCAGTTAAGACTCACCTCTTTCTTCTTCAAGATGATTTTCTTCTGTAGAACCTTGACGGCGTAATACTCGTTGCTGTCCCGGTGACGAGCCAGCAGGACTTTCCCAAAGCTCCCTTTGCCAATGATTTTCAGGTAGTCGAAATCACTTGGTTTGATCGCCAACTCCTCCGCTAGAGAGCTTCTGGGGAACGCCAGGCACATCTGAAAAAAAGGTGCGGAGAGGCGAACGGTAAGAACAACCATCTTGGCTCTGGATTAAATGATCTATTCACACCCATGTGGATCTTACAGTATATGTCCTAAATGCCACCCTATTCCCTATATAGTGCACTACTTTTGACCTGAACCCTATGAGCTGTGGTCAAAAAGCAGTGCACTATGGGGGGGGGGGCATATGGTGCCATTTGGGTTGACCTCTTTCTGTCTGCCCCAGGGGCCAAGCCAAGTGTTGTGCTCACCGGATTCAGAAGTTCATCATCGTCCAGCTCTTCATTCTGGTTCTCATCGATCTTGAGGAAGTCAACTTCAGAGCTGAGGAATGAACAGAGAGAATGTTAACTTTAGGACGTTAAAATGGAATCCTCCGCCACTGATGATTCTCCAACGTAATTTTGACTGATACATTCATTTGCCACTTTGTGATTTTAGGGATGACATGGTATTTTCTAGAGTGTATAAATTATAATATTAATACTTGGCTTGGCATTGAAAGACAGTATTGCAATTGCCATGATTGGTACCCACTTTGGAAGTTGGGACATTGCGATGCCTGTGACTGTTGGTATTTCAGGTGAACAAGGCTGAGTTTTACAGTGATTACATTTAGCAAATAGATAGAGAAGGTTCCATCTGTCATTTAAGTTAATCTGACCAATGAGGACAAGCAGGCTCATAGACAATAAGGGTCTCTACTAACTCCTCATAGACAATAGGGGTCTCTACTAACTACTCATATACAATAAGAGTATCTTCTAACTACTCATATACAATAAGGGTCTCTTCTAACTACTCATATACAATAGGGGTCTCTACTAACTCCTCATAGACAATAGGGGTCTCTACTAACTCCTCATATACAATAGGGGTCTCTACTAACTCCTCATATACAATAAGGGTCTCTACTAACTCCTCATATACAATAAGGGTCTCTACTAACTCCTCATAGACAATAGGGGTCTCTACTAACTCCTGATAGACAATAAGGGTCTCTACTAACTACTCATAGACAATAGGGGTCTCTACTAACTCCTGATAGACAATAAGGGTCTCTACTAACTCCTCATAGACAATAGGGGTCTCTACTAACTCCTGATAGACAATAAGGGTCTCTACTAACTCCTCATAGACAATAGGGGTCTCTACTAACTACTCATATACAATAAGAGTATCTTCTAACTACTCATATACAATAAGGGTCTCTTCTAACTACTCATATACAATAGGGGTCTCTACTAACTCCTCATAGACAATAGGGGTCTCTACTAACTCCTCATAGACAATAGGGGCATCTTTTCTGAGAGATAAGGAAGTTGTTGTTGACCCACTAAATACAGCAAGCCAATTTGAGTAATTTAGCAGATGCTCTTATCCAGAGCGATTACAGAAGCAATTAGGGTTAAGTGCCTTGCTCAAAGGTACATCAGCAGATTGTTTACCAAGTCGGCTCTGGGATTCGAACCAGTGACCGTTCGGTTACTGGCCCAATGCTCTTTACAGCTAGGCTACCTGCAGCACCATCTGAATAGTCGTTTTAAGCAGGCCTATCAACTTCCATTGCAACATGACAATAATATGACGAAAAAACATCAGTGAAAGTATAAATATCTATCAAACATTCCTGCATATCTTTTTGACAAGTTTGCAAACATTAAGCCTCTGTGTGTCAGTTCATCTGCTTCCATTGGATCAGACTTGTCTATAGCATGAACAGCCCCGATTCAGACTGCTGTAAGCATCTAGCATCTGGCGAGGGTAACCCATTCAAATAGATGGTAACAGACTAACATTTCATGTTATATTATCTATTCACAAAGCTGTCTGCTACCTGAGGGGATTTCACAGACACTCTGACACAGTCCTAATGCTTTGTCTAAATGCAAATATGCCACGCACGCGAATGTAACTTTCATATAGGCGAGAACACATTTTTCTAATACAAAAAAATATAGACTTACTGCACGCAGTTTAAGAAAATTGCACCCGGCTGTATTTTGAGAAACACAGGAAATGTGGACTAGAATGGTCCAATGGAATTCCGAGCGCAAGGTGAGAGAATGTGTTGTAGCCGAGGAAACGGGTGTAAACAGCCGGGTGCCACTTTGCTGAACTGCACACAGTAAGTGGACCTTTTCTATTTGCAAGATTATTTTTTGCTTTATATAAAAGTTAATTTACAAATGTTTCCAAAACCGTATCGCAAGTGAGGCTTATTTGTGTTTCTACAGAGCGGCGGGATTAAACAGAACATCGGGATTGTAGTTCATGAGGGAGCCAGCTGTTATCAGTACCATCGGCTGAGAATCCTAGGAGGGGTCGGCTGCAAAGCTGGGTATACCCCACTTGGGTTCTTGAGAGCTACTGAAGAGGGTAGACAAGGTGCTTGGGAATTTTCCACTGAGCCAGACCCCCACCTGGCCGCTTGCCAGGCTGTTGAGAACAAACCATATTATGTGGCGAGTGCTTAATTGTATTAGCCAGCATCCCCGTCTAGGGGACACTGGGGATTTGCAGAAAAGGTGCTTAGGCAACGGAGAGGCCATGGCAGGAACACACTTGACATGAAATAACTATTCTTACGCTGGCTTTGCCTGCTTGTCCCCAGATTACTGCTTTGATTTAGAATGCACGGACAGAACACTCAATGATAGTTATGTCACGTGAGGCTTATTGGATTGGAAATGGACAGTACAGTGACTAACCTGTGGGTAAACCTATACAATTATAAATAAACACATTGGCCTAATGTAATGGTATGGGAAGTGGATGAACTGACACACACAGAGGCCTAATGTAATGGTGTGGGAAGTGGATGAACTGACGCACACAGAGGCCTAATGTAATGGTGTGGGAAGTGGATGAACTGACACACACAGAGGCCTAATGTAATGGTATGGGAAGTGGATGAACTGACACACACAGAGGCCTAATGTAATGGTGTGGGAAGTGGATGAACTGACACACACAGAGGCCTAATGTAATGGTGTGGGAAGTGGATGAACTGACACACACATAGGCCTAATGTAATGGTATGGGAAGTGGATGAACTGACACACACAGAGGCCTAATGTAATGGTATGGGAAGTGGATGAACTGACACACACAGAGGCTTAATGTAATGGTGTGGGAAGTGGATGAACTGACACACACAGAGGCCTAATGTAATGGTGTGGGAAGTGGATGAACTGACACACACAGAGGCCTAATGTAATGGTGTGGGAAGTGGATGAACTGTCACACACAGAGGCCTAATGTAATGGTGTGGGAAGTGGATGAACTGACACACACAGAGGCCTAATGTAATGGTATGGGAAGTGGATGAACTGACGCACACAGAGGCCTAATGTAATGGTGTGGGAAGTGGATGAACTGACACACACAGAGGCCTAATGTAATGGTGTGGGAAGTGGATGAACTGACACACACAGAGGCCTAATGTAATGGTGTGGGAAGTGGATGAACTGACACACACAGAGGCCTAATGTAATGGTGTGGGAAGTGGATGAACTGACACACACAGAGGCCTAATGTAATGGTGTGGGAAGTGGATGAACTGACACACACAGAGGCCTAATTTAATGGTGTGGGAAGTGGATGAACTGACACACACAGAGGCCTAATGTAATGGTATGGGAAGTGGATAAACTGACACACACAGAGGCCTAATTTAATGGTGTGGGAAGTGGATGAACTGACACACACAGAGGCCTAATGTAATGGTGTGGGAAGTGGATGAACTGACACACACAGAGGCCTAATATAATGCACATATTGACTATTTGATAAATATTTCTACTTTCCCAAAAAGTTATTAGTTATATTATTGTCATGTTGCGATGGAAGTTGGCCTATATAATATACAAACATCTCCTTTTTTGGACACACAAGTGTTTCACATAATACTTACTGATGACAGATATGTGGGTTTGACACCAGCTTCGAGATTAAGTCATTCAGACCCATTTTCCTCTCCTTGATGAAAGCTGCAATACAAAAAGAGGCATTTACGTCAGCTGGGTGCCTGGAGAATACATCGTCACTGATCAGATTGAACATTGCATTTCAATATACACTACATGACCAAAGGTATGTGGACACCTGCTTGTCGAACATCTCATACCGAAATCATGAGCATTAATATGGAGTTGGTCCCCCCTTTTGCTGCTATAACAGCCTCCACTCTTCTGAGAATGCTTTCTACTAGATGTTGGAACATTGCTGCGGGGACTTGCTTCCATTCAGCCGCAAGAGCGTTAGTGAGGTCGGGCACTGATGTTGGGCGATTATGCTTGGCTCGCAGTCGGTGTTCCAATTCATCCCAAAGGTGGGGTTGAGGTCAGGGCTTTGTGCAGGCCAGTCAAGTTCCTCCACACCAATCTCAACAAACCATTACTGTATGGACCTCATTTGTACACAGGGGCAATGTCATGCTGAAACAGGAAATGGCCTTCCCCAAACTGTTGCCAGAAAGTTGGAAGTACAGAATCGTCTATAATGTATGATGTAGCGTTAAGATTTCCCTTCACTGGAACTAAGGGGTCTGAACCATGAAAAACAGCCCCAGACCATTATCCCTCCTCCACCTAACTTTACAGTTGGCACTTTGCATCGGGGCAGGTAGTGTTCTCCTGTCATCCGCCAAACCCAGATTAGTTTGTCGGACTGCCAGATGGTGAAGCGTGATTCATCACTCAAGAGAATGCATTTCCACTGCTCCAGAGTCCAATGTCGGCCAACTTTACACCATTCCAGCTGACGCTTGGCATTGCACATGGTGATCTTAGGCATGTGTGTGGCTGTGTGGCTGCTCGGCCATGGAAACCCATTTCATGAAGTTGCCGACGAGCAGTTATTGTGCTGACGTTGCTTCCAGAGAAAGTTTGGAACTCGGTAGTGAGTGTCGCAACCGAGGACAGACAGTTTTTAAACGCTACGCGCTTCAGCAATCTGCGGTCCCGTTCTGTGAGCTTGTGTGGCCTACCACTTCGCGGCTGAGCCGTTGTTGCTCCCAAATGTTTCCACTTCACAATAACAGCACTTACAGTTGACCGGGCAGCTCTAGCAATGCAGAAATTTGATGAACTGACTTGTTGGAATGGTGGCATCCTATGACAGTGCCACGTTGAAAGTCACTAAGTCTACTGACAATGTTTGTCTATGGAGATTGCATGGCGGTGTGCTCGATTTCCTACACCTGTCAACAATGGTGAAATAGCCAAATCCACTCATTTGAAAGGGTGTCCACATACTTTTGTATATCTAGTGTACTTATAGGCTATACCATTGCAAAACTGGGACAATGATACCTGGGAAACCATAGCCTACATTTCGTTACACAGGTCAACATAAATATCTAGCCATGCTAAAACTGTGCAAAATTATCATGTATTTTTTAGGAGCTGCAAAATGACGCTGGAAAAGATTCCGTTATAACGCATTAGCTGCATAATCTTATCGTTACGCAACACAATGTTACCGTGTATAGCCTTACCCCTTTAGGCGACCCTATAGTGAAATATATCGCTCAAATCCTATATCACACAGGCCTAAATAGTGCGACAAGTGAACCATATATAAGGGCAGCTCATTATCAATTGAGATATGTGCGCAATCCAATGTTTAATTTAGTGCATGCACTCCCATTGCCAGTTAAGCAAGTTTTAGATCGAAGGCATTGTCTCGTGTATGCGGTAGACTACAATAACAACCCACGAAAGAATATACACCAATAGACTATTCATCAAAAACTCACGATCCAAAGCATACCGATGCATAATTCCATTCAACAGCACAATGCAAGCCCAGAACCTAAATCAAAACATTGAACTCAGAATAACAGTAACAAAAAAAATGCCTACCAGTGAGAACTGACACGATTCCCCTCATCTTGCAATAAGACAAGTCGCATGGAGCCTCGGTAACAGCCATAGTGAACAAGAAGATAAATCCACTTTGGAAAAGCAGCTGAAATAGAGACCTCCGTTATGGAGAAGACACGCTGGTTGCCCTAGAACCAATTGCTCCACTTCATGCGTACAGAGAGAGTCGTGCCCGCGGAAACGATCCGTCTTAAACACCCACCCAGTGCGCGGAGCAGCCAGTTATTATGTACGGAACACGTGGTTTGAGGAGGAGAGGCACCTGACATCACTTGGTTACCAAGCAACTGTCAGCTTCAGTGATGTAACTGGATCCCGCAGCTCCGTATCGTGCCTGCAGGAGGCGAGGGATGACGAGAGGTGTGTTGCGCTCCATGGGTGGTGAGCAATGACTGTACCGTGGAGCGCCAGATTGAACACCCCACTGATAAACCCTATCTTTTATTTAATCAATGGAAAAATACTGCTGGCCATAATCTCCCCAGAACCTATAGGATTACTGGCATTCCGGATCGGTTTATAATGACAATGGATAAAATCACAAGTAGCCTGCATTGACACACGAGTGCTGAGCAATTAACCGAAATCTCGGTTTAGTTTTCGTTTTTTTTTTTTTAACTCATTGACCGACGTCGGTTCAATAATTTGAATAATTGAATTCCATTTCGGTCGTTTTTTTTCGGTCAGCTGGATGTGCGGTTTCAGTAGATATTCATCAGATGAAGCCTGAACTGGGCGATGTAGGGGTGAAAGGTAGCCTAGTGGTTAGAGCGTTGGACGGTTGCTGGCCCATTATAGATCTCCGAAATGACAAGGTAAAAATCTGTCGTTCTGCCCCTGAATAAGGCAGTTAACCCACTGTTCCTAGGCAGTCATTGTAAATAAGAATTTGTTCTTAACTGACTTGCCTAGTTAAATAAAGGTTAAATACATTTAAAAACGGTTGTAGGTTCCAACAGGCCAATATTCTACATAGTTTAGCGCAGAAAACATGGTAATTAACTACAATGCCCATAATCCATTGCGCACCCGCTTAAACCTGTCGGGTCTAAGAACAAGCGATCGAGCGGGAAAGAAAGCGGTTGCTTCGCGATCCTTAAAATACGTTATCTAAGTGTTGGTGTGTTATTGATTTATTGAAGTCATAAAATAACTACTAAAATAGAGATTTTGTCAGACAGCATAGGCAGCAACTCTACAGAGATGATGACTTGGAATTAAATAATAAGTCAACAAATAAAACAAAGATTTTATTAAAGTAAAGTAATGTGAGAACTGATGGTTAGTGATAGTGATACATTAGTGATAAACAGTAATGGGCAGTCACTACCATCGTGGGACTTGTATTAATTGTTTTATTCAGTGTTGTTACAGCATCCAACCCACATAATGCATATTGCATTTAATGTCAAAATAAATAAATAGAAAACCGTGATTATTTATTAATAATCGAACCGACTTCAACATTTTTAAAAAGTTCTCATCGCTCAGCTCTACCCATCACTGACTTCTGCTACCAGCTTCATACAACAATGAGCTCAATACAGGCTACTTTCACCAATATTTATACTGTATTAGGATAGAGAAATGTATTTCATGATTAAAACATTTCAGTTTCTGCAGCCAAAATTCCCTGTTAGCATCATCAGCAAATATCCAATATGTGGGATGGAAGCAAATCAACGTAGGAACATTTTAAATGCAGGTACAACAATAAAAAGTTATTTTCTATTACATTCTGCAAGCAATATCCCACTGGGCACAGATGTCAATTCAACATCTACTCCCAAGTTGGTTTAACGTAATTTCATTTAAATGACGTGGAAACAACGTTGATTCAACCAGTGTGTACACAGTAGATCATTTTTTTCTTGCATTATATTCTATAATACACCAACACATCTGAAAACAGATGTCTACAAAATGCCCTTAACCTCTATCCTGACATAGGGCCCAGTTGTGGACCTGTGCTTGAAGTGACTGTGCTGGTCGAGGTTGTGAGGTGACTTGCCCCAATGTAAATTACATAAACTATAAATTATAAAGGACATGATGATCTTTAAGCCCAGGGATCTATCCAGCAGCAGCCATAGATGTGGTCCACTAACCCTGTATGTTATATAAGTGTGTCATAACACTGCCACTAACTCTCCTCTGCTCTGGTATGCTAGCTAAAGCCTGGGACAGATAGTTGTCTTTATGGTGGAGCGACCCCTGCTAGCTAAAGCCTGGGACAGACAGTTGTCTCTATTGTGGAGCGACCCCTGCTAGCTAAGGCCTGCGACAGACCAGACCATTGGCTCTGTGGTGGAGTGACCCCTGCAAACAAAAGCCTGGGACAGATAGTTGGCTCTGTGGTGGAGCAACCCATGCTAGCTAATGCCTGGGAAAGGAAGTTAGATCTATGATGGAACAACGATGGCTAGCTAATGCCTGGTACAGACACTTAGCTCTATGGTGGAGCAAATCCTGCTACCTATTGCCTGGGACTGACCGTTGGCTCTATGGCGGAGCGATATCTGCTAGCTAAAGCCTGGGACTGACAGTTGGCTCTATGGCGGAGCAATATCTGCTAGCTAATACCTGGGACTGACAGTTGGCTCTATGGCGGAGCAATATCTGCTAGCTAATACCTGGGACTGACAGTTGGCTCTATGGCGGAGCGATATCTGCTAGCTAATGCCTGGGACAGACAGTTGGCTCTATGGTGGAGCGACCCCTGCTAGCTAAAGCCTGGGACAGACAGTTGTCTCTATTGTGGAGCGACCCCTGCTAGCTAATGCCATGCGACAGACCAGACCGTTGGCTCTATGGCGGAGCGATGTCTGCTAGCTAATGCCTTGGACAGACAGTTGGCTCTATGGTGGAGCGAACCCTGCTAGCTTATGCCTGGGACAGTAAGTTGGCTCTATGGTGGAGTGTGCTCTGCTAGCTAAATCCAGGGACAGGCAGTTGGCTCTCTCACGGAGCGATGTCTGCTAGCTAATGCCTGGGACAGACAGTTGTCTCTATGGTGGAGCGATGTCTGCTAGCTAATGCCTGGGACAGACACTTGTCTCTATGGTGGAGCAATGTCTGCTAGCTAGTGTCTGGGACAGACAGTTGGCTCTATGGTGGAGTGATGTCTGCTAGTTAATGCCTGGGATTGACCGTTGGCTCTATGGTGGAGCGATGTCTGCTAGTTAATGCCTGGGACAGACTGTTGGCTCTATGGTGGAGTGATGTCTGCTAGCTAATGCCTGGGACAGACACTTGTCTCTATGGTGGAGCGATGTCTGCTAGCTAATGCCTGGGACAGACAGTCGGCTCTATGGTGGAGCGATATCTGCTAGCTAATGCCTGGGACAGACAGTTGGCTCTATGGTGGAGCGATGTCTGCTAGCTAATGCTTTGGACAGATAGTTTGCTCTATAGTGGAGTGACGTCTGCTAGCTAATGCCTGCGACAGACCAGACCGTTGGCTCTATGCTCTATGGTGGAGTGATGTCTGCTAGCTAATGCCTGGGACAGACAGTTGGCTCCATGGTTGAGCAACCCCTGGTAGCTAGTGTCTGGGACAGATAGTTGGCTCTATGGTGGAGTGATGTCTGCTAGCTAATGCCTGCGACAGACCAGACCGTTGGCTCTATAGTGGAGTGACCCCTGGTAGCTAGTGTCTGGGACAGATAGTTGGCTCTATAGTGGAGTGACCCCTGCTAGCTAATGCCTGGGACAGATAGTTTGCTCTATAGTGGAGTGACCCCTGGTATCTAATGCCTGGGACAGACAGTTGCCTCTAAGGTGGAGTGACCCCTGGTAGCTAATGCCTGGGACAGGCAGTTGCCTCTAAGGTGGAGCGATGTCTGCTAGTTAATGCCTGGGACAGACAGTTGCCTCTAAGGTGGAGTGACCCCTGCTAGCTAATGCCTGGGACAGACAGTTGCCTCTAAGGTGGAGTGATGTCTGCTAGCTAATGCCTGGGACAGGCAGTTGCCTCTAAAGTGGAGTGACCCCTGCTAGCTAGTGTCTGGGACAGACAGTTGCCTCTAAGGTGGAGCTCTATGCTTCATTGCAGATGTACAGATTTGAACCACTGATAATATACACTGAGTAGACATAATATTTAGAACACCTGCTCTTTCCATGACATAGACTGACCAGGAGAATCCAGGTGAAAGCTATGATCCCTTATAGATACCACTTGTTAAATCCACTTCAATTAATGTAAATGAAGGGAAACAGACGGGAAAAAAAGAAGGATTTTGAAGCTTTGAGACAATTGAGACATGGATTGTGTATGTGTGCCATTCAGAGGGTGAATGGGCGAGACACAAAAATGTAAGTGCCTTTGAACGGGGTATGGTAGTAGGTGCCAGGAGCACCGGTTGTGGGAAGCATTGGAGTGGAAAGCATTGGAGTCAACTGTGGGAAGCATTAGAGTCAACATGGGCCAGCATCCGTGTGGAACTCTTTTGACCACTCCGCCAAAATCTAGGCTGTTCTGATGGCCAAAGGGAGGTGTACCGGTACAGGGTTCAGAACAACCACTCAAAGTTTAACAGGTTAATAACTGTTTTTTAAATGTACTAGACCTCTCATCACATCACATTCTTTAACTGCTGCTATATCATTACTACTACTGCTAGCTACATAGCTAGCTACTGCTAGTAATAGATCCTAGCTCTCTCATCTAAAGTTACCATACAACTCATGTTTGCAAGCATCACTGAATTAATCAATATGGTGTGTTTTGACTCCCTTTCTGCATCTCTCTAATCTAATCCATACATGGGATGGGTCATGATGAATGGAGCACTCTGTAAAACCCAGAGATCTATTTGCTCTTTGGCCATATTGTCAGACATTGTTTAGTGATTGCTGGCTGCTTCCCACTCAGGAGAAAGAGAAAGAGAAAGAAAGAAAGAAAGAGAGAGAGAGACACAGACAGACAGACAGACAGACAGACAGACAGACAGACAGACAGACAGACAGACAGACAGACAGACAGACAGACAGACAGACAGACAGACAGACAGACAGACAGACAGGCAGACAGACAGACAGGCAGACAGACAGACAGACAGGCAGACAGACAGACAGACAGACAGATTTAAAAAATGTTGAGTCCATAAGAAGTAAGTCACATGGGAGAGGAGCTGGAGAGAGAATCTGAAAGAGAGAGACGAAACATGAATGAAAGATAAAAACAAAACAGACAAACAGTTGTATAAAGACAATAACCAGGAAAAATGTACCAAACTGAAACTCCACTTGTTTAAGATCAACAACGTCACCCCAGGTCACCCCTGGTCACCCCTGGGTTCTGTTTACCAAGATAATCTGGTTATTCTCACACACACACAGGAAATTAATTACATTTCTACCTATGAAGGTTTTCTTGCCGGTCTTCATGTCCTGTCTTTTATACAGTAACAATGTGTACATGTTGTCAGTATGTGTTGTTTCTATATGTATGTCTTGAAGCAGCAATTTCACAGTGTCTCTCTGTGTATGTATCATGTAATCTTGTCTCCAGCTCGTCTCCCTCCGAAGTGTCCTTTTCTCTCTCTCTCTTTCTCTCTCTCACTGCAGCACCGTTTGAATCAATTCGACTCTATAATTCACAAACCTGGCAAATCATTTTCCTCATGTCCCCTACTCACCCCCCCTTCCTGTCCCCTATTCAACCCCCCACCAGTCCCCTATTCACCCCCCCACCGGTCCCCTATTCAACCCCCCACCAGTCCCCTACTCACCCCCCCACCAGTCCCCTATTCACCCCCCACCAGTCCCCTATTCACCCCCACCAGTCCCCTACTCAACCCCCACCTGTCCCCTATTCACCCCCCACCTGTCCAATATTCACCCCCCCACCAGTCCCCTATTCACCCCCCACCTGTCCCCTATTCACCCCCCACCAGTCCCCTACTCAACCCCCCACCAGTCCCCTACTCAACCCCCCACCAGTCCCCTATTCAACCCCCCACCAGTCCCCTATTCAACCCCCCACCAGTCCCCTACTCAACCCCCCACCAGTCCCCTATTCAACCCCCCACCAGTCCCCTACTCAAACCCCCACCAGTCCCCTATTCAACCCCCCACCAGTCCCCTACTCAACCCCCCACCTGTCCCCTATTCACCCCCCCCCACCAGTCCCCTATTCAACCCCCCACCAGTCCCCTACTCAACCCCCCACCTGTCCCCTATTCACCCCCCCCCACCAGTCCCCTATTCAACCCCCCACCAGTCCCCTACTCACCCCCCCACCAGTCCCCTATTCACCCCCCACCTGTCCCCTATTCACCCCCCACCAGTCCCCTACTCAACCCCCCACCAGTCCCCTACTCACCCCCCCACCAGTCCCCTATTCACCCCCCACCAGTCCCCTATTCACCCCCACCAGTCCCCTACTCAACCCCCACCTGTCCCCTATTCACCCCCCACCTGTCCCCTATTCACCCCCCCACCAGTCCCCTATTCACCCCCCACCTGTCCCCTATTCACCCCCCACCAGTCCCCTACTCAACCCCCCACCAGTCCCCTACTCAACCCCCCACCAGTCCCCTATTCAACCCCCCACCAGTCCCCTATTCAACCCCCCACCAGTCCCCTACTCAACCCCCCACCAGTCCCCTATTCAACCCCCCACCAGTCCCCTACTCAAACCCCCACCAGTCCCCTATTCAACCCCCCACCAGTCCCCTACTCAACCCCCCACCTGTCCCCTATTCACCCCCCCCACCAGTCCCCTATTCAACCCCCCACCAGTCCCCTACTCAACCCCCCACCTGTCCCCTATTCACCCCCCCCCCCCACCAGTCCCCTATTCAACCCCCCACCAGTCCCCTACTCACCCCCCCACCAGTCCCCTACTCACCCCCCCACCTGTCCCCAACTCAACCCCCCTTACCTGTTCCTTTATCTAGCTGAGTGCCACAAACAAAACACTAGCAGGTGTCAGGTTCCGGTGAGTATGGGAGTCTCGCCCGAGGGAACCTAGTTTGCATCTGAAATGGCGCCCTATTTATTACACAGTGCACTATTTTATACCAGATCCCTATGGGCCCTGGTCAAAAGTAGTGCAATATGTAGGGAATAGGGTGTCATTTGGGAGACAATCCTAGTCTCTATGACACCAGAGCACACCTGAGTCACCTGAGAAGCACAACACCAGAGCACCAGGTTTTTAAATACATTGTTAATTGGTGGATATTGCTGTAATGATGTCGACGATGCTGTTTCCATTCCCCTGTAGTACAGTATCTCTATTTAAAGTCTCCGAAGAAGCCCAGGAAGTAAAGTGATCTAGTTAGGAACTTAACACTAACGGGTCTGGTAGCTTTTACGTCTTGGGGTCGTAGGTGAAAATCTACAGATACAACAGATACAGTAGGACAATGATGTTTTTCAGGAAACGAGGTCTGCATCGCCAAACTATAAAGGGAATTGGGAGCCATTTGGGGACTGGACCCAGGTCTGTGACCCAGGTCTGTGGGCACACCTGTCTGCCATTCACTGTTCGATGGAGAGTTCTATGCAACTAGGTCATTGCTGTGGCAAGGCCTTATTCCTATGCAATGATGAAAACCCAACATGTTTCTAAGACACTGCCTCAGGTTCATGACTGAAGTGAAGTGGTTGTAAACACGATGTCAAACGTTACGTACCAGTGTTAAACCACTGTTAAACCAGTGTCTCTCTGTTCACCAGGTCGTCTGTTAAACCAGTGTCTCTGTTCACCAGGTCGTCTGTTAAACCAGTCTCTCTGTTCACCAGGTCGTCTGTTAAACCAGTGTCTCTGTTCACCAGGTCGTCTGTTAAACCAGTGTCTCTGTTCACCAGGTCGTCTGTTAAACCAGTGTCTCTGTTCACCAGGTCGTCTGTTAAACCAGTGTCTCTCTGTTCACCAGGTCGTCTGTTAAACCAGTGTCTCTGTTCACCAGGTCGTCTGTTAAACCAGTGTCTCTCTGTTCACCAGGTCGTCTGTTAAACCAGTCTCTCTGTTCACCAGGTCATCTGTTAAACCAATGTCTCTGTTCACCAGGTCGTCTGTTAAACCAGTGTCTCTCTGTTCACCAGGTCGTCTGTTAAACCAGTGTCTCTGTTCACCAGGTCGTCTGTTAAACCAGTGTCTCTGTTCACCAGGTCGTCTGTTAAACCAGTGTCTCTCTGTTCACCAGGTCGTCTGTTAAACCAGTGTCTCTCTGTTCACCAGGTCATCTGTTAAACCAGTGTCTCTGTTCACCAGGTCATCTGTTAAACCAGTCTCTCTGTTCACCAGGTCGTCTGTTAAACCAGTGTCTCTCTGTTCACCAGGTCGTCTGTTAAACCAGTGTCTCTGTTCACCAGGTCGTCTGTTAAACCAGTGTCTCTGTTCACCAGGTCGTCTGTTAAACCAGTGTCTCTGTTCACCAGGTCGTCTGTTAAACCAGTGTCTCTCTGTTCACCAGGTCGTCTGTTAAACCAGTCTCTCTGTTCACCAGGTCGTCTGTTAAACCAGTGTCTCTGTTCACCAGGTCGTCTGTTAAACCAGTGTCTCTGTTCACCAGGTCATCTGTTAAACCAGTGTCTCTCTGTTCACCAGGTCGTCTGTTAAACCAGTGTCTCTCTGTTCACCAGGTCATCTGTTAAACCAGTGTCTCTGTTCACCAGGTCGTCTGTTAAACCAGTGTCTCTGTTCACCAGGTCATCTGTTAAACCAGTGTCTCTGTTCACCAGGTCGTCTGTTAAACCAGTGTCTCTGTTCACCAGGTCATCTGTTAATCCAGTGTCTCTGTTCACCAGGTCGTCTGTTAAACCAGTGTCTCTGTTCACCAGGTCGTCTGTTAAACCAGTGTCTCTCTGTTCACCAGGTCGTCTGTTAAACCAGTGTCTCTGTTCACCAGGTCATCTGTTAAACCAGTGTCTCTGTTCACCAGGTCGTCTGTTAAACCAGTGTCTCTGTTCACCAGGTCGTCTGTTAAACCAGTGTCTCTCTGTTCACCAGGTCGTCTGTTAAACCAGTCTCTCTGTTCACCAGGTCGTCTGTTAAACCAGTCTCTCTGTTCACCAGGTCGTCTGTTAAACCAGTGTCTCTCTGTTCACCAGGTCGTCTGTTAAACCAGTGTCTCTCTGTTCACCAGGTCGTCTGTTAAACCAGTGTCTCTGTTCACCAGGTCGTCTGTTAAACCAGTGTCTCTCTTTTCACCAGGTCGTCTGTTAAACCAGTGTCTCTCTGTTCACCAGGTCGTCTGTTAAACCAGTGTCTCTGTTCACCAGGTCGTCTGTTAAACCAGTGTCTCTGTTCACCAGGTCGTCTGTTAAACCAGTGTCTCTCTGTTCACCAGGTCATCTGTTAAACCAGTGTTTGTCTGGGACTTTTGTGCACTATTGATTTGCCTTCCACTTCGCAAATGAGAGTTAAAGCTTCCTGACCATTGATAAGGTATAGATTTCTCATCCACTTTGTGAAATATAATCTAAATGCAAACTACTACTACAACCCTGGGAAGAGAAAGCATCTGTATCCCAAGGACGGACATGTTTTTATTTTAATTTCCTTTCTGTAAAAGATACCTATTTTTACATCCCAAATGGCACCCTATTCCAATAGGGCTCTGGTCAAAAGTAGTGCACTATATAGGGAATAGGGTTCCATAGGGCTCTGGTCAAAAGTAGTGCACTATATAGGGAATAGGGTTCCATAGGGCTCTGGTCAAAAGTAGTGCACAACATAGGGAATAGGGTTCCATAGGGCTCTGGTCAAAAGTAGTGCACTATATAGTGAATAGGGTGCCATTTGGGATGCATCCTCATTCTTAGTCTTCAGGCTCCTGATGTCCCGCCCTGGCCATAGAGAGGCTTTTATTCTCTTTTGGTTAGGCCAGGGTGTGATTAGGATTGGCATTCTATGTTCATTTTCTATGTTTTGGATTTCTTTGTTGTTTGGCCTGGTGTGGTTCTCAATTAGAGGCAGCTGTCTATCATTTTCTCTGATTGAGAACCATACTTAGGTAGCTTTTTTCCCACTGGGTGTTTGTGGGTAGTTGTTTCCTGTTCAGTGTGTTTCGCACCTGACAGAGCTGTATCGGTTGTTCCTTTGTTGTTTTGATTCACTGTTCAGTTAAATAAATAATATGAACACGTACCACGCTGCACCTTGGTCCTCACCTTCTTCCTCTGAATGCCGTTACACTGGAAATGAGATGTGCTAGGCCGTGCAGTAATACATCCTGGTTGCCTCTGCTAGCTCAGTGATAAAACAGTGCTTAATGACTCAAGAGTGAAACGATGGACTTGCGGTGGCTGTTAGATCCACACGTTCTAATGCTTCTGTCCAAAGCCACTTCACGCCTTCGGGCAGCCCATATTTTTTTCATCCTACTACTGTGTTAATATTGAGGCGAAAGTAGAATGTGTCCCAAATGGGCACCCAATTCCCTATTTAGTGCACTACTTTTGACCAGGGGCCCATAGGGTAGTAGTGCACTACTTTTGACCAGGGGCCCATAGGGTAGTAGTGCACTACTTTTGACCAGGGGTCCATAGGGTAGTAGTGCACTACATAGGGAACAGTGGCGCTATTGAGGGAATAGGGTGCCATTTGGGATGAAGCCCAGTATAACATTGCAGTGGATGCAGTATAGCTTATTTGCACTGGCGTTGAACCCAGGAATTTTAACAAAAAGCCAACGTTTACACGCTGTTTGAAATTATATTCATGGAAGAATGCAGATCTTTGGAGGTTCGTATGACTTGTTACATTGGTGTATATTTTACCACAGTATCACTCATTTCATGGAAATTGTATTGAAACACAAACTGTGCTTTTTCTTGAAAATGTTCAGTGTTTTGTTGAATGAGTCATCTGATATCTTGAGCATGATGTCCTTTTCATGTTTTTCCATTTTACACCGAACAGACTAAAGTAAACATGTCACCGGGAAAGCAAACAGAGATTCCATGGAACTTGATAACTGGGCCTATATTCACGAAAGCTGCTCTACGATCAGGTTCTCCTTGTCTATACAGTCGTATTCCATCTGATTTAGGAGGCTAAACTGATCGTAGAGTGAATCAGCATTCCTACTCTGATTCTGGATGGATATGGACCCTGATGAGTGTAATGAGAATAGGGGTGGAACACAACACACATAGAAATTAAGCACAACGTGCCAAGCTCCATCTTTCAAAGGTTTTGACTAAGCAGATTTGATTGGAGTGTTATGTACACAGCAAAGGGGAAAAGTGTGTCACGGACCATCTTTGTAAGGTTTTGACTAAGCAGATTTGAATGTTATGTATGACACGAGGAGAAAGTGTGTCAAGCATCATCTTTGAATGGATTTGAACTGATTTGCAGAGAAGGAGAGAGGAGTATAGGGAAAGGGTTTGTCTCATTCTCATCACTATTCTTCGACAGTCATCACCAGGCATTGGGAAAACGTGAAGATGAGTTAACATGTTGACACTTGTACCACGCATTGAATGGTCTCATCTGTCATGGAGTTAGTCTCTCAGCTGGTCTCATCTGTCATGGAGTTAGTCCCTCAGCTGGTCTCATCTGTCATGGTGTTAGTCTCTCAGCCGGTCTCATCTGTCATGGTGTTAGTCCCTCAGCTGGTCTCATCTGTCATGGTGTTAGTCTCTCAGCTGGTCTCATCTGTCATGGAGTTAGTCCCTCAGCTGGTCTCATCTGTCATGGTGTTAGTCTCTCAGCTGGTCTCATCTGTCAAGGTGTTAGTCTCTCAGCCGGTCTCATCTGTCATGGTGTTAGTCCCTCAGCTGGTCTCATCTGTCATGATGTTAGTCCCTCAGCTGGTCTCATCTGTCATGATGTTAGTCTCTCAGCTGGTCACAACTGGTCTCATCTGTCATGATGTCAGTCCCTCAGCTGGTCTCATCTGTCATGATGTTAGTCCCTCAGCTGGTCTCATCTGTCATGATGTTAGTCCCTCAGCTGGTCTCATCTGTCATGATGTTAGTCCCTCAGCTGGTCTCATCTGTCATGATATTAGTCCCTCAGCTGGTCTCATCTGTCATGGTGTTAGTCCCTCAGCTGGTCTCATCTGTCATGATGTAGGTCCCTCAGCTGGTCTCATCTGTCATGATATTAGTCCTCCAGCTGGTCTCATCTGTCATGATGTCAGTCCCTCAGCTGGTCTCATCTGTCATGGTGTTAGTCCCTCAGCTGGTCTCATCTGTCATGATGTTAGTCTCTCAGCTGGTCACAGCTGGTCTCATCTGTCATGCTGTAAGTCCCTCAGCTGGTCTCATCCGTCATGACGTTAGTCTCTCAGCTGGTCACAGCTGGTCTCATCCGTCATGGTGTTAGTCCCTCAGATGGTCTCATCCGTTATGGTGTTAGTCCCTCAGCTGGTCTCATCCATCATGGGGTAAGTCCCTCAGCTGGTCTCATCCGTCATGGTGTTAGTCCCTCAGATGGTCTCATCCGTCATGGTGTTAGTCCCTCAGCTGGTCTCATCCGTCATGGGGTAGGTCCCTCAACTGGTCTCATCCGTCATGGGGTAAGTCCCTCAGCTGGTCTCATCCGTCATGGGGTAGGTCCCTCAGCTGGTCTCATCCGTCATCAAGTTAAGGTTTCTCTCAGATAATAGTAGAGAAATAACAATGATAACCACAATGGAGAAGAACTATTCAAACGACGATTGAGTATTTCACCCGTTTACTGAAGGCACAAGTTCTGAATAGTTGTTATGTTATTGCTACTAATGTACTGTCTATGTTATGGTTAATAACAAGTCACATATGTATTTTCCCTTGACCATGATGTGTTAGGTCCAGCTACTTTGAAAAGAGCACCTTCAATCATGCATCTTTCTTAAAACGTATTTTTTGTTACGAAATGTCTTTCAGTTTTCAATAGTGATAGTTTTACACTGGCTTCTAATGAACAACCGTTTCTATGGGGCCATGAACCTTATCTCTTTTGTTTTCTGTCTAACTGAGCACAGACCAATAGATACAAGTAAATGTCAATGCTGTACTGGGTATCCCAATAATCTCAAGTGTGCACTTGATAAGCAGAGGCCAGATCACAGTGTGAAGTGGAAAGTGATCGTAATAGGAAAAGGCCAGAACTGTCCTCCGTAACCCATGACTACTGGTAAAACTAAATTAGTCATACACCCACGAGAAATCATGGCACCTGACCAAATAAATGGTTTAGGGATGTTGTAATTGTTTTATTTGTGGAGGTATAGGTTACGTTTCCAAATGGCATCCTAATCCCTACATAGTGCCCTACGTTTGACCAGAGCCCTATGGGACTATGTGCACTACATTGGGAAATAGTGTGCGTTTTAGGATGTAACCGTAGTCTCTCGTGACAGCCTTTAAGTTAAAATGTTAAACATTAACATAATAGCTCTGATTTGTTTCTGGGTACCAAGATTAGATTAAACTCTTTATGTAAAAAGAAAAACATTTAGACAAAAATGTATGACGAAGGGAAACATGAAACTGCAAATTCATTCCCCTCTTATCTTGACGTTGTAGAGGATGAATTAGGAAGGGGAACTCTGGGCGGCCGACTCAGGGGAGGAAGGAGTGGGAGGACAGGTGACGGATTGAGTTTACGGATGCTGTCAGTACGGTAAGACACCCTCTAAATATCCCTGCCTGTTACCAACTATAGACTGATTAGCTGGTCACATGGGGGAGGATCGTGAGATCTATTTAAATCAGGACCTGTGGGCTGACTCACTATCTGGACTGCTGCTAACCTTGGACCTAGACGTCTACAAGGCTGTTTCCATCTGTCGAGAAAGTCTCCTCTGTCTCTTTTTGATGGTGTGTGACGTTCCAATTGACAGCAAATTCATCAAGCAGATTTACATACATATATATATTTTTTAAACCTCCCCATCCTAACACTTGGGGTGACAGGGTAGCCTAGTGGTTAGAGCGTTGGACTAGTAACCGGAAGGTTGCAAGTTCAAACCCCTGAGCTGACAAGGTACAAATCTGTTGTTCTGCCCCTGAACAAGGCAGTTAACCCACCATTCCTAGGCCGTCATTGAAAATAAGAATTTGTTCTTAACTGACTTGCCTGGTTAAATAAAGGTAAAATAAATAAAAAATCAAACTTGACTTTGTATTGCCGATATTGTTAATAAGTCAGTTATAGGTAATTAGCTGCAAAAGTGGGCTGTGCCTAAAGTGTTAGCGACTTAAATCGATCCCTGGCTTTCAATAGTGACTCAACACTTCACCTTTAGGATAACAGGTTCTAAACACCTCAGTAGGACTGATATTTATACCTTCTGTCAATAGCTGAGCTCACCAATGTCTAGAGTGCAGAGACACTCATCAGCACACTCCTCTCAGTCCATCTCAACTACTTAGCGACCCAATGTCCTGGAGCCACCAGCTCCTCAATTTATAGAGTGCAAATATAGACACCAGTCAGCACCTATCCTCTCACTACTTAGTCACCGGCCCAGCAGGGATCTAACAGGGATGGGATGTTGACTTAGTCACTGGCCCTGCAGGGATCTAACAGGGATGGGATGTTTACTTAGTCACTGGCCCTGCAGGGATCTAACAGGTGAGAGAGAACACAAGACAGGTATGTCAGCTCACAGGGTTGTGTTCAGGCTAGCACAGCTAGGGTTGAGAATGCTAAATTCTCCAATGTCTAGGCTGTAGAGTGCAAAGACTCAGCCTGCACCTCTCCCCTCTCAATCCAACTGAACTGCTCAGTGACCCAATGTCTTGGTGGTACCAAGTGGTTAAATGCACCGCAGCCTATAGGGAAGGGATCATCAACTAGATTCAGCCGTGGGCCGATTTGTTTCTTAAGCGGATGGTCAGGGGGTCGGAACATAATTACTAATCATTTGTAGACTGCAAACTGACCTACAAGCCCAAAAAGATATATTTCACTGAAACGTAATCATTTCAAAACTTGCTTACATTTGTAAATGTTTTGGGTTTTTTTTTTGCTCAGAAAACTGGGCCTGTTAGGGAACCCTCCTTTCAGGGCACAAACACAAGACCAGGTCAGCACAGCCAAGTTTGAAAAAGCTACATTCTCTAATGTAGTGTAAAGACACTGACTAGTGTAAAGACACTGACTTCTCAATCTAGCTGAACTACTCAGTGACCCAATGTCTTGAGTGGTCACAAGCACATGCACTGCACTTAGAATACACAGTACAGGTATGTCAGCAGCGTTGTTGTCAGAGGAGCACAGTCAAGAGTTCACAAGGCTAAGTCTCCAGACTGGACATGAAGTATGTAAGAAAGCAGTGGAGGACATACTGTATACAAACTATTGCACAGATCACTATCATCAAATGGTTGTCTCTGTGTATTCTTTTAAAACAGTAGTTATTAATAATAGTTGCATAGTAGTTTAATTTCTTTAAGAATGATTGATGCAAGCGTCACTATGGAGCCTTATAATGCAATTACAATACATGCATCATATTGGTTTTGGTCCACTATATGACACACACATCTCGATACAAAGTCCGATTTCAGGAAGTCAACACATTCTCCGGTACTGTCTGTGCTGGTCTGTGACGTTGAGAACCATGTCCCATGCATGTGGTGAATTTCATACACGAATGTCACACACGTGTGCTGACATAAATTGATGCTATGATGAATGCCTTTTAACAGGAAATATAGAAACACTCTTCATCTTTGTTTTGAAATTCCTGTCATGTAAATTCCTGACCTCCAACACACACACACACACACACTCACTCTATCTAACACAGAAACACCAAGTGGGACCCGACCGAGATAAGTCCGATCTCAAATCCCTTAGTCATTAGTGTTGTGTAAGAGCCTTCCTTATGGGACAAACACCTGACACTCAGTGTATGTCCTAAATGGCACCCTATCCTCTATATAGTGCACTACTTTTGACCAGGGCCCATAGGCTGCCATTTTGGAATGAAGCCTCAGAGAAGAGATCATTTTGAGGAGATGGGGAAACTCCATTGGAATTGTATTAACACCCATTGTGTACATTTGCCCATGCGTCGACAATGGGCCATGCGGTGCATTCTGGGTGATTCTGAGATAAGGAGAGATAAGATAAGAGATAAGATAAGATCTGAGATCAGGAGAGCTCTCTTGACTGGGAGTCTATTGGGCGCTAGGTCAAAAACCCAACATTAGCATAAATTTCGTCACCAAGAAAGTACCACATTGCAAATCTTTTCTGAGATGTGAGATAATCAACTATCGCTGTGATATTGTATAGCTTTGGACTCGTGACGTTACGTACTTTTGAGGAAAATAGGACGTTTTCTCGACTTGTACCCTGACTTTGAAAAGGGATTGCATGACGATTAGCTTAGGAAGTGCGTCATGTGAACACAGCATGACAACGTGAACCCGATTGGTCAACAGTCTGATGGGCGAGGCATTATATGTTGTCCAATGGGATCCCTATCTCCTCCTTCTTTCTTTAATATCTCTGCTCAGAGTCAGGGGAGTTCTATCCTCATCTCCAGGTTAATTGCTATGTAGACAGGTTTGACAGAGGAAGAACCAGCTGGTAGACAATCCCATAATCTCACTTCATTTGCACACACTTTATATAGACTTTTCTATTGTGTTTTTGACTGTACGTTTGTTTATCCCATGTGTAACTCTGTGTTGTTGTTTGTGTCGCACTGTCACGTTCTGACCTCTATTTCCTTTGTTTTTTGTATTTATTTAGTATGGTCAGGGCGTGAGTTGGGTGGGCAGTCTATGTTCGTTTTTCTATGTTTTGGGTCAGTTCTATGTTTTCGGCCTAGTATGGTTCTCAATCAGAGGCAGGTGTCATTAGTTGTCTCTGATTGAGAATCATACTTAGGTAGCCTGGGTTTCACTGTTTGTTTGTGGGTGATTGTTCCTGTCACTGTGTTTGTTTTCACAGGATAGGCTGTATAGATTTTCACGTTCCGTTTGTTGTTTTTGTAGAGTTAAGTTATTTCATGTATCGTTCAGTTTCCATTAATTAAAGAACATGAGTAACCACCACGCTGCGCTTTGGTCCGCTTCTTCTCCTCCTATAGACGAACATCGTTACAGAATCACCCACCACAACAGGACCAAGCGGTGTGGTAATGGGCAAAGGAGAAAGCAGCAGCAGGAGCAGCGCGAGGAGGATTGGACATGGGAGGACGAACTAGACGGTAAAGGACCTTGGGCTCAGCCAGGAGAGTATCGCCGCCCCAAGGAAGAACGGGAGGCGGCGAAAGCGGAGAGGCGCTGGTATGAGGAGGCAGCGCGGCGTCGTGGATGGAAGCCCGGGAGTCAGCCCCAAAAATTTCTTGGGGGGGGGCTAACAGGGAGTATGGCTACGCCAGGTAGGAGACCTGAGCCAACTTCCTGTGGTTACCGGGGGGCTAGAGAGACCGGGCAGGCACCGTGTTATGCTGTGGAGCGCACGGTGTCCCCAGTGCGGGTGCACAGCCCGGTGCGGTACATTCCAGCTCCGCGTATCGGCCGGGCTAGAGTGGGCATCGAGCCAAGTGCCATGAAGCCGGCTCTACGCATCTGGTCTCCAGTGCGTCTCCTTGGGCCGGCTTACATGGCACCAGCCTTGCGCACGGTGTCCCCGGTTCGCCTGCATAGCCCAGTGCGGGCTATTCCACCTCGCCGCACTGGCAGGGCGACCGGGACCATTCAACCGGGTAAGGTTGGGCAGGCTCGGTGCTCAAGAGCTCCAGTGCGCCTGCACGGCCCGGTCTATCCGTCACCACCTCCACACCCCAGCCCTCCGGTGGCAGCTCCCCGTACCAGGCTGTCTCTCCGGCCCATCCGTCCAGAGCCTTCCTCCTCTCCAGCGCTGCCGGAGTCTCCCGCCTCTCCGGCGCTACCAGAGCCTTCCTCCTCTCCAGCGCTGCCGGAGTCTCCCGTCTGTCCGGCGCCTCTGCCGGAGCCTCCCGCCTGTCCGGCGCCTCTGCCGGAGCCTCCCGCCTGTCCGGCGCCGCTGCCGGAGCCTCCCGCCTGTCCGGCGCCTCTGCCGGAGCCTCCCGCCTGTCCGGCGCCTCTGCCGGAGCCTCCCGCCTGTCCGGCGCCTCTGCCGGAGCCTCCCGCCTGTCCGGCGCCTCTGCCGGAGCCTCCCGCCTGTCCGGCGCCTCTGCCGGAGCCTCCCGCCTGTCCGGCGCCTCTGCCGGAGCCTCCCGCCTGTCCGGCGCCTCTGCCGGAGCCTCCCGTCTGCCCAGCGCCGCCCGTCTGCCCAGCGCCGCCCGTCTGCCCAGCGCCGCCAGCGCCGCCCGTCTGCCCAACGCCGCCAGCGCCGCCCGTCTGCCCAGCGCCGCCAGCGCCGCCCGTCTGCCCAGCGCCGCCAGTGCCGCCCGTCTGCCCAGCGCCGCCAGTGCCGCCCGTCTGCCCAGCGCCGCCAGTGCCGCCCGTCTGCCAGGAGCCGCCAATGCCGCCCGTCAGCCAGGGGCCGCCAGTGCCGCCCGTCAGCCAGGGGCCGCCAGTGCCGCCCGTCAGCCAGGGGCCGCCAGTGCCGCCAGTCAACCAGGGGCCGCCAGTGCCGCCCGTCAGCCAGGGGCCGCCAGTGCCGCCAGTCAACCAGGGGCCGCCAGTGCCGCCAGTCAGCCAGGGGCCGCCAGTGCCGCCAGTCAGCCAGGGGCCGCTAGAGCCCCTCCGCCCGGAGCAGCTGCCCCTCTGTCCCGAGCAGCTGTCCCTCTGTCCCGAGCAGCTGTCCCTCTGTCCCGAGCAGCTGCCCCTCTGTCCCGAGCAGCTGCCCCTCTGTCCCGAGCAGCTGCCCCTCTGTCCCGAGCAGCTGCCCCTCTGTCCCGAGCTGCTGCTTCACCTCTGTCCCGAGCTGCCCCTCTGTCCCAAGCAGCCCCTCTGTCCAGTGGGGTCATTGAGAGGGGTGGGCATGGGGAGTAAGCCACGGAGGCGGACAATACGGCGGACTAAGACAATGGCGAAGTGGGGTCCGCGTCCCGCGCCAGAGCCGCCACCGCGGACAGACGCCCACCCAGACCCTCCCCTATAGGTCAAGGTTTTGCGGCCGGAGTCCGCACCTTTGGGGGGGGGTACTGTCACGTTCTGACCTCTATTTCCTTTGTTTTTTGTATTTATTTAGTATGGTCAGGGCGTGAGTTGGGTGGGCAGTCTATGTTCGTTTTTCTATGTTTTGGGTCAGTTCTATGTTTTCGGCCTAGTATGGTTCTCAATCAGAGGCAGGTGTCATTAGTTGTCTCTGATTGAGAATCATACTTAGGTAGCCTGGGTTTCACTGTTTGTTTGTGGGTGATTGTTCCTGTCACTGTGTTTGTTTTCACAGGATAGGCTGTATAGGTTTTCACGTTCCGTTTGTTGTTTTTGTAGAGTTAAGTTATTTCATGTATCGTTCAGTTTCCATTAATTAAAGAACATGAGTAACCACCACGCTGCGCTTTGGTCCGCTTCTTCTCCTCCTATAGACGAACATCGTTACACGCACTGCTTTGCTTTATCTTGGGCCACGTCGCAGTTGCAAATGAGAACTTGTTCTCAACTGGCCTACCTGGTTAAATAAAGGTGAAATAAGACATGTATTAAAAAAAACAAGAGTATTGAGATGGACCTTTATAGCATTCTGGCTGTAAGAAGAGTCCACAGGCAAGCTACAGTTTCTACCTCCCTCTGCTTAGCAATCAGGCCCAACAGCAGCCCTGATCTGTGTGTTATTCACAATAGACCGTATAACTTTCCCACCATATTACACCTCCTGCAGCTTTACTGTCGGTATCAAGGACACTGGGTTGAGTAGTGAGTAGAGTAGAGGAGTAGGGTATCTGGCTAAAGGACATAACAGGAGCTGCATGGAAAATATGGATTTAAAAATAGACACCCTAAAGCTTCTCTGTCAAAACCTGTGTCAGCAATTCTCCGATAACTTGTTCTAAGATAATGGAATAAAACAATCCAATAACAGCGTGAACGTTACACGGAGAACGATGGCCATGACGATGATGTCATTGGCCTAGCAATCCCATATGAAATAACACAGATTTGTGATTTAGATAATGGTTAGATAATTCAGATAGTGTAATTTGTCAGATATAATCCATCATTGACGTTTAATCTATCGCTACTTTTAGTAGAGGGTGTGTGTGTGTGTGTGTGTGTGAATGGTCGGTGTATGTCCGACACTGTGTGTGTGCCAGTGCATCAATGCAGACCAGTGGGCAGCATGAGTGTTAATGTGGATAATGTGGACTTTGAGGAATACAAGGTTACACTATAGTCGTCCTGCTCTCTCCTCTCCTCTCCTCTCCTCTCCTCTCCCTACAAAACATTAGGAACACCTGCTCTTTCCATGACATAGACTGACCAGGTGAATCCAGGTGAAAGCTATGATCCCTTATTGAAGTCACTTGTTAAATCCACTTCAATAAGTGTAGATGAAGAGGAGGAGACGGGTTAAAGGAGGATTTTTAATCCTTGAGACAATTGAGACATGGATTGTGTACGTGTGCCGTTCAGAGGGTGAATGGGCAAGACAAAATATTTAAGTGCCTTCGAACGGTACGGTAGTCGGTACCAGGCGCACCGGTTTGAGTGTGTCAAGAACTGCAACGCTGCTGAGTTTATCACGCTCAACAGTTTCCCGTGTGTATCAAGAATGGTCACCACCCAAAGGACATCCAGCCAACTTTTTATTTTTTACTAATCCAATCTGTAAGGGGTTGGATGCATTTCAACCGTTACTGAGATGAATGTTCCAGTTTAGGTAGTCTTGTTGGTCAACTCCTTCACCATAGCAGTCTTGGTGGTCAACTCCTTCACCATAGCAGTCTTGGTGGTCAACTCCTTCACCATAGCAGTCTTGGTGGTCAAGTCCTTCACCATAGCAGTCTTGTTGGTCAACTCCTTCACCATAGCAGTCATTCTGGATGTTTATGTTTAAATATTCAAAGGATTTGATATCCGCCCTCTTGCTGGATTCCGACATAGGAATTACTAATCACTTCACAAACCCAGCGTATTGTGACTTGCAGGTCTCACAATGTTGAGGACTGAAAACGAATGAATGCAACAACCATGTCTCTGTCACCCACCCATGACTGTTTGTTAGTATCTCTCACATTCACTCATAAGGAATGCTGGGAAATATGCAAATAAGGCTTTACACCCTACAGTGTTAAAATAACACCCCACAATACTGTGACACTACATGTGTTATTCTCTAACACTGAGAAAGTGTAACGGCCTCATCTCTATAAAGTGTTCATTTAAATCAGAATTTGCAACAACATCTTAGGGACCCAACACTCTGCTGGTGTTAGTTTGTCTACACTTTGAAATGTGTTAGTTTAACACTATTTTAGTGGGTCAAATATTATTTTTTAAAATTTATTTTAAATGTATTTTTTTTCATTTTTTAACCTTTATTTAACTAGGCAAGTCAGTTAAGAACAAATTCTTATTTTCAATGACGGCCTAGGAACAGTGGGTTAAGTGCCTGTTCAGGGGCAGAACGAAATATACAGTGCTTTCGGAAAGTATCCAGACGCCTTGACTTTTTCCACATTTTGTTATGTTACAGGTTACTCAGTACTTTGTTGAAGCAATTTGGCAGTGATGACAGCCTTGAGTCTTCTTTGGTATGACGCTACAAGCTTGGCACACTTGTATTTGGGGAGTTTCTCCCATTCTTCTCTGCAGATCCTCTCAAGCTCTGTGAGGTTGGATGGGGAGCGTCGCTGCACAGCTATTTTTAGGTCTCTCCAGAGATGTTCGATCGGGTTCAAGTCCGGGCTCTGGCTGGGCTACTCAAGGACATTCAGAGACTTGTCCCGAAGCCACTCCTGCATTGTCTTGGCTGTGTGCTTAGGGTCGTTGTCCTGATGGAAGGTGAACCTTCGCCCCAGTCTGAGGTCCCGAGTGCTCTGGGGCGACCACCACAATGTTTCACTGTAGGGATGGTGCCAGGTTTCCTCCAGACGTGACTCTTGGCATTCAGGCCAAAGAATTCAATCTTGGTTTCATCAGACCGGAGAATCTTGTTTCTCATGGTCTGAGCGTCCTTTAGGTGCCACCCAAAGGGTTTTGGTTTAAGTGATGTGGGAGTTTGACCACCCAAAGGGTTTTGGTTTAAGTGATGTGGGAGTTTGACCACCCAAAGGGTTTTGGTAGATTCATAATCAGAGTAGTAGGGAATTAAGAAGCAATGCATCATCATACAGAACTTTCTAAGTAAAGAGATAGAGTTCATCCCAAACGGCACCCAATTCCCTACATAGTACAGTACATGGCAACCGGGCAGCAAGGGGGGGTAGATGACATCATTATCACAGAAATAACATTATCATCCTAATCTGTTTGAATGAGAGTTGATCAAGTAGATTACATTACTGCTGTAATCCTCTTATTGATGTTCTGTTGGAGGGATATGGAGAAATGACCCAATGATGTGATGACCGCATTGGGCTGAAAAATAGAATCCATCTTTGGGATCAAATTTGAGTCTGTGGAGAATACCAGGTGTTGGTCGCAGGTACAGGGCCAGGACTAGTACATGTGCTATTGTAACAGTATAGCTTCCGTCCCTCTCCTCGCCCCTACCTGGGCTCGAACCAGGGACCCTCTGCACATAGACAGTCACCCTCAAAGCGTCGTTACCCATCGCACCACAAAAGCCACGGCCCTTGCAGAGCAAGGGGAAACAACTAATTCAAGGTCTCAGAGCGAGTGACGTCACCAATTGAAACGCTATTAGCGTGTACCATCGCTAACTAGCTAGCCATTTCACATCGGTTACACTGTAAACAATAGATTGTTTCATATCTCCCCAAAACATGAGTATATTTGTATGTTACTTGGCCTGTGAACATGAAAGAGAGAGACCAAGAGGATACCTAGTCAGTTGAATGCATTCAACCGAAATGTGTCTTCAGCATTTATCCCAACCCCTCTTAATCAGATGGGTGAGCGGCCTTAATCGACGTCATTGGCACCCGAGGTGCAGTTGTTGTTGGGGGTTAACTTCAAACCAGCAACCTTTCGGTTACCGGCCCAACACTCTTAATCGCCAGGCTCCCTGCCGCCCCAGAAGAAGAGAGAGGAAGTGAGAAAGAGAGAGGAAGTGAGAAAGAGGGAGGAAGTGAGAAAGATGGAGGAAGTGAGAAAGAGGGAGGAAGTGAGAAAGAGGGAGGAAGTGAGAAAGAGGGAGGAAGTGAGAAAGAGGGAGGAAGTGAGAAAGAGGGAGGAAGTGAGAAAGAGGGAGGAAGTGTGAAAGAGGGAGGAAGTAGGATGTTTAATGACTTTATAATTAAAGAAAGAGAGGAAGAGGCCTCTTTTAAACAACTCTTCATCAAACTAACAGAAAATCTGGGCCTCTTTTAAAGAGCTCTTCTGCTTTTTAAAAGTAGACTAGCTTTTCTGTTAGTCAGTTTGATGAAGAGCCCATTAAAAGAGGACTAGAATTTCTGTTAGTCAGTTTGATGATGATCTTTTTAAAAGTAGACTAGCTTTTCTGTTAGTCAGTTTGATGAAGAGACTTTTAAAAGAGGCCTAGCTAGGAAATAAATAATTAAACCAATTTGTGTAGTACTGAATAATGAGCTAGGCTGGGGTTTCTGCAGATCCAAGAAGGTTACTACTGTTCAGAATGATGATATGATACGAGGTAATGGTTAATAAAATGACTGTTTATCGATGTAATAGATATGTACCTTATAGAGTTTAATTCAGGAGATGGTAACTCTTTAAACAACCTCTTCCGTGGTGCCACAAGTCCTGATGAGTTTATTGTTACATGATTCATTTAACAATTAAACATAGTTAGTTGATTAAATGAATAACAGTCATCAGAAAGTAAAGTCACGACACTCCACTACTGTCTCCTGGGTTTATCCGCCACTACTGTCTCCTGGATTTATCCGCCACTACTGTCTCCTGGGTTTATCCGCCACTACTGTCTCCTGGGTTTATCCGCCACTACTGTCTCCTGGGTTTATCCGCCACTACTGTCTCCTGGGTTTATCCGCCACTACTGTCTCCTGGGATAATCCTCCTCTATTGTCTCCTCGGATTATCTTCCTCTACTGTCTCCTGGGATTATCCTTACTTTACTGTCTCCTGGGATTATCTCCCTCTACTGTCTCCTGGGATTATCCGTACTTTACTGTCTCCTGGGACACATCCGAAACATCACACTCAATTTCAATTCAATTTTTAATTTAAGGGCTTTTCCTCTCACATGGTGTAACGTTTGGGTTTGGTGAATTAGTGTCGTCTGAGATTCCCAAAGATTGGAAAGCAGCTGCGGTCATCCCCCTCTTCAAAGGGGGAGACACTTGACCCAAACTGCTACAGACCTATATCTATCCTACCGTGCCTTTCTAAGATCTTCGAAAGCCAAGTCAACAAACAGATTACAGACCATTTAGAATCCCACCATACCTTCTCTGCTATGCAATCTGGTTTCAGAGCTGGTCATGGGTGCACCTCAGCCACGCTCAAGGTCCTAAACGATATCTTAACCGCCATTGATAAGAAACAATACTGTGCTGCCATATTCATTGATCTGGTCAAGGCTTTCGACTCTGTCAATCACCACATCCTCATCGGCAGACTCGACAGCCTTGGTTTCTCAAACGATTGCCTCGCCTGGTTCATCAACTACTTCTCTGATAGAGTTCAGTGTGTCAAATCGGAGGGTCTGTTGTCCGGGCCTCTGGCAGTCTCTATGGGGGTGCCACAGTTGCTGCCAAACATACCCTTGTAAAACTGACCATCCTACCAATCCTCGACTTTGGCGATGTCATTTACAAAATAGCCTCCAATACCCTACTCAATAAATTGGATGCAGTCTATCACAGTGCCACCAAAGCCCCATATACTACCCACCACTGCGACCTGTACGCTCTCGTTGGCTGGCCCGCGCTTCATACTTGTCGCCATACCCACTGGCTCCAGGTCATCTACAAGACCCTGCTAGGTAAAGTCCCCCCTTATCTCAGCTCACTGGTCACCATAGCAGCACCCACCTGTAGCACATGCTCCAGCATGTATATCTCTCTGGTCACCCCCAAAACCAATTATTTATTTGGCCGCCTCTCCTTCCAGTTCTCTGCTGCCAATGACTGGAACGAACTACAAAAATCTCTGAAACTGGAAACACTTATCTCCCTCACTAGCTTTAAGCACCAGCTGTCAGAGCAGCTCACAGATTACTGCACCTGTACATAGCCCATATATAATTTAGCCCAAACAACTACCTCTTTCCCTACTGTATTTATTTATTTAGCTCCTTTGCACCCCATTATTTATATCTCTACTTTGCACATTCTTCCACTGCAAATCAACCATTCCAGTGTTTTACTTGCTATATTGTATTTACTTCGCCACCATGGCCTTTTTTTTGCCTTTACCTCCCTAATCTCACCTCATTTGCTCACATTGTATATAGACTTATTTTTCTACTGTATTATTGACTGTATGTTTGTTTTACTCCATGCGTAACTCTGTGTTGTTGTATGTGTCGAACTGCTTTGCTTTATCTTTATCGGGGTGGCAGGGTAGCCTAGTGGTTAGAGTGTAGAGGTGGCAGGGTAGCCTAGTGGTTAGAGCGTTGGACTAGTAACCGGAAGGTTGCGAGTTCAAACCCCAAAAAAAGGTACAAATCTGTCGTTCTGCCCCTGAACAAGGCAGTTAACCCACTGTTCCTAGGCTGTCATTGAAAATAAGAATTTGTTCTTAACTGATTTGCCTGGTTAAATAAAGGTTAAATAAAATAAAAAAATCTTGGCCAGGTCTCAATTGTTAAGAACTTGTACTTGCCTACCTGGTTAAAATAAAGGTGAAATACATCAAATTAAAATAAAATGTGCTGTGTGAGGAAAGAGTTGTTCAGTACATATGTTCTACTCTGTCCACATGTGCACTGTGCTCTGCCCGCGCTCCTAAACCAGTCAGGAAAATGGGCCTTTTGTTTGCATCCTATCATCATTTGAATCCCATGACACGATGCAGTAGTCAGGGTTTGACAACGTGAGAGAGATGCCTCTCTCTCTCCTCTCAGGTCATACAGAAAGGGTAATCGTTCCCTGAAGAACTGAAAGACACTTGAAGGATAACAAAGGGGACGTTTGTTTCCAAGAGGTTCCATCGCCATCTGCTGAAGGTTGAAGTATCCCTTCGCAGGAGAGAGAGAGAGAGAGAGCACTTTTCACAAATGAAGGAACAATGGAATTGGTCTGATTCCTGGTATTGCTATAGTTTCACACCTTGGGTTCTGGTCAAAAGTAGTGTCCTTATATAGGGGAAAGGCTACCATGTGGGACACAGAGGGTAAATAGAGATTGTACACATGTTAATCATGAACCAACTCAAAATCAAAAAAAATCAGATTAACTTTCAAAACATACCCTCTACCCATATCCCCTTACTTCTGATGTAATACCCATGTAGTGCTGCTAAACTAGTCCTGTAAGTCCACTGGTTTAAAACTGAAGGGCACACGGTCTGTCCCAAAGGAAGAAGAGCATTTCTGCTGATCTGAGTGAAGTCCACATGTTAATCATGAACAGACTAAGAAAAAACGTTCACTTGCAAAACATACCAACTGCCACCATCCCTCTTAAGAGCCATTTACTGCTCCACTGCAGCCCATGACTTTAACAGGATATTAGCAAACACATCAGGTTCAGCATGCAAAACAGGTAGGTAGTAATAGATCATGACTCACCACCGAGGGAAGGGACACATAACCTTGAAATACACACACAGAGACATTTGAATACATTAAAAAAATTTGTTCCGTGGAGAGAGGCACAGTAGAGAATATTAACCGACATGAGGTTCAATACCGATGTGACAGCACAACATGACAGCAATGTCACTGGGCGCTACACCTCGTCTGACCCTCCTGGCCAGTCTGTCTGTCTGTCTGTCTGTCTGTCTGTCTGTCTGTCTGTCTGTCTGTCTGCACCCCCCCCCACCACCGTATTCTGCCAGGGGAACAGGACAGAAGTGGACAGCTGTAAGCAGGTGGCTTTGTAAGCCTGGAGGACCATGGATTAACACTGCTGTATACATCAAGTAGAGCTGAGAACAGAATAGAGCTCAGCGCTGGGAAATAGAGAAAGATAGATAGAGGAGTAGAGGAGGGAACACGGCTAACCTAAGATTAGTTATATTCCCCCAAATAGGCCTTGATGGATGGCGGGATGGAGGGAGGGATGGAGGGGGAGAGGGAGGGATGGAGGGAGGGATGGAGGGGGAGAGGGAGGGATGGAGGTAGGGATGGAGGGGGAGAGGGAGGGATGGAGGGAGGGAGGGATGGAGGGGGAGAGGGATGGAGGGAGGGAGGGATGGAGGGGGAGAGGGAGGGATGGAGGGAGGGAGGGATGGAGGGGGAGAGGGAGGGATGGAGGGGGAGAGGGAGGGATGGAGGGAGGGATGGAGGGGGAGAGGGAGGGATGGAGGGAGGGATGGAGGGGGAGAGGGAGGGATGGAGGGGGACAGGGAGGGACGGAGGGGGAGAGGGAGGGATGGAGGGGAGGGAGGGATGGAGGGGGAGAGGGAGGGATGGCAAAGAGGGAATAGTGAGAATAGAGAGAGGTGCAAAGGGAAGGGAATCACTGCCTCGCTCTCCAACCAAGGTGCATGAATTGAGGAGCAAACTGAAGAAGACAAAAGAGTCAGCAACTCTTGGGGGACAACAGAAGTGAATAAAAAGTTATTTATTGTTAAAAGTGAATAGAAAGAGAGGGAGGGAACAGGGATAAACTATGATGAGTTAGTTATTCTGTCCCAAACCAGTCCATAATAGGTGTCAGGATCACGTTGCACTTTTATGGGTGGAGAATACAGAAAGACACAGGATAACAGAGTTTAAATGAAACCAGTCCTCTGTCCAGTAGTCTATATCCGTCCCTAGATACCAGTCCTCTGTCCAGTAGTCTATATCTGTCCCTAGAAACCAGTCCTCTGTCCAGTAGTCTATATCCGTCCCTAGATACCAGTCATCTGTCCAGTAGTCTATCTGTCCCTAGAAACCAGTCCTCTGTCCAGTAGTCTATATCCGTCCCTAGATACCAGTCATCTGTCCAGTAGTCTATATCTGTCCCTAGAAACCAGTCCTCTGTCCAGTAGTCTATATCCGTCCCTAGATACCAGTCCTCTGTCCAGTAGTCTATATCCGGCCCTAGATACCAGTCCTCTGTCCAGCAGTCTATATCTGTCCATAGAAACCAGTCCTCTGTCCAGTAGTCTATATCCGTCCCTAGATACCAGTCCTCTGTCCAGTAGTCTATATCCGTCCCTAGAAACAAGTCCTCTGTCCAGTAGTCTATATCCGTCCCTAGATACCAGTCCTCTGTCCAGTAGTCTATATCCGTCCCTAGAAACCAGTCCTCTGTCCAGTAGTCTATATCCGTCCCTAGAAACAAGTCCTCTGTCCAGTAGTCTATATCTGTCCCTAGAAACCAGTCCTCTGTCCAGTAGTCTATATCCGTCCCTAGATACCAGTCCTCTGTCCAGTAGTCTATATCTGTCCCTAGAAACCAGTCCTCTGTCCAGTAGTCTATATCCGTCCCTAGATACCAGTCCTCTGTCCAGTAGTCTATATCTGTCCCTAGAAACCAGTCCTCTGTCCAGTAGTCTATATCCGTCCCTAGAAACAAGTCCTCTGTCCAGTAGTCTATATCCGGCCCTAGATAACAGTCCTCTGTACATATCCGGCCCTAGTGGCTTGCGCTGCAGTCATCTGTCAACTTCCTGTAAATAGACAGTGGGCACATCCCAAATGGCACACTATCCCCTTTTTTTTGTGAAAACTACTTTTGGCCAGAGCCCTTTGGACCCTGGTAAAAACTAGTGCACTACATATATGTGGAAAAGAGTGCCATTTGGGACACAGACAGTAAATAGAGATTGGCCACATGTTAATCATGAAGAGACTCAGAAAATAATCATCAGATTAACTTTCAAAACATACCCTCTACCCATATCCCCTTACTTCTGATTTAATACCCATTTAGTGCTTTACTGCTAAACCAGTCTAGCCAAGCCACTGGTGTAAAAAGGAATTGCATGGTCTGTCCCAACAGAAGAAGAGCATTTCTGCTGATCTGAGTAAAGTTGCAGCTGATTGCTGTGGATGCAGCAGTTTACATGGAAAAATCTTCCGTAAATTCCTGGAATTCGTTAATCTATTCCAATTGAAGAAGAAAAAAGTGTGTGTGTGTACAGTGAATGGCCACACACAGCTGGATTCACAGTAACCCACAGGCTTTGTAATCACACGGTGTCATATTGTCAGCAGTGGAATGATCGGAACCATGGCAGATTCAACGATCAGAAGCCTATTGTGTTCTTCAGAATCACATGACATCACCTTTGACCTCTTGACACGCCACACTGCCGATGAACGCAAATCAAATATTGTGTTATTGACTGGTGCGTTTTCAACTATGTAATCGAGTAGATTTTTTTTTGTGGATTTTTTTTCTATGTAATGGGACCACTGAGATTGGAAGTGAAGAGGTTCAAATGTCTCCTTCAACTAATTTGCAGTAATAATACTAGTTTTATTCTCTTGTAGTGTTTGGGTTTTTCTGATCCATTTAATACTGTAATAATTAAACCCCTCTACTCTAACCAGGCTGTACTAATACTGTACTAAATAAACCCTCTACTCTAACCAGGCTGTACTAATACTGTACTAATTAAACCCCTCTACTCTAACCAGGCTGTACTAATACTGTACTAATTAAACCCTCTAACCAGGCTGTACTAATACTGTACTAATTAAACCCCTCTACTCTAACCAGGCTGTACTAATACTGTACTAATTAAACCCCTCTAACCAGGCTGTACTAATACTGTACTAATTAAACCCCTCTAACCAGGCTGTACTAATACTGTACTAATTAAACCCCTCTACTCTAACCAGGCTGTACTAATACTGTACTAATTAAACCCCTCTACTCTAACCAGGCTGTACTAATACTGTACTAATTAAACCCCTCTAACCAGGCTGTACTAATACTGTACTAATTAAACCCTCTAACCAGGCTGTACTAATACTGTACTAATTAAACCCCTCTACTCTAACCAGGCTGTACTAATACTGTACTAATTAAACCCCTCTAACCAGGCTGTACTAATACTGTACTAATTAAACCCCTCTACTCTAACCAGGCTGTACTAATACTGTACTAATTAAACCCCTCTACTCTAACCAGGCTGTACTAATACTGTACTAATTAACCCCTCTACTCTAACCAGGCTGTACTAATACTGTACTAATTAAACCCCTCTAACCAGGCTGTACTAATACTGTACTAATTAAACCCTCTAACCAGGCTGTACTAATACTGTACTAATTAAACCCCTCTACTCTAACCAGGCTGTACTAATACTGTACTAATTAAACCCCTCTAACCGTGCTGTACTAATACTGTACTAATTAAACCCCTCTACTCTAACCAGGCTGTACTAATACTGTACTAATTAAACCCCTCTACTCTAACCAGGCTGTACTAATACTGTACTAATTAAACCCCTCTAACCAGGCTGTACTAATACTGTACTAATTAAACCCCTCTACTCTAACCAGGCTGTACTAATACTGTACTAATTAAACCCCTCTAACCAGGCTGTACTAATACTGTACTAATTAAACCCTTCTACTCTAACCAGGCTGTACTAATACTGTACTAATTAAACCCCTCTAACCAGGCTGTACTAATACTGTACTAATTAAACCCCTCTAACCAGGCTGTACTAATACTGTACTAATTAAACCCCTCTACTCTAACCAGGCTGTACTAATACTGTACTAATTAAACCCCTCTAACCAGGCTGTACTAATACTGTACTAATTAAACCCCTCTACTCTAACCAGGCTGTACTAATACTGTACTAATTAAACCCCTCTAACCAGGCTGTACTAATACTGTACTAATTAAACCCCTCTAACCAGGCTGTACTAATACTGTACTAATTAAACCCCTCTACTCTAACCAGGCTGTACTAATACTGTACTAATTAAACCCTCTAACCAGGCTGTACTAATACTGTACTAATTAAACCCCTCTACTCTAACCAGGCTGTACTAATACTGTACTAATTAAACCCCTCTAACCAGGCTGTACTAATACTGTACTAATTAAACCCCTCTACTCTAACCAGGCTGTACTAATACTGTACTAATTAAACCCTCTAACCAGGCTGTACTAATACTGTACTAATTAAACCCCTCTACTCTAACCAGGCTGTACTAATACTGTACTAATTAAACCCCTCTAACCAGGCTGTACTAATACTGTACTAATTAAACCCCTCTAACCAGGCTGTACTAATACTGTACTAATTAAACCCCTCTACTCTAACCAGGCTGTACTAATACTGTACTAATTAAACCCCTCTACTCTAACCAGGCTGTACTAATACTGTACTAATTAAACCCTCTAACCAGGCTGTACTAATACTGTACTAATTAAACCCCTCTACTCTAACCAGGCTGTACTAATACTGTACTAATTAAACCCCTCTAACCAGGCTGTACTAATACTGTACTAATTAAACCCTCTAACCAGGCTGTACTAATACTGTACTAATTAAACCCCTCTACTCTAACCAGGCTGTACTAATACTGTACTAATTAAACCCCTCTACTCTAACCAGGCTGTACTAATACTGTACTAATTAAACCCTCTAACCAGGCTGTACTAATACTGTACTAATTAAACCCCTCTACTCTAACCAGGCTGTACTAATACTGTACTAATTACACCCCTCTAACCAGGCTGTACTAATACTGTACTAATTAAACCCTCTAACCAGGCTGTACTAATACTGTACTAATTAAACCCCTCTACTCTAACCAGGCTGTACTAATACTGTACTAATTAAACCCTCTAACCAGGCTGTACTAATACTGTACTAATTAAACCCCTCTACTCTAACCAGGCTGTACTACTGCTGGCTGTTCTTTGAATCATCCAGATTAATAGTCCTACCTTAATCTCTCTCTCTCTCTCTCTCTCTCCCTGTCTCTCTCTCTCTCTCCCTCTGTCTCTCCCTGTCTCTCTCTCTCTCTCTCTCTGTCTCTCCCTGTCTCTCCCGGTCTGTCTCTCTGTCTCTCTCTCTCTCTCTCTCTCTCTCTCTCTCTCTCTCCCTGTCTCTCTCGGTCTCTCTCTCTCTCCTCCTGTCTCTCTCGGTATCTCTCTCTCTCCCTGTCTCTTCCGGTCTCTCTCTCTGTCTCTCTCTCTCTCTCTCGGTCTCTCTCCCTGTCTCTCCCGGTCTCTCTCTCTCTCTCTCTCTCTCTCTCTCTCTCTCTCTCTCCTCCTGTCTCTCTCAGTCTCTCTCTCTCTCCCTGTCTCTCTCGGTCTCTCTCGGTCTCACTCTGTCTCACTCTGTCTCTCTCTCCCTGTCTCTGCCTGTCTCTCTCTGTCTCTGTTTCAATTCAAGTGGCTTTTTTGGGAAATATATGATAACATTGACAAAGCAAGTGAAATGGATAAACACAAACAATAAAATGTGAACAGTAAATATTACACTCACAATTTCCAAAATAATAGAGACATTTCAAATGTCATATTATGTCTATATAAGTGTTGTAACGATGTGCAAATAGTGAAAGTACAAAAGGTAAAATAAATCAACATAAATATGGGTTGTATTTACAATGCTGTTTGTTCTTCACTGGTTGCCCTTTTCTTGTGGTAACAGGTCACAAATCTTGTTGCTGTGACGGCACACTGGTTTTTCACCCAGTAGATATGGGAGTTTATCAAAATTGGGTTTGTTTTATCGAATTCTTTGTGGAAATGTGTACTCTCTCTCTCTCTCTCTCTCTCTCTCTCTCTCTCTCTCTCTCTCGCTCAATTAAATTGTCTTCATTGGCATGACGTAACAGTGTACATATTGCCAAAGCTTACTTTGGAGATTTCCAATATTAACATAATTAAAATAATAATAATCAAGATTGTCAACGGGACAACAGTAACAACAATAACCAAGGGTCAAAATAACCATACATTGAACAATAAGCATACAGTAGAGGACATGTAAAGGTTGATTGGTCTGTCAGACACTGTCCCTCATCTTGTTGCAGGCGGCAATGTAGTGCGCTGCCAACCCACAGCTCTCTGCGTCCTCCCCCAACAGGACGGGTAATCTATCCTCATCAGAGAGGTCTTTGAAACCTTGAATTGTCACGATCGTGTGTTGAATAAACGGACCAAGGCACAGCGTGAGTAGAGTTCCACATGTTTAATAAATGAAACTCACCAAAACAATACAGAAACACAACGACTGTGAAGCGATGCAGTGCTCATCTATACACAAACAAGATCCCACAAAAACCCAGTGGGAAAAAGCTGCCTAAATATGATCCCCAATCAGAGACAACGATAGACAGCTGCCTCTGATTGGGAACCATACCAAGCCAACCTAGAAATAAAGAAACTAGAATGCCCACCCTAGTCACACCCCGACCTAACCCAAAATAGAGAATAAAGGATCTCTAAGGTCAGGGCGTGACATGAATAAGGGTTTCAAATTTGGGGAAATGACACTCTAATATTTTTGGGGTTTTGAAAGGAAGTTTAAGCTGTCTCGGGTTCTGCTGTGGTGCAGTGGTTACACAGCAATTTCCATTACAGGGATTCAGGTTTTCCTGTGTCTACCCTTCTCAATGGCAAGGCTGTGCTCACTGAGCCTGCACTTTGTCAAGTTTTTTCTAAGGTTTTGAGCAGTAACCATGGTGAAATAGTTTTCCACTGTGTACTGTCGATTTTGGACCAGATAGCATGGAATTTTCCTTTGTGCTTGTGCTCGTGTTTCCCAATATGTAATGTAGTTTTTTTTGGCTGTGATGTAATGTGGTTTATTTTGATTGATTTGATGTTCTGGTTCCGAGGCTTCAGTCTAGAACAGGTCTGTGAACTCCCCTCAACCAGCTAGTCTTTTCTTTGCTCAGCTCTTGGCATTGCAGGCCTTGGTAATGATATGAGAGGGCGGTCACTGTATTTTAAATGGTTCCAAAACTGAATTGCTATTTAGTTTTTATTATTAGTGGATATTGGCCTAATTCTGCCCTGCATGCATTGTTTGTTTATTATAAAATGTATTACATTCACATTTCCCCTCATTAATCTACACACAGTATCCAATAAGGACAAAGCTAAAAACAGTTTATTTTTTATTTTAACAAATTCATAAAAAATGCTATGAGACTCTTTTGAGCCCAGGTGCATCCTCTTTTCATTGATCATCCTTGAGCTGTTTCTACAACTTGATTGGAGTCTACCTGTGGTAAATTCAAATTATTGGATTTGGAAAGGCACACACCTGTCTATATAAGGTCCCACAGTTGACAGTGCATGTCAGAGCAAAAACCAAGCCAACAGGTCGAAGGAATTGTCTGTAGAGCTCTGAGACAGGATTGTGTCGAGGAACAGATCTGGGGAAGGGTACCAAAACATTTATGCAGCATTGAAGATCCCCAAGAACACTGTGGCCTCCATCATTCTTAAATGGAAGAAGTTTGGAACCACGAAGACTCTTCCTAGAGCTGGCCGCCCAGCCAAACTGAGCAATTGGGGGAGAAGGGCAATGGTCACTCTGACAAAGCTCCGGAGTTCCTCTGTGGAGATGGGAGAACCTTCCAGAAGGACAACAATCTCTGCAGCACTCCAACAATCAGGCCTTTATGATAGGGCGGCCAGATGGAAGCCACTCCTCAGTAAAAGGCACATGACAGCCCGCTTGGAGTTTAACAAAAGGCACCTTAAGGACTCAGAACATGAGAAACAAGATTCTCTGGTCTGATGTAACCAAGATTCAACTATTTGGCCTGAATGCCAAGCATCACGTCAGGAGAAAACCAGGCACCATCCCTACGGTGAAGCATGGTGGTGGCAGCATCATGCTGTGGAGATGTTTTTCAGCTGCAGACTAGTCAGGATCTAGGAAAAGATGAACGGAGTAAAGTACAGAGAGATCCTTGATGAAAACCTGCTCCAGAGCGCTCAGGACCTTAGACTGGGGCGAAGGTTCACTTTCCAACAGGACAACGACCCTAAGCACACAGCCAAGACAAAGCAGATGTGGCTTCTGGACAAGTCTCTAAATGTCCTTGAGTGGCCTAGTCAGAACCCGGACTTGAGCCCAATCGAACATCTCTGGAGAATAGCTGTGCAGCGACGCTCCCTATCCAACCTGACAGAGCTTGAGAGGATCTGCAGAGAAGAATGGGAGTAACTCCCCAAATACAGGTGTGCCAAGCTTATAGCGTCATACCCAAGAAGACTTGAGTCTGTAATTGCTGCCAAAGGTGCTTCAACAAAGTACTGAGTAAAGGGTCTGAATATTTATATAAATTAGATATTTAATTAAGTCATTATTTATAGCAATTTGCGAAAATGTCTAAAAACCTTTTTTTTTTGCTTTGTCATCATGGGGTGTAAAAAACAACAACAATTTAATCAATTTTAGAAAAAGCCTGTAAAAAGTCATAGGGTCTGAATATTTTCCAAATGCACTAACTTACCTCGTACCCCTGCACATCGACTCGGTACTGCTACTCCCTGTGTTTATTTGATGTGAAATGGGACCCTATCCCCTACAATAGTGCACTACTTTTCCCATTTGGGACGCACTCTCTTGTTTAATAACCTTCTAATCCTCCTGTCCCGTCGCTGACCTCATTTTGACTGATTGCAACTCCTGCTCTTACATAAACCTCGGGGCGGACGTGGAAAAACACAAGACATAATGAAAGGAAAAAAACATTTTAGCCTCTTTCGATGCCACTCAAGTATGGGTGCTTGCTTGAAACTGTGAGACGTTGGGGTGCACTGGCCGTGAACTCAGTATCGACCAATGAAAATCCTCCGCTCTTAGTTCTTTCTTCCTATGTTCTTTTTCTTCTTCTCTCCTTTCCTTCTTCTTTCATTTTCTTCTTCTCTCCTTTTCTTCTTCTCTCCTTTTGTCCTTCATTGGCCTTTTAGTCTCTCATTACCTCTCTCTCTCTGGCCCTTGCAGGATGGGCTCCAGGGGCCTGTGGTGATCCTAGCTTTAACATGAAATTGACCCTGGTCTGCTATACTCTGTCTATGTTTTGTGCTGTGGCTTGGTAGACGGTTTAAAACAGCATAGTGGGCACAGTTGAGCCCTGGTATGCATCCCAAATGTTACCCTATTCCCTATATAGTGCACTAATTTTGACCAGGACCCGAATACGGGGCCATTTGGGACACAGAGGATGTTATACAGTAATCAAAGTAATCAATAAAGTCTGGGGAGGCAAATCAACACTGTGGCTTTGTCCCAAATGGCAACCTATTCCCTATATGGACCCTGGTCAAAAGTAGTGCACTACATAGGGAATATGGTGCCATTTGGGATGCAAGCACTGGTCATCAATCAGATAGGGGGTCAGGTCCTCACTCTGTACCCTATCACCACTCTCTTACCGCTATTGGAAAATAGCCCAATATAGATCAGAGGATGTTCATTTATACGTGACACTGTCCTGTTGGCACAGTTACTACAGAGTGGAGCCAGCCAGGGGGGCTTGGTGTACCAACCCTCCCTCTCTCTGTCAAGGTCGTCCACATGGCACAGACCCACTCAATCAACAACAGAAACTACCTAGCGGCACGGCAATGGAAAAGAGAACTGGACCCATCAACGGGTGATGGCATTGTTATCTGAGCTAATGATGGATCACATCGATTGACTGTCATATAGCAGTTGAGTTGAGATTATGTTTGATTTGCTTGTACTGTTTATTTGTTCATCTTTATTCATGCAGGTGTCAGCAGCATGACAGCCAGTCAGAGCTGACCATGTTCCAGTGTCAGCCAATCAGAGCTGACCATGTTCCAGTGTCAGCCAATATTTTATTTAACCTTGATTTAACTAGGCAAGTCAGTTAAGAACAAATTCTTATTTACAATGACGGCCTACCAAAAGGCAAAAGGCCTCCTGCGGGGATGGGGGCTGGGATAAAAAAATATATATATATAGCACAAAACACAACATTACCACAAGAGAGACCTAAGACAACAACAAGGTTGCTCCACAACATGGTAGCAGCAGCACAAAACATGGTACACACATTATTGGGCACAGACAACAGCACAAAGGGCAAGAAGGTAGAGACAACAATACATCACGCGAAGCAGCCACAACTGTCAGTAAGAGTGTCCATGATTGAGACTTTGAATGAAGAGATTGAGATAAAACTGTCCAGTTTGAGTGTTTTTTTGCAGCTCGTTCCAGTCGCTAGCTGCAGCGAACTGAAAAGAGGAGCGACCCAGGGATGTGTGTGCTTCGGGGACCGTTAAAATAATGTGACTGGCAGAACGGAGGATGTGTGTGGAGGATGTGGAGGATGAGGACTACAGTAGGTATCTCAGATGGGGGGAGTGAGGCCTAAGAGGGTTTTATAAATAAGCATCAACCAGTGGGTCTTGCGATGGGTATACAGAGTTTACAGAGGAGTATAGAGTGCAGTGATGTGTCCTATAAGGAGCTTTGGTGGCAAATCTGATGGCCGAATGGTAAAGAACATCAAGCCACTCGAGAGCACCCTTACCTGACGCTCTATAAATTATGTCTCCGTAATCTAGCATGGGTAGGATGGTCATCTGAATCAGGGTTAGTTTGGCAGCTGTGGTGAAAGAGGAGCGATTAAGATAGAGGAAACCATGTCTAGATGTAACTTTAGCCTGCAGTTTTGATATGTGCTGAGAGAAGGACAGTGTACTGTCTAGCAATACTCCCAAGTACTTGTATGAGGTGACCACCTCAAGCTTTAAACCCTCAGAGGTAGTAATAACACCTGTGGGGAGAGGAGCATTCTACTTACTGAACCACATTACCTTTGTTTTGGAGGTGTTCAGAACAAGGTTAAGGGCAGAGAAATATTGATGCATATACATGAATGAGAGAGCTTCCTACTGCCTGAACTATGTTGTGATGTAAATTAGAAGAGCGTGGGGCCTAGGATCGAGCCTTGGGATACACCCTTGGTGACAGGCAGTGGCTGAGACAGCAGATGTTCTGACTTTACACACTGCGTTCTTTGAGAGGGGTAGTTAGCAAACCAGGCCAAAGACCCCTCAGAGACACCAATAGTCCCTACCCTATCAAAAGCTTTGGCCAAGTCAATAAAAATATCAGCACAATATTGCTTAGAATCAAGGGCAATGGAAACATAATTTAGGACCTTTAAGGTTGCAGTGATAAGTCCATAACCTGAGCAGAAACCAGATTGCCTACCAGAGAGAATACTATAGACATCAAGAAAGCCAGTCAGTTGATTATTGACAAATTTTCCCAACACTTTTGATAAACAGGGCAAAATAGAAATAGGCCTATAACAGTTAGGATCAGCTTGATCTCCCCCTTTAAAGGATGCACCGTGGCTGCCTTCCAGTAGTTTTAGCAGTAGTAGTAATAGTAGTTTTAGCAGTAGTAGTAATAGTAGTTTTAGCAGTAGTAGTAATAGTAGTTTTAGTAGTAGTAATAGTAGTTTTAGCAGTAGTAGTAATAGTAGTTTTAGCAGTAGTAGTAATAGTAGTTTTAGCAGTAGTAGTAATAGTAGTTTTAGCAGTAGTAGTAATAGTATTTTTAGCAGTAGTAGTAAGAGTAGTTTTAGCAGTAGTAGTAATAGTAGTTTTAGCAGTAGTAGTAATAGTAGTTTTAGCAGTAGTAATAATAGTAGTTTTAGCAGTAGTAGTAATAGTAGTTTTAGCAGTAGTAGTAAGAGTAGTTTTAGCAGTAGTAGTAATAGTAGTTTTAGCAGTAGTAGTAATAGTAGTTTTAGCAGTAGTAGTAATAGTAGTTTTAGCAGTAGTAGTAATAGTAGTTTTAGCAGTAGTAGTAAGAGTAGTTTTAGCAGTAGTAGTAATAGTAGTTTTAGCAGTAGTAGTAAGAGTAGTTTTAGCAGTAGTAGTAATAGTAGTTTTAGCAGTAGTAGTAATAGTAGTTTTAGCAGTAGTAGTAATAGTAGTTTTAGCAGTAGTAGTAATAGTAGTTTTAGCAGTAGTAGTAATAGTAGTTTTAGCAGTAGTAGTAATAGTAGTTTTAGCAGTAGTAGTAATAGTAGTTTTAGCAGTAGTAGTAATAGAAGTTTTAGCAGTAGTAGTAATAGTAGTTTTAGCAGTAGTAGTAATAGTAGTTTTAGCAGTAGTAGTAAGAGTAGTTTTAGCAGTAGTAGTAATAGTAGTTTTAGCAGTAGTAGTAATAGTAGTTTTAGCAGTAGTAGTAATAGTAGTTTTAGCAGTAGTAGTAAGAGTAGTTTTAGCAGTAGTAGTAATAGTAGTTTTAGCAGTAGTAGTAATAGTAGTTTTAGCAGTAGTAGTAAGAGTAGTTTTAGCAGTAGTAGTAATAGTAGTTTTAGCAGTAGTAGTAATAGTAGTTTTAGCAGTAGTAGTAATAGTAGTTTTAGCAGTAGTAGTAAGAGTAGTTTTAGCAGTAGTAGTAATAGTAGTTTTAGCAGTAGTAGTAATAGTAGTTTTAGCAGTAGTAGTAAGAGTAGTTTTAGCAGTAGTAGTAAGAGTAGTTTTAGCAGTAGTAGTAATAGTAGTTTTAGCAGTAGTAGTAAGAGTAGTTTTAGCAGTAGTAGTAATAGTAGTTTTAGCAGTAGTAGTAATAGTAGTTTTAGCAGTAGTAGTAATAGTAGTTTTAGCAGTAGTAGTAATAGTAGTTTTAGCAGTAGTAGTGATAGTAGTTTTAGCAGTAGTAGTAATAGTAGTTTTAGCAGTAGTAGTAATAGTAGTTTTAGCAGTAGTAGTAATAGTAGTTTTAGCAGTAGTAGTAATAGAAGTTTTAGCAGTAGTAGTAATAGTAGTTTTAGCAGTAGTAGTAATAGTAGTTTTAGCAGTAGTAGTAAGAGTAGTTTTAGCAGTAGTAGTAATAGTAGTTTTAGCAGTAGTAGTAATAGTAGTTTTAGCAGTAGTAGTAAGAGTAGTTTTAGCAGTAGTAGTAATAGTAGTTTTAGCAGTAGTAGTAATAGTAGTTTTAGCAGTAGTAGTAAGAGTAGTTTTAGCAGTAGTAGTAATAGTAGTTTTAGCAGTAGTAGTAATAGTAGTTTTAGCAGTAGTAGTAAGAGTAGTTTTAGCAGTAGTAGTAATAGTAGTTTTAGCAGTAGTAGTAATAGTAGTTTTAGCAGTAGTAGTAATAGTAGTTTTAGCAGTAGTAGTAATAGTAGTTTTAGCAGAAGTAGTAATAGTAGTTTTAGCAGTAGTAGTAATAGTCGTTTTAGCAGTAGTAGTAATAGTCGTTTTAGCAGTAGTAGTAATAGTAGTTTTAGCAGTAGTAGTAATAGTAGTTTTAGCAGTAGTAGTAATAGTAGTGCTGCTATTAGATATGACATACTACACCAGAGGAGGCTGGTGGGAGGAGCTATAAGAGGACGGGCTCATTGTAATGGCGGGAATGAAATAAATGGAACGGAGTCAAAATGGTGGTTTCCACATGGTTCATGTATTTGATACATTCCATTCCAGCCATTACAATGTAGAGCTCTGCACAGGCATGAATTTTAAGCCCGATCCCTACCCATGCCCGCAACGTTCAGGCCCTACCCTTATCAGGCCCGATAGCTTCTGCCAAATTTAAAGTCCGGCCCGGCCCGGCCCTATATCCAAAATCTGAAATAACTTCTTCCATTAGTAAATCCATTAGCTGCTCCTCTCTGTCTGTCTTCCAAAGGTATACAAATTTACTGATAGAAAATTAATTATCTCACATCTCAGAAAAATATGGGTAATGTTATACTTCTTGTTGACGAAATTCATGCGAATGTTGGGTTTTTGAGTTAGCGCCCAATTCACTCGCATTCTGGCCACTCCCCGGATTTTGTGTTAAATGCTCTACAACAAAGCTTTCTTATTTTTCAGCTTTCTCTACCCTTAACCTTGCTCTAAACAAAAATAAAGGTCATGTGGTTTGGTAAGAAGAATGCCCCTCTCCCCACTGGTGTGTTTACTACCTCTGAGGGTTTAGAGCTTGAGGTAGTCACCTCATATAAGTACTTGGGAGTATGGCTAGACGGTACACTGTCCTTCTCTCAGCACATATCAAAGCTGCAGGCTAATGTTAAATCTAGACTTGGTTTCCTCTATCGTAATCTTTCCTCTTTCATCCCAGCTGCCAAACTAACCCTGATTCGGATGACCATCCTACCCATGCTAGAATATGTAAACACAATTTATAGCGACTGGAACGAGCTGCAACAAACACTCAAACTGGACAGTTTTATCTCAATCTCTTCATTCAAAGACTCAATCATGGACACTCTTGCTGACAGTTGTGGCTGCTTTGTGTGATGTATTGTCGTCTCTACCTTCTTGCACTTTGTGCTGTTGTCTGTGCCCAATAATGTTTGTACCATGTTTTGTGCTGCTACCATGTTGTGTTGCTACTCTACCATGTTGTTATCATGTTGTGTTGCTACTCTACCATGTTGTTATCATGTTGTGTCTTATATTTGACAAGGTTGAAGCACTTCTGACACCATGTCATGACCTAAGTCAGAAATGACTGTACTCTGAAGCAGAGCACAAGCAAATGGCTCAACTTCAAAATGTAACTGATCAATTTAGTAATACCTGAGTCCTACCCGGACCCTAGTTATTGATGAGACAACAGGACCTGCCCTAACCCGATGTATATTTAGTAATACCTGAGTCCTACCCGGACCCTAGTTATTGATGAGACAACAGGACCTGCCCTAACCCGATGTATATTTAGTAATACCTGAGTCCTACCCGGACCCTAGTTATTGATGAGACAACAGGACCTACCCAGCCCTAACCCGATGTATATTTAGTAATACCTGAGTCCTACCCGGACCCTAGTTATTGATGAGACAACAGGACCTGCCCTAACCCGATGTATATTTAGTAATACCTGAGTCCTACCCGGACCCTAGTTATTGATGAGACAACAGGACCTGCCCTAACCCGATGTATATTTAGTAATACCTGAGTCCTACCCGGACCCTAGTTATTGATGAGACAACAGGACCTACCCTAACCCGATGTATATTTAGTAATACCTGAGTCCTACCCGGACCCTAGTTATTGATGAGACAACAGGACCTGCCCTAACCCGATGTATATTTAGTAATACCTGAGTCCTACCCGGACCCTAGTTATTGATGAGACAACAGGACCTACCCTAACCCGATGTATATTTAGTAATACCTGAGTCCTACCCGGACCCTAGTTATTGATGAGACAACAGGACCTGCCCTAACCCGATGTATATTTAGTAATACCTGAGTCCTACCCGGACCCTAGTTATTGATGAGACAACAGGACCTACCCTAACCCGATGTATATTTAGTAATACCTGAGTCCTACCCGGACCCTAGTTATTGATGAGACAACAGGACCTGCCCTAACCCGATGTATATTTAGTAATACCTGAGTCCTACCCGGACCCTAGTTATTGATGAGACAACAGGACCTACCCTAACCCGATGTATATTTAGTAATACCTGAGTCCTACCCGGACCCTAGTTATTGATGAGACAACAGGACCTACCCTAACCCGATGTATATTTAGTAATACCTGAGTCCTACCCGGACCCTAGTTATTGATGAGACAACAGGACCTACCCAGCCCTAACCCGATGTATAACGTCGGCACCTGTCGGGCTTGGGTCGGGTAGCAGAGCTCTATTATAATGAGCCCGTCCTCCTATAGCTCCTCTCACCAGCCTCCTCTGGTATACACATAGTGATACGAGAATATCAAACCCATTTCAGCTGGATCCTGGCCAAATGAGACTCATGCACTTCCAAGTAATGTACATTTCTGTATACACAGAGTGGTACAAATATTAAACACAGAAATGCACTACTCTTCCCTAAACCATGGTCTTTTTAGAGCTTTTAAATTATTATTTTTTTTACAGGATATGAGATTAGTGCCAAAGACGTTCCAACAGATAATGTGGGATTTTGACTTAGATTTTTTTGCACATTCATTCAGATTAGAAAACAAACAAGTAAAACCATTTATCCAGGTCAGGGGACAGGGTCAGTGGAACTGAACTGTAGATAGACTTGATGAACTCATGCACTTAGCTAACAGATATGGTGTCTGGCCATCATCCACACATTCTTGTCATATAATTGTCAGTATTTCACAACATACCAGACACTTTTTTTTTGTATTCTTTGGAACTCTTTATAGCATCATGAAGATATTAACTATATTCATATACTCAAAGCTCATTGGCTTAAAGACCTATATGTAACTGCCAAAATAAAGGAAACCCCCCCAACATACAGTGGGGCAAAATAGTATTTAGTTAGCCACTAATTGTGCAAGTTCTCCCACTTAAAAAGATGAGAGAGGCCTGTAATTTTCATCATTAGGTACACTTCAACTATGACAGACAAAATGGGAGAAAAAAAATCCAGAAAAATCCAGAAAATCACATTGTAGGATTTTTAATACATTTATTTGCAAATTATGGTGGAAAATAAGTATTTGGTCACCTACAAACAAGCAAGATTTCTGGTGCTCACAGACCTGTAACTTCTTCTTTAAGAGTCTCCTCTGTCCTCCACTCGTTACCTGTATTAATGGCACCTGTTTGAACAACCTCAAACAGTCACACTAAAGTGTCTTAATAGGGCGGTGGTCCACCACGAGCCAGAACAGCTTCAATGCACCTTGGCATAGATTCTACAAGTGTCTGGAACTCTATTGGAGGGATGAGACACCATCGTTCCACGAGAAATTACACCATTTGGTGTTTTGTTGACGGTGGTGGAAAACGCTGTTCCAGAATCTCCCATATGTGTTCAGTTGGGTTGAGATTTGGTGACTGAGTCGGCCATGGCATGTGGTTTACATCGTTTTCATGCTCATCAAACCATTCAGTGACCACTTGAGCCCTGTGGATGGGGGCATAGCCATCCTAGCCAAAATAATGGGCTTTTTCATACATGACCCCAAGCAGGATAGGATGTTAAATGTTTAATTAACTCAGGAACCACACTTTCAAATGGACTTTGTATCCCTCATTTACTCAAGTGTTTCCTTTATTTATTCACTTCCCTGTATATTCACACCTGGGAACCTGTGTCAGAGTTCTTGTCCATTTGGATTCATGCACTAACTCAACAAAACTATAGCTAGTGTGTAAATAAATAAGAACATTGCTAACTCAAACCAAAAAGACAGTCTTTTTAGGTTAGTTTTTTTTTAATACCCAACCCGGTTGCCAGTCTTAATTGAATCAGGCCCTTCTCTAATATATATAAGTAAAAAACTGTGGTTGTCCCATCAAGATGTGCCCAAAGACAGACCGACCTGGACACCTACGTGAGAATGCTATTCATTGACTACAGCACAGCGTTCAACACCATAGTACCCTCAAAGCTCATCACTAAGCTAAGGACCCTGGGACAAAACACCTCCCTCTACAACTGGATCCTGGACTTCCCGACGGGCCGCCCCCAGGTGGTAAGTGTAGGTAACAACACATCCCCCACGCTAATCCTCAATACTGGAGCCCCTAAGGGGTGCGTGCTCAGTCCCCTCCTGTACTTCCTGTTCACCCATGACTGCATGGACAGTCACTACTCCAACACCATCATTAAGTTTGCATACAACACGACAGTGGTAGGCCTGATCACTGACAAGAATCAGACAGCCTACAGGGAGGTGGTGCCAGGACAACAACCTATTCCTCAATGTAACCAAGACTAAGGAGATGATTGTGGACTACAGGAAAAGGAGGACCGAGCACGCCCCCATTCTCATCGACGGGGCTGTAGTGGAGCAGGTTGAGAGCTTCAAGTTCCTTGGTGTCCACATCACCAACAAACTAGAATGGCCCAAACACACCAAGACAGCCGTGAAGAGGGCACGACAAAGCCTGTTCCCCCTCAGGAGACTAAAAACATTTGGCATGAGTCCTCAGATCCTCAAAAAGGTTCTACAGCTACATCGAGAGCATCCTGACCGGTTGCATCACTGCCTGGTACGGCAATTGCTTGGCCTCCGACCACAAGGCACTACAGAGGGTAGTGTGTACGGCCCAGTATATAGTGTACGGCCTGTATATAGCCTCGCTACTGTATATAGCCTCGCTACTGTATATAGCCTCACTACTGTATATAGCCTCACTACTGTATATAGCCTCACTACTGTATATAGCCTCGCTACTGTATATAGACTCACTACTGTATATAGCCTCACTACTGTATATAGCCTCACTACTGTATATAGCCTCACTACTGTATATAGCCTCTCTACTGTTATAGCCTCACTACTGTATATAGCCTCGCTACTGTTATAGCCTCACTACTGTTATAGCCTCTCTACTGTATATAGCCTCGCTACTTTATATAGCCTCTCTACTGTATATAGCCTCACTACTGTATATAGCCTCTCTACTGTATATAGCCTCGCTACTTTATATAGCTTCTCTACTGTATATAGCCTCTCTACTGTTATAGCCTCACTACTGTATATAGCCTCGCTACTGTTATAGCCTCACTACTGTTATATCCTCTCTACTGTATATAGCCTCACTACTGTATATAGCCTCACTACTGTATATAGCCTCTCTACTGTTATAGCCTCTCTACTGTATATAGCCTCGCTACTGTTATTTTTCACTGTATTTTTACTGTTGTTTGTATTTCTTTACTTACCTGTTGTTCACCTAATACCTTTTTTTGCACTGTTGGTTAGAGCCTTTAAGTAAACATTTCACTGTAAGGTCTACTACACCTGTTGTATTCAGCATTTCACTGTAAGGTCTACTACACCTGTTGTATTCAGCATTTCACTGTAAGGTATACTACACCTGTTGTATTCAGCATTTCACTGTAAGGTATACTACACCTGTTGAATTCAGCATTTCACTGTAAGGTCTACTACACCTGTTGTATTCAGCATTTCACTGTGAGGTCTACTACACCTGTTGTATTCAACATTTCACTGTAAGGTCTACTACACCTGTTGTATTCAGCATTTCACTGTAAGGTCTACTACACCTGTTGTATTCAGCATTTCACTGTAAGGTCTACTACACCTGTTGTATTCAGCATTTCACTGTAAGGTCTACTACACCTGTTGTATTCAGCATTTCACTGTAAGGTCTACTACACCTGTTGTATTCAGCATTTCACTGTAAGGTCTACTACACCTGTTGTATTCAGCATTTCACTGTAAGGTCTACTACACCTGTTGTATTCGGCATTTCACTGTGAGGTCTACTACACCTGTTGTATTCGGCATTTCACTGTGAGGTCTACTACACCTGTTGTATTCAGCATTTCACTGTAAGGTCTACTACACCTGTTGTATTCAGCATTTCACTGTGAGGTCTACTACACCAGTTGTATTCGGCATTTCACTGTAAGGTCTACTACACCTGTTGTATTCAGCATTTCACTGTAAGGTCTACTACACCTGTTGTATTCAGCATTTCACTGTGAGGTCTACTACACCTGTTGTATTCATCATTTCACTGTGAGGTCTACTACACCTGTTGTATTCAGCATTTCACTGTAAGGCCTACTACACCTGTTGTATTCTGCATTTCACTGTAAGGTCTACTACACCTGTTGTATTCAGCATTTCACTGTCAGGTCTACTACACCTGTTGTATTCGGCATTTCACTGTAAGGTCTACTACACCTGTTGTATTCAGCATTTCACTGTAAGGTCTACTACACCTGTTGTATTCAGCATTTCACTGTCAGGTCTACTACACCTGTTGTATTCGGCATTTCACTGTAAGGTCTACTACACCAGTTGTATTCAGCATTTCACTGTAAGGTCTACTACACCTGTTGTATTCAGCATTTCACTGTAAGGTCTACTACACCTGTTGTATTCAGCATTTCACTGTCAGGTCTACTACACCTGTTGTATTCGGCATTTCACTGTAAGGTCTACTACACCTGTTGTATTCGGCATTTCACTGTAAGGTCTGCTACACCTGTTGTATTCAGCATTTCACTGTAAGGTCTACTACACCTGTTGTATTCAGCATTTCACTGTAAGGTCTACTACACCTGTTGTATTCAGCATTTCACTGTAAGGTCTGCTACACCTGTTGTATTCAGCATTTCACTGTAAGGTCTACTACACCTGTTGTATTCATCATTTCACTGTCTGTTCTACTACACCTGTTGTATTCAGCATTTCACTGTAAGGTCTACTACACCTGTTGTATTCGGCATTTCACTGTAAGGTCTACTACACCTGTTGTATTCAGAATTTCACTGTAAGGTCTACTACACCTGTTGTATTCAGCATTTCACTGTCAGGTCTACTACACCTGTTGTATTCAGCATTTCACTGTAAGGTCTACTACACCTGTTGTATTCAGCATTTCACTGTAAGGTCTACTACACCTGTTGTATTCAGCATTTCACTGTCAGGTCTACTACACCTGTTGTATTCAGCATTTCACTGTAAGGTCTACTACACCTGTTGTATTCAGCATTTCACTGTCAGGTCTACTACACCTGTTGTATTCAGCATTTCACTGTAAGGTCTACTACACCTGTTGTATTCAGCATTTCACTGTCAGGTCTACTACACCTGTTGTATTCGGCATTTCACTGTGAGGTCTACTACACCTGTTGTATTCAGCATTTCACTGTAAGGTCTACTACACCTGTTGTATTCAGCATTTCACTGTAAGGTCTACTACACCTGTTGTATTCAGCATTTCACTGTCAGGTCTACTACACCTGTTGTATTCAGCATTTCACTGTAAGGTCTACTACACCTGTTGTATTCAGCATTTCACTGTCAGGTCTACTACACCTGTTGTATTCAGCATTTCACTGTAAGGTCTACTACACCTGTTGTATTCAGCATTTCACTGTCAGGTCTACTACACCTGTTGTATTCAGCATTTCACTGTGAGGTCTACTACACCTGTTGTATTCAGCATTTCACTGTAAGGTCTACTACACCTGTTGTATTCAGCATTTCACTGTAAGGTCTACTACACCTGTTGTATTCAGCATTTCACTGTAAGGTCTACTACACCTGTTGTATTCAGCATTTCACTGTAAGGTCTACTACACCTGTTGTATTCAGCATTTCACTGTAAGGTCTACTACACCTGTTGTATTCAGCATTACACTGTAAGGTCTACTACACCTGTTGTATTCAGCATTTCACTGTGAGGTCTACTACACCTGTTGTATTCAGCATTTCACTGTAAGGTCTACTACACCTGTTGTATTCAGCATTTCACTCTAAGGTCTACTACACCTGTTGTATTCAGCATTTCACTGTCAGGTCTACTACACCTGTTGTATTCAGCATTTCACTCTAAGGTCTACTACACCTGTTGTATTCAGCATTTCACTGTAAGGTCTACTACACCTGTTGTATTCAGCATTTCACTGTAAGGTCTACTACACCAGTTGTATTCGGCATTTCACTGTAAGGTACCTGTTGTATTCGGCATTTCACTGTAAGGTACCTGTTGTATTCAGCATTTCACTGTAAGGTCTACTACACCTGTTGTATTCAGCATTTCACTGTAAGGTCTACTACACCTGTTGTATTCAGCATTTCACTGTAAGGTCTACTACACCAGTTGTATTCAGCATTTCACTGTAAGGTACCTGTTGTATTCGGCATTTCACTGTAAGGTCTACTACACCTGTTGTATTCAGCATTTCACTGTGAGGTCTACTACACCTGTTGTATTCAGCATTTCACTGTAAGGTCTACTACACCTGTTGTATTCAGCATTTCACTCTAAGGTCTACTACACCTGTTGTATTCAGCATTACACTGTAAGGTCTACTACACCTGTTGTATTCAGCATTTCACTGTGAGGTCTACTACACCTGTTGTATTCAGCATTTCACTGTAAGGTCTACTACACCTGTTGTATTCAGCATTTCACTCTAAGGTCTACTACACCTGTTGTATTCAGCATTTCACTGTCAGGTCTACTACACCTGTTGTATTCAGCATTTCACTCTAAGGTCTACTACACCTGTTGTATTCAGCATTTCACTGTAAGGTCTACTACACCTGTTGTATTCAGCATTTCACTGTAAGGTCTACTACACCAGTTGTATTCGGCATTTCACTGTAAGGTACCTGTTGTATTCAGCATTTCACTGTAAGGTCTACTACACCTGTTGTATTCAGCATTTCACTGTAAGGTCTACTACACCTGTTGTATTCAGCATTTCACTGTAAGGTCTACTACACCAGTTGTATTCGGCATTTCACTGTAAGGTACCTGTTGTATTCGGCATTTCACTGTAAGGTCTACTACACCTGTTGTATTCAGCATTTCACTGTAAGGTCTACTACACCTGTTGTATTCAGCATTTCACTGTAAGGTCTACTACACCTGTTGTATTCGGCATTTCACTGTAAGGTACCTGTTGTATTCGGCATTTCACTGTAAGGTACCTGTTGTATTCGGCATTTCACTGTAAGGTACCTGTTGTATTCGGCATTTCACTGTAAGGTACCTGTTGTATTCGGCATTTCACTGTGAGGTCTACTACACCTGTTGTATTCAGCATTTCACTGTAAGGTCTACTACACCTGTTGTATTCAGCATTTCACTGTAAGGTACCTGTTGTATTCGGCATTTCACTGTGAGGTCTACTACACCTGTTGTATTCGGCATTTCACTGTAAGGTCTACTACACCTGTTGTATTCAGCATTTCACTGTCAGGTCTACTACACCTGTTGTATTCAGCATTTCCCTGTAAGGTCTACTACACCTGTTGTATTCAGCATTTCACTGTCAGGTCTACTACACCTGTTGTATTCAGCATTTCACTGTAAGGTACCTGTTGTATTCAGCATTTCACTGTAAGGTCTACTACACCTGTTGTATTCGGCATTTCACTGTGAGGTCTACTACACCTGTTGTATTCAGCATTTCACTGTGAGGTCTACTACACCTGTTGTATTCGGCATTTCACTGTAAGGTCTACTACACCTGTTGTATTCAGCATTTCACTGTCAGGTCTACTACACCTGTTGTATTCAGCATTTCACTGTAAGGTCTACTACACCTGTTGTATTCAGCATTTCACTGTAAGGTCTACTACACCTGTTGTATTCAGCATTTCACTGTAAGGTCTACTACACCTGTTGTATTCAGCATTTCACTGTAAGGTACCTGTTGTATTCGGCATTTCACTGTGAGGTCTACTACGTGACACATAATCTCTTATTTGATTCAGCTGTGTGGTTGAGATATCTGCCATCTCTCCCCTGCTAGGTCAGTCAGGAACCACAACAGAGAGAAGAAGAACAGAACAGTGTTTTTTTGTTTTGATTAAAAGAAAGATTACGTCACTAGGAGGCTGAGCTCCCTAACATCCTGAAGACCTGTTTGAATGCATCCCAAATGGCACCCTATTCCCCATATAGTGCACTACTTTTGACTAGGGTCCATAGAGTAATGGTCCAAAGTAGTGCACTAGAACGTGAAACAAAAGGCTACACCACTATGATGTCATGACAGGAGTTTAATAAAATATGTCTGCAGGGCTATCTAAAGGACTACTGCTGCCTACTGTTTGTACAGGGTGAGAGAGGGAGGGAAAGAGAGTAGGAGAGAGAGAGAGAGAGAGAGAGAGAGAGAGACATAAAGAAAGAGGGAGAGAGAGAGAGAGGAAAAAAGAGAGAGAGAGACATAAAGAAAGAGGGAGAGAGAGAGAGAGACAAAGAAAGAGGGGGGGAGAGAGAGAGAGACAAAGAAAGAGGGGGAGAGAGAGAGAAAGAGAAAATTATTAATGGTCAGAGAGGGTGAAGCTAGCCTGCGTATAGGAACGATTACGGGTCAGAGATGGTGAAGCTAGCCTGGGTATAGGAACGATTACGGGTCAGAGATGGTGAAGCTAGCCTGGGTATAGGAATGATTAAGGGTCAGAGACGGTGAAGCTAGCCTGGGTATAGGAATGATTACGGGTCAGAGAGGGTGAAGCTAGCCTGGGTATAGGAACGATTACGGGTCAGAGAGGGTGAAGCTAGCCTGGGTATAGGAACGATTACGGGTCAGAGAGGGTGAAGCTAGCCTGGGTATAGGAACGATTACGGGTCAGAGAGGGTGAAGCTAGCCTGGGTATAGGAATGATTAAGGGTCAGAGATGGTGAAGCTAGCCTGGGTATAGGAATGATTAAGGGTCAGAGATGGTGAAGCTAGCCTGGATGTAGGAATGATTAAGGGTCAGAGATGGTGTGTCACGTTCTGACCTCTATTTCCTTTGTTTTTGTATTTATTTAGTATGGTCAGGGCGTGAGTTGGGTGGGCAGTCTATGTTTGTTTTTCTATGTTTTGGGGCAGTTCTATGTTTTCGGCCTAGTATGGTTCTCAATCAGAGGCAGGTGTCATTAGTTGTCTCTGATTGAGAATCATACTTAGGTAGCCTGGGTTTCACTGTGTGTTTGTGGGTGATTGTTCCTGTTTTTGTGTTTGCACCAGACAGGGCTGTTTTGAGTTCTCACGTTTCTTGTTTTTTCGTTAGTTTGTTCATGTATAGTGTCGTCAATAAATTACAATGAACAACCACCACGCTGCGCTTTGGTCCGCCTCTACTTCACAAGAAGAGAATCGTTACAGAATCACCCACCACAACAGGACCAAGCGGTGTGGTAATGAGCAAAGGAAAAAGCAGCAGCAGGAGCAGCGCGAGGAGGTATGGACATGGGAGGACGAATTAGACGGTAAAGGACCTTGGGCTCAGCCAGGAGAGTATCGCCGCCCCAAGGAAGAACGGGAGGCGGCGAAAGCGGAGAGGCGCTGGTATGAGGAGGCAGCGCGGCGTCGTGGATGGAAGCCCGGGAGTCAGCCCCAAAAATTTCTTGGGGGGGGGCTAACAGGGAGTATGGCTACGCCAGGTAGGAGACCTGAGCCAACTTCCTGTGGTTACCGGTGGGCTAGAGAGACCGGGCAGGCACCGTGTTATGCTGTGGAGCGCACGGTGTCCCCAGTGCGGGTGCACAGCCCGGTGCGGTACATTCCAGCTCCGCGTATCGGCCAGGCTAGAGTGGGCATCGAGCCAAGTGCCATGAAGCCGGCTCTACGCATCTGGTCTCCAGTGCGTCTCCTTGGGCCGGCTTACATGGCACCAGCCTTGCGCACGGTGTCCCCGGTTCGCCTGCATAGCCCAGTGCGGGCTATTCCACCTCTCCGCACTGGCAGGGCGACCGGGACCATTCAACCGGGTAAGGTTGGGCAGGCTCGGTGCTCAAGAGCTCCAGTGCGCCTGCACGGCCCGGTCTATCCGTCACCACCTCCACACCCCAGCCCTCCGGTGGCAGCTCCCCGTACCAGGCTGTCTCTCCGGCCCATCCGTCCAGAGCCTTCCTCCTCTCCAGCGCTGCCGGAGTCTCCCGCCTCTCCGGCGCTACCAGAGCCTTCCTCCTCTCCAGCGCTGCCGGAGCCTCCCGCCTGTCCGGCGCCTCTGCCGGAGCCTCCCGCCTGTCCGGCGCCGCTGCCGGAGCCTCCCGCCTGTCCGGCGCCTCTGCCGGAGCCTCCCGCCTGTCCGGCGCCTCTGCCGGAGCCTCCCGCCTGTCCGGCGCCTCTGCCGGAGCCTCCCGCCTGTCCGGCGCCTCTGCCGGAGCCTCCCGCCTGTCCGGCGCCTCTGCCGGAGCCTCCCGCCTGTCCGGCGCCTCTGCCGGAGCCTCCCGCCTGTCCGGCGCCTCTGCCGGAGCCTCCCGCCTGCCCGGCGCCTCTGCCGGAGCCTCCCGCCTGCCCGGCGCCTCTGCCGGAGCTTCCCGTCTGCCCGGCGCCTCTGCCGGAGCTTCCCGTCTGCCCGGCGCCTCTGCCGGAGCTTCCCGTCTGCCCGGCGCCATCGGAGCTTCCCGTCTGCCCAGCGCCGCCAGTGCCGCCCGTCTGCCCAGCGCCGCCAGTGCCGCCCGTCTGCCCAGCGCCGCCAGCGCCGCCCGTCTGCCCAGCGCCGCCAGCGCCGCCCGTCTGCCCAGCGCCGCCAGCGCCGCCCGTCTGCCCAGCGCCGCCAGTGCCGCCCGTCTGCCAGGAGCCGCCAATGCCGCCCGTCTGCCAGGAGCCGCCAGTGCCGCCCGTCTGCCAGGGGCCGCCAGTGCCGCCCGTCAGCCAGGGGCCGCCAGTGCCGCCCGTCAGCCAGGGGCCGCCAGTGCCGCCCGTCAGCCAGGGGCCGCCAGTGCCGCCAGTCAGCCAGGGGCCGCCAGTGCCGCCAGTCAGCCAGGGGCCGCCAGTGCCGCCAGTCAACCAGGGGCCGCCAGTGCCGCCAGTCAGCCCAGCGCCAGCGCCGCCAGTCAACCAGGGGCCGCCAGTGCCGCCAGTCAGCCAGGGGCCGCCAGTCAGCCAGGGGCCGCCAGTGCCGCCAGTCAGCCAGGGGCCGCTAGAGCCCCTCCGCCCGGAGCAGCTGTCCCTCCGCCCGGAGCAGCTGTCCCTCTGTCCCGAGCAGCTGTCCCTCTGTCCCGAGCAGCTGTCCCTCTGTCCCGAGCAGCTGTCCCTCTGTCCCGAGCAGCTGTCCCTCTGTCCCGAGAAGCTGCCCCTCTGTCCCAAGCAGCCCCTCTGTCCAGTGGGGTCATTGAGAGGGGTGGGCATGGTGAGTAAGCCACGGAGGCGGACAATAAGGCGGACTGAGACAATGGGGAAGTGGGGTCCGCGTCCCGCGCCAGAGCCGCCACCGCGGACAGACGCCCACCCAGACCCTCCCCTATAGGTCAAGGTTTTGCGGCCGGAGTCCGCACCTTTGGGGGGGGGGTACTGTCACGTTCTGACCTCTATTTCCTTTGTTTTTGTATTTATTTAGTATGGTCAGGGCGTGAGTTGGGTGGGCAGTCTATGTTTGTTTTTCTATGTTTTGGGGCAGTTCTATGTTTTCGGCCTAGTATGGTTCTCAATCAGAGGCAGGTGTCATTAGTTGTCTCTGATTGAGAATCATACTTAGGTAGCCTGGGTTTCACTGTGTGTTTGTGGGTGATTGTTCCTGTTTTTGTGTTTGCACCAGACAGGGCTGTTTTGAGTTCTCACGTTTCTTGTTTTTTCGTTAGTTTGTTCATGTATAGTGTCGTCAATAAATTACAATGAACAACCACCACGCTGCGCTTTGGTCCGCCTCTACTTCACAAGAAGAGAATCGTTACATGGTGAAGCTAGCCTGGATGTAGGAATGATTAAGAACAGAAAAGGCAATGTGTTACGAAATAGGGAACATCTGTTCCTCTGGGAACTGGGACTGTGCCCTGCCCTGGGCTGATTCCACCTCAAATCCTCATTAATCTAACCCCTCTAACCCCTCACACTACCAGACAGATACCACATCAGGAACGATTAGCACCCCTCCCTGACCTGCAGTAACTAACGCTACCGCTGTGGATGGGAGCTGCCTTCTCCTTACCAGAGAGATTACAGAAGTTATGTTCTTTTTTTAAGTGGTTGGTCAATTTAAACACACACAGTAGTGTAATAAGAACAAATCATAGCATATCCATGTAATCAAGTTATAACTCAATTAATTCAGTTCATAAGTAATAATTTCCTATTGTAGAGCTTTTTTTTCTTCTAAAAAGGGGCATAAAGATATCCCTGCACTTTGAATTGGGAAGCTGTTTGTTTACAGTAATTAAGTCACGGATGACCACTCTAATTTCTCCATATAAACCAACGCCTCGGACTAGGTATAGAACTGTGTGATGGTTCTTGGTAATCTCCTCCTCGTGTTGTAGGTCTCGCTCCTTCCCACATTGACATGGATGGATGGTGCTGGAGTTAGAACACTGAGCACTTGAAATGAAGTGGCACACGTGGCACAAAGCAAGTGTTTGATTAAAATCTTCATCCACACGTTCATTTCCATGTTAGTTGCCACTCAGCACAACCGTTCTATAATGGAACATTGAGGTGGAATGACTGTGATCTTATTGACTTACCACTCTTCTGTTCATATTCTACTGTATAGATGTAGTCCTGTAGTCAGACTGCCTGTATAGATGTAGTCCTGTAGTCACACTGCCTGTATAGATGTAGTCCTGTAGTCAGACTGCCTGTAGTCAGACTGCCTGTAGTCAGACTGCCTGTATAGATGTAGTCCTGTTGTCAGACTGCCTGTAGTCAGACTGCCTGTATAGAACTAGTCCTGCAGTCAGACTGCCTGTATAGATGTAGTCCTGTAGTCACACTGCCTGTATAGATGTAGTCCTGTAGTCAGACTGCCTGTATAGATGTAGTCCTGTAGTCAGACTGCCTGTAGTCAGACTGCCTGTATAGAACTAGTCCTGTAGTCAGACTGCCTGTATAGATGTAGTCCTGTAGTCAGACTGCCTGTAGTCAGACTGCCTGTATAGATGTAGTCCTGTAGTCAGACTGCCTGTAGTCAGACTGCCTGTATAGAACTAGTCCTGCAGTCAGACTGCCTGTATAGATGTAGTCCTGTAGTCACACTGCCTGTAGTCAGACTGCCTGTATAGATGTAGTCCTGTTGTCAGACTGCCTGTAGTCAGACTGCCTGTATAGAACTAGTCCTGCAGTCAGACTGCCTGTATAGATGTAGTCCTGTAGTCAGACTGCCTGTATAGATGTAGTCCTGTAGTCAGACTGCCTGTAGTCAGACTGCCTGTATAGATGTAGTCCTGTAGTCAGACTGCCTGTATAGATGTAGTCCTGTAGTCAGACTGCCTGTAGTCAGACAGCCTGTATAAATGTAGTCCTGTAGTTAGACTGGCTGTATAGATGTAGTCCTGTAGTCAGACTGCCTGTATAGATGTAGTCCTGTAGTCAGACTGCCTGTATAGATGTAGTCCTGTAGTCAGACTGCCTGTAGTCAGACAGCCTGTATAAATGTAGTCCTGTAGTTAGACTGGCTGTATAGATGTAGTCCTGTAGTCAGACTGCCTGTATAGATGTAGTCCTGTAGTCAGACTGCCTGTAGTCAGACAGCCTGTATAAATGTAGTCCTGTAGTTAGACTGGCTGTATAGATGTAGTCCTGTAGTCAGACAGCCTGTATAAATGTAGTCCTGTAGTCCTTATTAACCTATTGATTTTTTGACTTGGGAGTTGTGTGTGACTGACATTAATACTTGAGGTGTTTTAACATAGTGTAGGCTACGTTTCTGATTTGGGCCAACACTAAATGTATTAAGTGTAGATTTCAGAGAATTTCCTTGTCTCGGGTCTCGGCATGTCAGGTGAATGGGACTCACTTATCAACAATGCACTTTTGTCTGTCTCTTCTCTATTACTACGTGCTCAGTCCTCCTTTTCCTGTAGTCCACAAGCATCTCCTTTGTCTTGATCACTTTTATACCTCAGGACTACCTGGCCTGATGACTTCTTGCTGTCCCCAGTCCACCTGGTCGTGCTGCTGCTCCAGTTTCAACTGTTCTGCCTGCGGCTATGGAACCCTGACCTGTTCACCGGACGTGCTACCTTGTTCCGGACTTGCTGTTTTCAACCCTCTCTCTCTACCGCACCTGCTGTCTCTAACTCTGAATGGCTATGAAAAGCCAACTGACATTCACTCCTGAGGAGCTGACCTGTTGCACCCTCTACAACCACTGTGATTATTATTATTTGACCCTGCTGGTTATCTATGAACGTTTGAACATCTTGGTCATGTACTGTTATAATCTCCAGCAAAGCCAGAAGAGGACTGGCCACCCTTCAGAGCCTGGTATCTCTCTAGGTTTCCTTTCTAGGTTCTGGCCTTTCTAGGGAGTTTTTCCTAACCACCGTGCTTCTACATCTGCATTGCTGGCTGTTTGGGGTTTTAGGCTGGGTTTCTGTATAGCACTTTGTGACATGTAAAAAGGGCTTTATAAATACATTTGATTGATTGATTGATTTATACAACGGGTGGGTCTAATCCTGAATGCGGATTGGTTAAAACCGCAGTCCATCTGGTGTCTATTCCACAAGTTGCCACGGCTAAATCTATGATGTTAAAATGCCTATTTGCTCTGTTCCATCTGACTACGCAATCCACTGTCTCATCAGCCCAGCCAGGCAATTTATAAACTTGATCTCCACTATAAAAAGCATCTAGACATTATCTCCCATTTCTTTCAGACTAACATTTAGTTTTCAATAGCAGAGATTTGTATAAACCTCACTGTCTGTCTCTCAGACATTAGCAACATCGTTACAATTTTCAAATTCGATCACCAGCTGTCCCATAGTAATGAACGTGTTGGGAATCGAGATGAGACAGACAGGAAGGCATCTTTTCTCAGTCTGTCGAAATCACGAATCAGCCTAATTTTATGGATATACTGTATACAAAGAAACTGTCACGTCTGCCCACCCTCTGGCTCTCAAGGCCACCAGGCTGCTCATCATTACGCACACCTGTCACCATCGTTACGCGCATTAGCGCTTCATCGGACTCACCTGGACTCCATCACATTATTAATTACCTCCCCAATATCTGTCACTTCCTCAGTTTCTTTCCCGATTCAACATTAATGTCGTTATGTTTCCCTTGTCCAGATGCTGTTCGTGTTATGTTTCCTGTCTGTTTATCACTCACTGTAATTGCTTCTTGTCTCCCAGCATCTGTCCTTACAGAAATAGCAATTGAAAACAGATCAAACGAAACGAAGAGCAGCTGGTTTTCAGTCTTTCCAGCTTGTGGGGAAAGACTGCAGTGATGTTAGCTGTGTTGTTGGCTAGCTCCTTTGACCAACAGTGTCCTGACGAGAGAACACATTTTCTATGCCAGGTGAAATTGCGCTTCGTTAGCTCATTGATATGTATGTATCGAAATTAATGTCACTAGAAAACAGCTTAAATAAATGCAAGTGTAGCTACTTTGTTGTTATTCTGGCTGCATTCTTAGCCGTAGTTGGCTAGCTAGCAAGCGAGGGATAAGAACGTTGCAAGCCATTATGGCAATGGAACATTTAGAACTAACGACTGGGTCGCGTCCATAGATACAGAACAAAAAGACTGAACGACTGGGTCGCATCCATAGATACAGAACAAAAAGACAACGACTGGGTCGCGTCTCTGGCAACCGAACCGATAAAACGGATGACCAGACGGTTTGGGTAGCAACCCTAGATTTGTACAGGGACTATATCTCGTGGAAGGATAAATAAATAATAATAATAATAAATTCATAAAAGTAACGTTTCTAATAAAAATATGAAAATCATTATTTGATTATGTTGGTAACCCGTTGTATAAAAATGATGATGCCCTCGAAGCTGATGTTTGCAGGATACATTGGGACGGTTTGCCAGCCCTTGACTTCGTCTCGGGCCTAACAGCACCCATGCCAATATATCCTCCAAAAACCGGCTTCTCTGGCATTATCACTTAAGTGACAACTTCAAAGGGGTTCCGGAACATTACCCAGGGAGAAACAGAACCCTTTAGAATCGCTCTTTGATCTCTGACCTTGTTAAAGGATCCCGATACGGACCAACGTGCAGACTGAGCCAGACAGAGTCAGAGGGAACATCCACTTAGAATGGCTGTCACTTCCTTCCCTGGTTGAATAAGACAGGCTGCTGTAATCAAGTGTGTGTGTGTGTGTGTGTGTGTGTGTGTGTGTGTGTATGTGTGTGTGTGTGTGTGTGTGTGTGTGTGTGTGTGTGTGTGTGTGTGTGTGTGTGTCTATGAAAGTAGATGTCTACTTAGAAAATGTTATTTTTCAGGCTGTGGGGAGCCGTAAATATATTATGGAGCTGTAAATATATACTGTAAATAAATAAATACTTATTTCCCTCATTAAAATGCAAATCAATTTATTTTGTTGTTTTGTTGATTGTTTTGTTGTTATTCTGTCTCTCACTGATCAAATAAACCTACCATTAAAATTATAGACGAATCATTTCTTTGTCAGTGGGCAAACGTACAAAATCAGCAGGGGATCAAATACTTTTCCCCCTCACTGTATCTTCCTTTGCGTATTTGGGTATTGTTCCACACGCTGGCTATTATTTTAATGACCTCTGCTCCCATACAGGACCAAATTTGGTTGGTCCGAACCGGACCCAATCTGAACCAATCATAGACGTCTGTTTCACAAGTTTCGAGTATAGTACAGAAGAGCCCAGTACAGTAATGTAGAGCCCAGTACAGTACAGTACATTATAGTGTACTCAACTCTATTGTTCTCTACTCTACTGTACTGTACTCTACTGTACTCTACTGTTCTCTACTCTACTGTACTGTACTCTACTGTTCTCTACTCTACTGTACTGTACTCTACTGTACTCTACTGTTCTCTACTCTACTGTACTGTACTCTACTGTACTCTACTGTTCTCTACTCTACTGTACTGCACTCTACTGTACTGTGCTCTACTCTACTGTACTGCACTCTACTCTACTGTACTGCACTCTACTATACTGTACTCTACTGTACTCTACTGTTCTCTACTGTTCTCTACTGTTCTCTACGCTACTGTACTGCACGCTACTGTATTGTGCTCTATCTGTGCAGGCTGCTGGTAGCAACTAAATTATCCTTATAAATTCTTCTGTGTGCGATGTTAAAATAATTGGTTCAAATAACATACATCTGGTGTATTAGAAACAACTGTTGGTTCCATGATTGTCTTAGAGATATAGTGACTTTCACTATCCTCCCTCCTCATGAGATATAGTGACTTTCACTATCCTCCCTCCTCATGAGATATAGTGACTTTCACTATCCTCCCTCCTCATGAGATATAGTGACTTTCACTATCCTCCCTCCTCATGAGATATAGTGACTTTCACTATCCTCCCTCCTCATGAGATATAGTGACTTTCACTATCCTCCCTCCTCATGAGATATAGTGACTTTCACTATCCTCCCTCCTCATGAGATATAGTGACTTTCACTATCCTTCCTCCTCATGAGATATAGTGACTTTCACTATCCTCCCTCCTCATGAGATATAGTGACTTTCACTATCCTTCCTCCTCATGAGATATAGTGACTTTCACTATCCTTCCTCCTCATGAGATATAGTGACTTTCACTATCCTCCCTCCTCATGAGATATAGTGACTTTCACTATCCTCCCTCCTCATGAGATATAGTGACTTTCACTATCCTTCCTCCTCATGAGATATAGTGACTTTCACTATCCTTCCTCCTCATGAGATATAGTGACTTTCACTATCCTCCCTCCTCATGAGATATAGTGACTTTCACTATCCTCCCTCCTCATGAGATTTAGTGACTTTCACTCTCCTTCCTCCTCATGAGATATAGTGACTTTCACTATCCTCCCTCCTCATGAGATATAGTGACTTTCACTATCCTCCCTCCTCATGAGATATAGTGACTTTCACTATCCTCCCTCCTCATGAGATATAGTGACTTTCACTATCCTCCCTCCTCATGAGATATAGTGACTTTCACTATCCTTCCTCCTCATGAGATATAGTGACTTTCACTATCCTTCCTCCTCATGAGATATGTGGACTTTCACTATCCTCCCTCCTCATGAGATATAGTGACTTTCACTATCCTTCCTCCTCATGAGATATAGTGACTTTCACTATCCTTCCTCCTCATGAGATATAGTGACTTTCACTATCCTCCCTCCTAATGAGATATGTGGACTTTCATTACAAGACACAGGGCAATGTTTCTTAAGGAAATCCATTTCTCCAAAGCTAAATATAAGTGTTGATGTTATTTGGCCAGGGGTCTTAACTTATTGATGAATTTCTAACACAGGAGGAGATCAGTGCCACCTTAACTGGGGAGGACAGGCTCATAGTAATGGCTGGAACGGAATCAATGGAATGGTATCGCACTCATTAAACACATGGTTTCCATGTGTTTCATTCTAAGACCCCTTTTCCATCTCTTTGACTAGAAATCAAAGCTTTTGCTTATTCCAATTTTATGGGATGTAAAAGTTGTTGAAAAATGTATAAATGTCTAAAAGGGACTCCTATGAACTTCACATTGGTGCTCACTGGTCTCTTTACATGGACATGCCCTTAGATGGGTCTCTTTACAAGGACATGCCCGTAGATGGGGTCTCGTTACATGGACATGCCCTTATATGGATCTCTTTACATGGACATGTCCTTAGATGGGGTCTCGTTACATGGACATGCCCGTATATGGATCTCTTTACATGGACATCTCCTTATATGGGTATCTTTACATGGACATGTCCTTATATGGGTCTCTTTACATGGACATGTCCTTATATGGGTCTCTTTACATGGACATGTCCTTATATGGGTCTCTTTACATGGACATGCCCTTATATGGGTCTCTTTACATGGACATGTCCTTATATGGGTCTCTTTACATGGACATGTCCTTATATGGGTCTCTTTACATGGGCATGCCCTTATATGGGTCTCTTTACATGGACATGCCGTAAAGCCCATCCAACTACTTCATCCCCATATTGTTATTTTTTTGTTTTGCTCCTGTAACAGTATAACTTTAGACCGTCCCCTCGCCCATACCCGGGCGCGAACCAGGGACCCTCTGCACACATCAACAACAGTCACCCTCGAAGCATCCTTACCCATCGCTCCACAAAAGCCACAGCCCTTGCAGAGCAAGGGGAACCATTACTTCAAGGTCTCAGAGCAAGTGACGTCACCGATTGAAACACTATTTAGCGCACACCACCGCTAACTAGCTAGCAGTTTCACATCCGTTACACTCCTTTGTACCCCATTATCTCTACTTGCACATACAGTACATTCTTCTGTACATCATTCACTCCAGTGTTTAATTGCTAAATTGTAATTATTTCGCCACCTTGGCCTATTTATTGCCTTATACCTCCCCTATCTTACCTCATTTGCACACACTGTATATAGACTTGTCTATTGTATTATTGACTGTATGTTTGTTTATTCCATGTGTAACTCTGTGTTGTTGTTTTTTGTCGCACTGCTATGCTTTATCTTGGCCAGGTTGCAGTTGTAAATGAGAACTTGTTCTCAACTAGCCTACCTGGTTAAATGAAGGTGTTCTCAACTAGCCTACCTGGTTAAATGAAGGTGTTCTCAACTAGCCTACCTGGTTAAATGAAGGTGAAATATAAGGCAAACATTCCCTTAATGCCAAACAGAATTCACCCAGTTCTCAGAATACTCAATATTAATGTTCCAATAGAGAATATTAACATCTTATATTCTGACAACGTGGCAACAAGGGGTAGAGTTAGGTTTCCTTAGAACTGGGTTGGAGTTTGAGTTTATTTTATTTTCACAGGGACAGTGCACATTAATCAACGTTTCAGTAAAAGTGACGGTTTTAGCCTGCCGGCTAATTTTCAACCGCAGTCCCTGGGCAGGTTATTAAAAACAATTACAATATAGACAATAGCAACATAGAACAAGCAAGACATAGCATACAGACAGAGCAACATAGAACAAAAAGCAGCAAGACAAAATTCATAAAAGCATGAAAGCAACAGTGTTTCCACACCTCACAAGCTACAGACAACAGACAACATGGAAAGCGGCAACACACAGCTAGGGATTATGTTCACAAATCTGACTGACCTTTAGCCATGTCTTCAAGCATTTTGTGAAAGTGTGATAGGTGGTGCAGTTATGTGTGTCTGATGGCAGTGTATTCCAGACATGGGAAGCTCTCACAGAGAATGCATATTTACTAAAGGTGCTTTTCCTTAGGGGAACTATACAGTCACCTCTCATGTCAGACCTTGTGGATCTGCTGCCATATGTTTGGGTTTTCTGTTTAACAAAAATACTGAGTGGAGGGGGAGCCAGGCCATTTAGGATCTTGAATACAAGACATGCATCGGTGTATTGCACAAGATTTTCCCAACTCAGGAGCTCATGCTTTCTGAGGCTGTAACAGTGATGATGGCTATTGGGCTTCCTATCAAGCACTTTGAGAGCATGTTTGTCAGACAGACTGAATAGGTCTTAATGTTGTACAGCAAGCTTGGGCCCAACTAGTCAAGCAGTATGCTAAGTGGGGGAGTGTCATAGATTTGAAGTACAGTTTTGTTACTTCTGTAGACAAACAATTTCGTATAAATCAGAAATGAGCTAGGTTGAATTTGGTTATTTGAATTACCTTTTTCACATGCTTTTTAAAAGAGAGGTTGGAATCAAGTATGATGCCAAGGTACTTAAAATCAGATACCACCTGGAGCTTCTCCCCTGACACATAGACATCTGGCTCAGTAGCATCTGTTGCCCTCTTTGTGAAGAACATGCAAACAGTTTTTTTCACATTGAGATGCAAACACGAGTCACTGAGTCACTTTGTAACCTGGACCATTACAGTAGTGAGTTCTTGTGCAGCTTGTTGTTTGCTCTTTGCATGCACACATATCACTGTATCATCTGCATACATTTTAACTTCAGACCCAGTACAGACAGAAGGCAGATCATTAATGTACAGGCTGAACAGGAGGGGCCCCAGTATTGACCCTTGGGACACGCCCACATCATAGCTAAGAGTGGGTGACAGCCCATTGCTCACTCTGACACACTGAGTTCTGCCTTCAAGGTATGATTTCATCCATCTCAAGGCATCGGGGGAAAAGTTGAACTTGGACAATTTTGTGATGAGAATCTCATGGTTAACAGTATCAAAAGCCTTCCTTAGGTCCAGAAACACAGCCCCAACAACACCCCCTTTGTCCATCTTGGACTTCACATTTTCCAGAAGAAAGCAGTTGGCCGTTTCTGTGGAGTGTTTTGCTCTGAAGCCAAACTGCATGAAGTGTAATGTGAAGGGGCTGTTGTTGAGGTGGGCAATCAGTTGTTCTGCCACACACTTTTCAACAACCTTCAACACCACAGGTAGTACACTAATGGGCCTGTAGTTACTCACGTCAGCAGGGTCGCCTGATTTAAAGATGGCCGTTATTATGGCCGACTTCCAGACACTTGGCAACACCCCCTGACCAATAGATGTGTTGGTGACCTTAGTAATGGGGCCAATGAGTGATTCTTTGTAGTTTTTAAGAAAGGTAAGAGTCCAGCCCAAACACATCTTTGGCTTTAGAGTTCTTTAGTGAGCTAATCACCTTGTTCACCTTTGACTCAGAAACCTTCCCTATGATGAAGACAGGTTGAGCGTCATTTACTAGCACTGAGCCCAGGAAACCAGTGGAGTGGTTCTGTGTCAGTACCCTGACAGAGTCAATAAAGTAGGAATTGAAGGTTATTGCTATTTCGACTGCATCCTGTGTTAGATTGTTATTCACCATGATTTCTAGTCTTTTTTGCAGTGTTACTATGGTCTTTCCCTGTTAACTTTTGTAGATTCTCCCAGATCAATTTAGAATTTCCCTTTGCTTCTCCAATTATGTTAATAAAAAAGTTTGCCTTGGCCTGTCTGATTTCTTTCGTCACCTTATTTCTCAGCATGGTAAACCTACGTCTGTCATGCTCTAATTTGGATCTTAGGGCTGTTTTTTAGAGCATCGTCTCATTCTTTCATCAATTTCCAAATGAGTTGTGGTTTGGTAGAACATTTGGGATCAGGTGAACCTTTTTGAGATCTTGTTTTCATCTGGTTGACTTCATCTGAATGGAAGTCTGGCAAGGTAAACACGAAGAAACCACTTACAACCCTTCCTCAAATAACATTATAAAGGGTATGATGATGGCTTGGTAACACAGAAGACAAACTATTCAACACACAACAAACTGGATTTAAAGGGGTATTCTGCGATGGGTAGGAGACATCCATCTATGGACTTTTAAGGATATGTACCCATTGAAGAATATAACTTTTTAAATGTTTTTATTTTTATTTAACTAGGCAAGTCAGTTAAGAACAAAATTCTTATTTACAACGACGGCCTACACCAGCTAAACCCGGACGACGCTGTGCCAATTGTGAGCCACCCTATGGGACTCCCAATCACGGCCGGTTGTGGATTCAAACCAGGGTGTCTGTAATGATGCCTCAAGCGACTGAGACGCAATGCCTTAGACCGCTGCGCCACTCAGGGGGCCCTATAAATGCCTCATGAGCTTAGTTCAACTGTCGTACCCCCATCAGAACCCCAAATATAAGCTGGTTTTACTCCAATGTTTGGAAAACAAAGTAAATGTTAAACAAACACTGTATAGTCTAAAAACATGGTTAAAACTATAATTGTGATATCGTGGATGGGCAGTCTTTGCATCCATAGCTCTGTATTTGAATGTATTTCTACAGCTCCATTCCTAAGCTGTTTCCCTAATCAGTGACAGGGGTTATTGTTATTGGGTTATTGGCGGGTGAACCCGCCTTCTTATTTTTTGAACTACAGATTGCCCCTTTAAGCACCACGTGGTATTATGAAAGCTCATTACAAGGTGGCGATCAGTAGAGCAGCTAGGATCCAGTGAGCTGAACCATGGGAACTAGAGGCTGATCAGATCAGCGGTGCGTAACAGAGACACTGCTACCTAGTGCATTACTTTTGAATGTGTAGGGAATAGGGTGCCAATTGGGATGGCGCCAAACCTGTCACGTGAGGTGGTCTGCTACATTCAAAAGTTATGCAATGCATTCCCTAGTTTCTCCCTCTCTGACGCACACACACACACACACACACACACACACCAAGTACATGCGCTCACGAGGATACAGAGACGTGTGCACACACACACACACAAGCACATGCAGGCACACCCTTCCACCATAATTTGGAAATAAATTCATTAAAAATCCTACAATGTGATTTTCTGGATTGTTTCCCCTCATTTTGTCTGTCATAGTTGAAGTGTACCTATGATGAAAATTACAGGCCTCTCTCATCTTTTTAAGTGGGAGAACTTGCACAAATGGTGGCTGACTAAATACTTTTTTGCCCCACTGTATGTGTGTGGTCTGCATGCCACCATCACTGATTGGTATCCTAGTATACAGCCTATTGGCACCCTATTTCCTATATACTGCACTACTACTTTTTTAGGGCACTGGTCTAAAGTAGCGCACAATATAACGAATAGTGTTCCATTTGAAACTAACTCCTCCTAACCTATATGGGTCACAGCTAGGGGTGCTTCTTTTCCTCCCAGGGGACCGGGCAGTACTTCTCTCTCAACAGATGGGATGGAGTGAGCTTTGGTTAGTTGGGATTAAACCAGATTACCCAGTTTATACCTCAGCCATGGAAGGCTCTGCACGGTATAATCTCAAGATAAAACCATCATTGAGAAATCACAGTCTCCCACAACAAGAAGCTTAGATTGTAAATGGAGGGCGGATACAGGAAGGGGATTGGACGGGACTGAGGTCAGGGGGGGATAGTAAAGATAAACTCAGTTTATGAAAGAATGGATTAATGAAGTGGATGGATGGATGGAATGGAATGGATGGATGGAGGGAGGGAGGGAGAGGTCATGTAGGAGACGAGGGGTGAGGTGGCAGGTTTATTTCCTGGGTGAGAGTGTCTCATATCACAGCACAGTCCAGTGTTCCAGACAGGGATGGATGGGTCAGACTGGTCAGACAGGGAGGGGTCAGACAGGGTGGGACGAGTCAGACAGGGAGGGGTTAGACAGACGGCGAGGAGTCAGACCAGGAGGGATGGGTCAGACTGGGAGGGATGGGTCAGACTGGGAGGGATGTGTCAGACAGGGAGGGATGGGTCAGACAGGGAGGGACGGGTCAGACAAGGAGGGACGAGTCAGACAGGGAGGGAGGGGTTAGACAGACAGGGAGGAGTCAGACAGGGAGGGTTGGGTCAGACAGGGAGGGATGGGTCAGACAGGGAGGGATGGGTCAGACAAGGAGGGATGGGTCAGACAGGGAGGGAGGAGTCAGACAGGGAGGGAGGGGTCAGAAAGAAAGGGAGGGGTCAGACAGGGAAGGAGGGGTTAGACAGACAGGGAAGGAGGGGTCAGACAGACAGGGAGGGGTCAGACAGGGAGGGAGGGGTCAGACAGACAGGGAGGGGTCAGACAGGGAGGAATGGGCCAGACAAGGAGGAAGGGGTCAGACAGAGAGGAAGGGGTCAGACAGAGAAGAAGGGGTCAGACAGAGAGGAAGGGGTTAGACAGGGAGGGGTCAGACAGAGAGGAAGGGGTCAGACAGGGAGGGATGACTCAGACAGGGAGGGATGGGTCAGACAGGGAGGCAGGGGTCAGACAGGGAGGGATGGGAGAGGAACACTCTCCCAAAGACACCGTCCAGACCAGGCCAGCAACAACAACTGGAGGCAGGAGATGCAGGAACATTTACGACAGTATTATTGCGTCCCAAATGGCACTCTATTGCCTTTATAGTGCACTACCTTTCAAACCTCTTGAGTGTAGGGGGCAGTATTTTGATTTTTGGATGAAAAACATACCCAAATGAAACTGCCTATTTCTCAGGCCCAGAATCTAGAATATGCATATAATTGTCAGATTAGGATAGAAAACTCTAAAAGTTTCAGGCTTTTATTCTGAAAAATGAGCGAGAAAGATCACTTCGTGTCAGTGGATGGCTGGGTGCCAGCAGAGTTTTGCATGCGCGAGCAGCTTGGAGCAGACATGTTCTCTCTCTCTCCTATTGAAAAAGCTACGGTCCGGTTGAAATATTATTGAATATTTATTGTAAAAACAACCTGAGGATCGATTATAAAAAGCGTTTGACATGTTTCTACGAACTTTACGGATACTATTTGGAGTTTTCTTATGCCCCGTCGTGACCACTCGAGCCTGTGGATTTCTGAACAAAACGCGCCAACCAAATGGAGGTGTTTTGGATATAACATACGAAGATCATCAAAGGTAAGCGATTCATTTTATTGCTTTTCTGACTTTCGTGACCAATCTACTTTGCTGCTAGCTGTTTGTAATGTTTTGTCTGCTGAGAGAGATGTCCTCACATAAACGCTTGGTTTGCTTTCGCCGAAAAGCTTTTTTGAAATCTGACACGCCAGGTGGATTAACAAGAAGCTAAGCTGTGTTTTGTTATATTGCACTTGTGATTTCATGAAAATGTAATTTTTTTTTGTAATTTAATTTGAATTTGGAGCTCTGCAATTCAGCGGATGTTGATGAAAATGATCCCGCTAAAGGGATGGGTGGGCCAAGAAGTTAACCAGGGCCCATAGGAAATAGAAGGTGCCATTTGATTTGGGACGATATCAAAGACAGTTATCTCTGGCAGACCACAACACACAACCAGACAAAACACAGACACATAAAACATGATCTGTCTTTATGATTATAAACTGTACCAAGTCCAAAGTGGCCTACAGCAGAGATTAACATGGTTACAGTAGGGCTCATCTGTACGACTCATCGGTACGGCTCATGGTTAGGCCTCTTCTTTAGACAACATTGGTAGGGCTCATCAGAAGGACTCTTCAGTAGGACTCTTCAATAGGACTCTTCAGTAGGACTCTACAGTAGGACTCTACAGTAGGACTCTTCAATAGGACTCAGTAGGTAGGCCTCTTCGGTAGGCCTCTTCTTTAGACAACATTGGTAGCGCTCATCAGAAGGACTCTACAGTAGGACTCTTCAGTAGGACTCTTCCATAGGACTCTACAGTAGGACTCTACAGTAGGACTCCTCAGTAGGACTATTCAGTAGGACTATTCAGTAGGACTCTACAGTAGGACTATTCAGTAGGACTCTTCAGTAGGACTCTTCAGTAGGACTCTACAGTAGGACTATTCAGTAGGACTATTCAGTAGGACTCTTCAGTAGGACTCTTCAGTAGGACTCTTCAGTAGGACTCAGGGAAGTAAGAGTGAAAGAGATAAATAAGAAGTGGTCTTTCTACCCTCTAGGAAAGGAAGACTCCATGTAAATGTGTTAATTCCTTGGTATTTGACCCTCACCATTACTTTAATACCCCCTATAGTCTAAGTTACATAATTCAAAAATCTAAGTAACATAATACAAAAATCTCCTTCAAAGTCCATCAGTTTAAGCTAAAAAATTATATTTATCTAGATTTCTTTACACATACTGTACAGTATTCAACCCCTTTTTCCGGGTAGGCACAAAACTTCCTCCATACTTCCGTTCATCAGACGAGTCCCAGTACTGGTTACCTTCAGACGAGTCCCAGTACTGGTTACCTTCAGACGAGTCCCAGTACTGGCTACCTTCAGACGAGTCCCAGTACTGGTTACCTTCAGGCGAGTCTCAGTACTGGCTACCTTCAGACGAGTCCCAGTACTGGTTACCTTCAGGCGAGTCCCAGTACTGGTTACCTTCAGACGAGTCCCAGTACTGGTTACCTTCAGGCGAGTCCCAGTACTGGTTACCTTCAGACGAGTCCCAGTACTGGTTACCTTCAGACGAGTCCCAGTACTGGTTACCTTCAGACGAGTCCCAGTACTGGTTACCTTCAGGCGAGTCTCAGTACTGGTTACCTTCAGACGAGTCTCAGTACTGGTTACCTTCAGACGAGTCCCAGTACTGGTTACCTTCAGACGAGTCTCAGTACTGGTTACCTTCAGACGAGTCCCAGTACTGGTTACCTTCAGACGAGTCTCAGTACTGGTTACCTTCAGACGAGTCCCAGTACTGGTTACCTTCAGATGAGTCTCAGTACTGGTTACCTTCAGATGAGTCCCAGTACTGGCTACCTTCAGGCGAGTCCCAGTACTGGTTACCTTCAGATGAGTCTCAGTACTGGTTACCTTCAGATAAGTCTCAGTACTGGTTACCTTCAGGCGAGTCCCAGTATTGGTTACCTTCAGACGAGTCCCAGTACTGGTTACCTTCAGATGAGTCTCAGTACTGGTTACCTTCAGATGAGTCTCAGTACTGGTTACCTTCAGATGAGTCTCAGTTCTGGTTACCTTCAGACGAGTCTCAGTACTGGTTACCTTCAGATAAGTCTCAGTACTGATTACCTTCAGACGAGTCTCAGTACTGGTTACCTTCAGACGAGTCTCAGTACTGGTTACCTTCAGACGAGTCTCAGTACTGGTTACCTTCAGACGAGTCCCAGTACTGGTTACCTTCAGATGAGTCCTGTGACACTTGTGGGGGTCGTAGAGGAAAACGGAGACCACCATTGTGTTTGTGAGAGTCGCTATAGACGCTATAGACGTTTTCGTGAGAAGACCAGATATCTTGTGAGAAGACAGACACTTCAAAACCTTATTCCCTTAGTTTTTTTTCTCGTTTTGACTCTCTTTTTTTAGCCATTTATGAATGTGTTATTCAAGATGTTTCTATGGACTATAGTTGTAAAGGCAAATTTTAATATTTTACACTTAAATCAAGTATCTAAATGATCCATAGTATGGCCATCTTAAAACAATTCCAGATGTCAACTTAGAACCCCCCCCCCCCCCAACGGATTACTTAATAAATAAAAAAACGGGTCTGTCATTTTCCTCCTCAATGATTGACAGACAGACATATCTGTTGTACGTCCTCAGTCTGAGATGACCTCAGGGCCTCTGTGTGAGTTAATAACGCCACAGTATCTTTCTTGTTCCCGTCAGGCACTTCAAAAGGTCGACCGTGCAGCTCGGAACAGCACAGTGTGTGAGAGAGAAATGGCAACTTGGACTTTACCTCCTGCAGATATGCTATTTCCTTGGCCCTGACTCAAATGTGTTTGGCTAATAATAGCTAACTTCCCTGACGATGGAAAGAACTTCAGACATCTGGTGTTGTGTGTGTTTGTCACCCCTCATTTCCGACAGCACCCGGCGCTGATTAAGTTTCACGTTGAGACAACAAGGCATTTTTTTATTTATTAAATCTGCTCTGAAGTTTTTCCATTGAGGCCGGTCAGGCCACTGAGGCACGGTTTGACTTTAGCCCTCTCATTGACTTTAGCCTGGTTCCAGATCAGTTTGAGTTGCCTTGACTTTAGTCTGGTCCCAGATCAGTTTGAGCTGCCTTGACTTTAGTCTGGTCCCAGATCAGTTTGAGCTGCCTTGACTTTAGCCTGGTCCCAGATCAGTTTGAGCTGCCTTGACTTTAGCCTGGTCCCAGATCAGTTTGAGTTGACTTGACTTTAGCCTGGTCCCAGATCAGTTTGAGCTGCCTTGACTTTAGTCTGGTCCCAGATCAGTTTGAGCTGCCTTAACTTTAGCCTGGTCCCAGATCAGTTTGAGCTGCCTTGACTTTAGCCTGGTTCCAGATCAGTTTGAGCTGCCTTGACTTTAGCCTGGTCCCAGATCAGTTTGAGCTGCCTTGACTTTAGCCTGGTCCCAGATTAGTTTGAGTTGACTTGACTTTAGTCTGGTTCCAGATCAGTTTGAGCTGACTTGACTTAAGTCTGGTCCCAGATCAGTTTGAGCTGCCTTGACTTTAGCCTGGTCCCAGATCAGTTTGAGCTGCCTTGACTTTAGCCTGTTTCCAGATCAGTTTGAGCTGACTTGACTTAAGTCTGATTTCAGATCAGTTTGAGCTGCCTTGACTTTAGTCTGATATCAGATCAGTTTGTGTTGCCTTAACTTTAGCCTGTTCCCAGGGGATTTGTGACAGAGATAATGGTGTTAAAAACCAATCCAGCCAGTCCCACAGACCAGATCCCCTGTAACTCTCCTCAATGACAGAGTTTATCCCAGGCCTGATCCCTGACAGGGACCATTGCCAACGGATCACATATGATGGCCTGGCCGGAGGACTGATTTATCAACGAGCTGTGGCTGAGCTGTGGGACACCACTCACTCTTTGGTTTCTACTCAAGTCAATATCGTTTGCCTTTAGATTATTTGGCTTGAACTCTGAACTCTGAACTCTGTATGTGGGGCTGTATGTGAATGGGAGGCTTGCCTGTATCTGGGACTATTTTTGGGAAATCTATCCATGTGTAGTGTGTGGAATATTTTGACCAAACTGACATGAGCCATAGGGACAACAACTCCCCTCAGTCCGCTATGGCCCCCATTCAGAGCAAAACATCAGGCTCTTTACTGTCCAGATGTTCTCTAACCATCTAACCTTTCCACCCTGTCACATGTTCTCTAACTAACTAACTAACCTTCCCACCCTGTCACATGTTCTCTAACTAACTAACTAACCTTCCCACCCTGTCATATGTTCTCTAACTAACTAACTAACCTTCCCACCCTGTCATATGTTCTCTAACTAACTAACTAACTAACTAACTAACTAACTAACTAACTAACTAACTAACTAACCTTCCCACCCTGTCATATGTTCTCTAACTAACTAACTAACTAACTAACTAACTAACTAACCTTCCCACCCTGTCATATGTTCTCTAACTAACTAACTAACTAACTAACCTTCCCACCCTGTCATATGTTCTCTAACTAGCTAACTAACCTTCCCACCCTGTCATATGTTCTCTAACTAACTAACTAACCTTCCCACCCTGTCATATGTTCTCTAACTAACTAACTAACCTTCCCACCCTGTCATATGTTCTCTAACTAACTAACCTTCCCACCCTGTCATATGTTCTCTAACTAACTAACTAACCTTCCAACACTGTCATATGTTCTCTAACCATGTAACCTTCCCACCCTGTCATATGTTCTCTAACTAACTATCTAACCTTCCAACACTGTCATATGTTCTCTAACCATGTAACCTTCCCACCCTGTCATATGTTCTCTAACTAACTAACTAACCTTCCCACCCTGTCATATGTTCTCTAACTAACTATCTAACCTTCCCACCCTGTCATATGTTCTCTAACTAACTAACTAACCTTCCCACCCTGTAATATGTTCTCTAACTAACTAACTAACTAACCTTCCCACCCTGTCATATGTTCTCTAACTAACTAACTAACCTTCCCACCCTGTCATATGTTCTCTAACTAACTAACTAACCTTGCCACCCTGTCATATGTTCTCTAACTAACTAACTAACAAACTAACAAACTAACAAACTAACAAACAAACAAACTAACTAACAAACAACTAACTAACTAACCTCTGCACCCTATGTCCAACAGTGGAAAATAACTGTCTACCTGGTCTGGACAGTGAAGTATCTACCTGGTCTAGACAGTGAAGTATCTACCTGGTCTAGACAGTGAAGTATCTACCCGGTCTAGACAGTGAAATATCTACCCGGTCTAGACAGTGAAGTATCTACCCGGTCTAGACAGTGAAGTATCTACCCGGTCTAGACAGTGAAGTATCTACCTGGTCTAGACAGTGAAGTATCTACCTGGTCTAGACAGTGAAGTATCTACCCGGTCTAGACAGTGAAGTATCTACCCGGTCTAGACAGTGAAGTATCTACCCGGTCTAGACAGTGAAGTATCTACCCGGTCTAGACAGTGAAGTATCTACCTGGTTTGTCACTCAATGGAAATTCACCACAGGGGGTTCCCATCGTTTTATGCACTTCCACCTGCTCGCCTGCACACTTGACCTCTGAGACTGATTGGTGGAGCCAGAGCACTTAGCAACCAGATTGTCACTTAGCCTGAATCCAGCCTGTACTTTGGCATTCAACGGGAGGTCAGAAGTAGTGTATCCTGTTTTGTGACCGGCCTCCAACCAACAAGTAACCTGCCAGGCGGTTGGCTAACAGGTTAAAAGGATTGTTAAGCCTAAATCATCATGATAGATCAAAACATGTTCACTCACTCGTGAGAGTCTGACTTTTATCTTTGATCAGCCCCTTCACAGGAAGTTGAGTGACATCCTCCTGTGGCCTGGGTTGCGCACCAAATGGCACCCTATTCCCTACTTAGTGCACTACTGTTGACCAGGCCCCATAGGGCCTTGCCATAGAAGGTAGAGGGAGAGAGGGAGAGATGAAGTTCCCCTGACTGGGGTTGGCAGGGCGCCGAGGAGGGGAAATATGCAGACTAGAGACATTTATGGAAGGATTAATGGAGTCACAGAGCGAGAGAGAGATGGAGAGAGAGAGAGACAAAAAGAGAGAGAGAGAGAGAGAGAGAGAGACACACAAAGAGAGAGAGAGAGAGAGAGAGAGAGAGAGAGAGAGAGAGAGAGAGAGAGTGAGAGGTAGCCCACAGGTAGTCCACTGGTAGCCCAAGGAACAGACTCCCCATTCAACATCGTCCAGTGCTCTAGATCAGTATGTTCTGTCCAGGAGGACCTCGCCTCACCCTGACTTTTGTGTTCAGTACAGTACCTCTGTGCCCTGCCCTCCACCTCAAGTCTGTCTCCTCACATCTATGTCACCATTAGTGCCAGTCTGATGGAGTTCTAATTGCCGCAACAATCAAATAAAGCTTGAGATCTGGAACAACTTAAGCTTCCTCCTGTATTGAAGTCTCCACAGCTGCTCCATTGAGGGGCACCGTGAGTCTGCCGTGACTGAGACCCAGACTGCTGCCCTAGTAGTGCACTATATAGGGAATAGGGTGCCATTTGGGACCCAGATCCAGACAGTGTGATAGCAACCCCTTTCTCTCTGAGGGGCTAACCAAGGTCCTGTCTGGGGCCTCAGTGGCCTGCTCTGCCCCTACCAATCTACTCTCCATCTCACCCCTTTACCCTGTCCAGACTACAATCCTTGGACCACTGGGGAATCCACCCTCAAACCTGCCAGATTAACCAGGCTGACTGACTTTACAGAGGGTTCAAGTGTGGTGTCTGACCATCAGACCATCAAGGTGTTGGATCGGCCTAAACGACTCAGTATATCAAAACGTCCCTCTGTCATACACAACCCCATGATCTAAATGAAACAACGACAGAATAACAGCAGAATCATTTTCAATAATTGTTGGAGATTTTATCCCAGGTTGTGTCCCAAATGACACCCTATTCGCTACGTAGGGCACTGCTTTTGACCAGGACCCCAGACAGACAGACAGACAGACAGACAGACAGACAGACAGACAGGCAGACAGGCAGACAGGCAGACAGGCAAGCAGGCAGTTCTGATCTAGTGTACCATGAGCTAACAAATCACTTTAATATGGTTGACACTGTATATGCTGATGTCAAAACTATCAATCGGTCAAATCTTAGATTGGCCATAGTGCACTGCAAATTATACACTGCGTAATGGCTGATACATGGTCTTTAACAAATTGCTTGTTATCTTGGTTTAGATATGCATCTTGAGGTTTTTGGCTTGCGTTTCATGTCATGCAACTTTTTCCTTTGATTCCTGTTAGTGTTCCATGGGCCATGACGGTAGAGTACAAACAGTAGACTATCACTTCCTTTAACACGTGAACTGTATAAAACAACCTATAAATAACCGTCAATTGAGCGCTCTCGAACATATAAAGTGGATTGCGAAAGTATTCACCCCCTTTGGCATTTTTCCTATTTTGTTGCCTTACAACCTGGAATTAAAATAGATTTTTTTGTGAAACAAACAAGAAATAAGACAAAAAAACAGAAAAATTTAGCATGCATAACTATTCACCCCCCAAAGTCAATACTTTGTAGAGCTACCTTTTGCAGCAATTACAGCTGCTAGTCTCTTGGGGTATGTCTCTATAAGCTTGGCACATCTAGCCACTGGGATTTTTGCTGGGTGGGTTCTGCTGGTGTACAGTAATCTTTAAGTCATACCACAGATTCTCAATTGGATTGAGGTCTGGGATTTGACTAGGCCATTCCAAGACATTTAAATGTTTCCCCTTAAACCACTTGAGTGTTGCTTTAGAAGTATGCATAGGGTCATTGTCCTGCTGGAAGGTGAACCTCTGTCCCAATCTCAAATCTCTGGAAGACTGAAGAATTTCCCTCTATTTTGCACCATCCATCATTCCTTCAATTCTGACCAGTTTCCCTGTCCCTGCCGATGAAAAACTTTCCCACAGCATGATGCTGCCACCACCATGCTTCACTGTAGGGATGGTGTTCTCGGGGTGATGAGAGGTGTTGGGTTTGCGCCAGACATAGCATTTTCTTTGATGGCCAAAAAGCTCAATTTTAGTCTCATCTGACCAGAGTACCTTCTTCCATATGTTTGGGGAGTCTCCCACATGCCTTTTGGCGAACACCAAACATGTATGCTTATCTTTTTCTGGCCACTCTTCCGTAAAGCCCAGCTCTGTGGATTGTACGGCTTAAAGTGGTCCTATGGACAGATACTACAATCTCCGCTGTGGAACTTTGCAGCTCCTTCAGGGTCATCTTTGGTCTCTATGTTGCCTCTCTGATTAATGCCCTCCTTGCCTGGTCCGTGAGTTTTGGTGGGCGGCCCTCTCTTGGCAGGTTTGTTCTGGTGTCATTTTCTTTCCATTTTTAATAATGGATTTAATGATGCTCTGTGTGATGTTCAAAGTTTCTGATATTTTTTTATAACCCAACCCTGATCTGTACTTCTCCACAACTTCGTCCCTGACCTGTTTGGAGAGCTCCTTGGTCTTCATAGTGCCGCTTGCTTGGTGGTGCCCCTTGCTTAATTAATGATGTTGCAGATTCTGGGGGCTTTCAAAACAGGTATATATATACTGAGATCATGTGACACTTAGATTGCACACAAGTGGACTTGATTTAATTAATCATGTGACTTCTGAAGGTAATTGGTTGCGCCAGATCTTATTTAAGGGCTTCATAACAAAGGGGGTGAATACATATGCACGCACAACTTTTACGTTTTTTAAACATTTTTATTTTTTGAAACAATTATTTTTTACATTTCACTTCACCAATTTGGACTATTTTGTGTATGTCCATTACATGAAATCCAAATAAAAATACATTTAATTTACAGGTTGTAATGCAACAAAATAGGAAAAATGCCAAGGGGGTGAATACTTTTGCAAGGCACTGTAAAGTAACAACATACCCTGACATATAAAGTAACAACATATCCTAAAATATAAAGTAACAACATATCCTAACATATAAAGTAACAACATATCCTAACATATAAAGTAACAACATATCCTAAAATATAAAGGCAATATAATATTAAATTAACTGATTAAGAAAAAACCTAAACCAGCATATTCATTCACAACTGGGATGTCAAGGATAAAAAAAGACTGTCAATGTCAGTGTAAAATGGGTTGATTGTAGCAATCATAAGGACATGAAATAAGCAGAAGACAAGGCAGGCTGACGTGCTCAGAGTGTTGATCTATTTACAGGTCTTGGTGATCCAGCAAACATTTCAACAAAAGAGCGTTTTGGCGATGCTGAAGTTGTCTCGTCAGATGTTGATCACCCAGTTCTTTTGTAGCTCATCATCGGCAGGGAAAGAGTGGAATGACAGACTGGAGAATTTGACAGAGGAGCTGCACAGCAATGTTTTGAGGAGCTGACCGCTCTTCTCTGAAATGTTACCATCTTTCTTCATGGTACACGTCTTGATCCTGTTCATGGTGATGTTATTTTCCAACAGCTAACAACGTTAGCTGACCTTACTGTTAGCAGTAGTACACGTTGGTAGTACCCGTTGGCGTCGTTGGCTAATGTTACCATCTTTCTTCATGGTACACGTCTTGATCCTGTTCATGGTGATGTTATTTTCTAACGGGTACTACTGTTAGCAGTAGTACCCGTTGGTAGTACCCGTTGGCGTCGTTGGCTAATGTTACCATCTTTCTTCATGGTACACGTCTTGATCCTGTTCATGGTGATGTTATTTTCTAACGGGTACTACTGTTAGCAGTAGTACCCGTTGGTAGTACCCGTTGGCGTCGTTGGCTAATGTTACCATCTTTCTTCATGGTACACGTCTTGATCCTGTTCATGGTGATGTTATTTTCCAATAGCTAACAACGTTAGCTAACCTTACTGTTAGCAGTAGCACCCGTTGGTAGTACCCGTTGGCATCGTTGGCTAATGTTACCATCTTTCTTCATGGTACACGTCTTGATCCTGTTCATGGTGATGTTATTTTCCAATAGCTAACAACGTTAGCTAACCTTACTGTTAGCAGTAGCACCCGTTGGCGTCGTTGGCTAACGTTAACAGTTGAATTCGAAAATGCTACATTTGAAAAAATGAATAGCTAGCAAACTAACGAAACACACTACACTATTTATACTATACTACTTATACATACTAACAAAGCACTTAAATATGTAAACGCTTTTCTTAATTTTTTACTATTTTCTATAATAGTGAAGACATCAAAACGATGAAATAACACACATGGAATCATGTAGTAATCAAAAAAGTGTTTACATTTAAATTATTCAAAGTAGCCACCTTGTATCTTCTTGCCGGTCAAATAAAATATTGAAATATTGATCGTTTATTTGACTGAGATGCACTCCAAAAGAAAAACAATATCAATCTCAGATAAAGCATCTGAACGAGTGAATCAGAGCCCCTCTGTCTCAGTATGTGTAGACCATGTATCTGATGCTGTCTGGACAGTGAATCAGAGCCCCTCTGTCTCAGTATGTGTAGACCATGTATCTGATGCTGTCTGGACAGTGAATCAGAGCCCCTCTGTCTCAGTATGTGTAGACCATGTATCTGATGCTGTCTGAACGAGTGAATCAGAGCCCCTCTGTCTCAGTATGTGTAGACCATGTATCTGATGCTGTCTGGACCAAAATACTATGGCATGTCATATTATTTCTGTGCAGACAGCATAAGATACATGGGCTGCATGAAATAAAACAAAAAGGGCCTAACCCTAAACTTAAATTAAGAACATGAAGCAGAGTCATTCATTTTTTACAGTATAGACAATAAAGTATCTAGTGGAAATTTGCTTCCAGAACAAGGCTCACACTAATAAACGTCAACCCTGCCTCTTAGTATAAGTCCCACATAGCACCCTATTCCCTATGTAGTGCACTACTTTTGACCAGAGCACAAAAGGGAATAGGGTGCCATTTGGGACACACTCATACTGTGGCAGACATGGTTATTATTGCTTGTACTGGTCATTAATGGCATGATTTTGGTGGTGCATCATCTGGGTCACGTGTCCCCACCTGTCCTCACTTCATCTGCACAGTCATGGTACATTCAGCGGTGTGATAAGACTCTTAGACAGGGATCTGGCCTCCAGAAATAACCTGGACTTAATCTCTCCCCGTGTGTCATGGGAGGAAGAGAGAGAAGGAAAGAGGAAGTTATCCTGACTGTGGTTGGCAGGGCACCGAGGAGGAGAGGAGGGGAAATATGCAGACTAGAGACGTTTATGGAAGGATTAATGGAGTCACATAGAGAGGGAGAGAGAGACAGAGAGAGAGAGAGTAGTCTGAGGGTTTGCATATAAGAGAATGCTGTGGGGAAAATCATGTTCTTGAAATCTGCTCAGGGGATCATTTCTAAACAGATAGGCTATTCATCTTCAGAAGTAAACAATAACTACATATGTCCCATTGAATAGATATTACGGTACAGTGAGGGAAAAAAATACATAAAAATAAAAATAATTCAATTGCAAATCAATTAATAACATTTTTTACATGCACTTTTCTGGATTTTGTTGTTATTATTCTGTCTCTCACTGTTCAAATAAACCTACCATTAAAATTATAGACTGATCATTTCTTTGTCAGTGGGCAAACGTACAAAATCAGCAGGGGATCAAATACTTTTCCCCCTCACTGTACAGCAGTGAGGTAGCCTAGTGGTTAGAGCTTTGGACTTGTAACCGAAACGTTGCAAGATTGAATCCCAGAGCTGATGAGATAAAAAAAAATGTTGTTCTGCCCCTGAACAAGGCAGTTAACCCACTGTTCCTAGACCAGTTAACCCACTGTTCCTAGACCAGTTAACCCACTGTTCCTAGACCAGTTAACCCACTGTTCCTAGACCAGTTAACCCACTGTTCCTAGACCAGTTAACCCACTGTTCCTAGACCAGTTAACCCACTGTTCCTAGACCAGTTAACCCACTGTTCCTAGACCAGTTAACCCACTGTTCCTAGGCTGCCATTGAAAATAAGAATGTGTTAATAACTGACTTGTATAGTTAAATAAAAGGTTAAAAAAATTAAGTACAGCACCCATCCACAACTGCTGGTTTCACTTAGGGCTGTACCTATACAAATGTTAAGTGCATTTAAAGCTTTCAGGTCTCACATTTGCTTTGCCGCAATTTTGTGACCCCTAAAAGCTTAAAGTCTCATGCTGCTTCTACACTGGAAGCCCAATTCGGCCTGCTTAAAACGCAGCCCAACAGCTGGCCTTGAATTCAATGCAAAACAAGTTGAATGATAGAAAATGGGCAGATACTAATTCCTGACCACACTTGCATGCATGACCCCTGTAAGAATAACCTCTCATCTCAGTGAGCAGGTCAGGTGAAAGGGATCAGCTGTGTTCTACAAAAGCAGCCCAAGGCCTGGCTGGATTCGGTCTTCATTATTAACAGATTACAACCTTGTAAGACCCTAAATCACCATGGGGCCCCATAGGTCATACAATACGTTTTTGTAGTGTTTCCTATGTTGTTGATGTAAAGAATATTTGTTGGTCCGTGGTGTGTAATGAGGAGCAAACAGACGCTGCACTTGACACATTTATGAAGTTGCTTATTCCAGTTTCAAATAAGCAATGGACCCGTTAAGAAAATGACTAAAAACCGTTAAATCCCCTTGGATTGATGAGGATTTGAAAAATGGTATTGTAGAGAGGGATGAGGCAAAAGGAATGGCAAATAAGTCTGGCTGCACAACCGATTGGCTAACATATTTCAAATTGAAAAATCATGTGACTCAACTGAATACAAAGAAGAAGAAACTACACTATGAAACAATGATTTTTTTATTTCACCTTTATTTAACCAGGTAGGCTAGTTGAGAACACCTTTATTTAACCAGGTAGGCTAGTTGAGAACAGCTTTATTTAACCAGGTAGGCTAGTTGAGAACACCTTTATTTAACCAGGTAGGCTAGTTGAGAACAAGTTCTCATTTACAACTGCGACCTGGCCAAGATAAAGCATAGCAGTGTGAACAGACAGCAACACAGAGTTACACATGGAGTAAACAATAAACAAGTCAATAACACAGTAGAACAAAAGAAAGAGTCTATATACATTGTGTGCAAAAGGCATGAGGAGGTAGGCAGATAATTACAATTTAGCAGATTAACACTGGAGTGATAAATGATCAGATGGTCATGTGCAGGTAGAGATACTGGTGTGCAAAAGAGCATAAAAGTAAATAAATAAAAACAGTATGGGGATGAGGTAGGTAGATTGGATAGGCTATATACCGATGGACTATGTACAGCTGCAGCGATCGTTTAGCTGCTCAGATAGCGGATGTTTAAAGTTGGTGAGGGAGATAAAAGTCTCCAACGTCAACGATTTTTGCAATTCGTTCCAGTCACAGGCAGCAGAGAACTGGAAGGAAAGGCGGCCAAATGATAAATGACAAAGAATGACTGTAAAAAGCCTTAAATGAAAATTTGGGAAAAAGGGCAAACTCAGCTTTATCATTCACTGAATCAGATGGCTCATTCATCACAAAAACACATTGATATTTCCAACTACTTCAATGATTCTTTCATTGGAAAGGTTAGAAAACGTAGGCATGACATGCCAGCAACGATAGAGCCATGACTACATGGAAGTCTATTCCACATCAAGTAACTGATGCAAACAGTAAAATTGTATTTATTTATTTTTTTAAACAGATAAAAATCAAGTTCATGGAACAGTGGGGACTGTGAAGCATCACAAACACAGACAGACACATAGATACACACACACACACACACACACACACACACACACACACACACACGATAACATATCCACTATGCACACGCATGGATACAGTAGATATGTGGTAGTGGTGGAGTAGGGGCCTGAGGGCACACAGTGTGTTGTGAAATCTGTGAATGTATTTTAATGTTTTTTTTAATTTTTATAACTGCCCTAATTTTGCTGGGCCCTGGGAAGAGGGATCCATAATAAATATAAATCCCACAAAGTGTCTCAGAGTAGGATCCCTGATCTAGGAACTGTCCATATAATCTTATTCATTAAACTCTAAACTGATCCTAGATCAGCAGCACTCCTACTCCGAGATGCTTTGTGGTACGGACTCAGATCTACATTACTTCATAACAGACTTCATTGTTATGTGGACCAGCTGGAGACTAAGCTGTATCGCAGGGCTTCTGAGTGGCACAGCGGTCTAAGGCACTGCATCTCAGTGCTAGAGGCGTCACTACAGACTCTGGTTTGATCCTGGGCTGTATCACAACTGGCCGTAATTGGGAGTCTCATTGGGCAGTGCACAATTGGCCCAGTTTCGTCCCGGTTAGGGTTTGGCCGGTGTAGGCCATAATTGTAAAAATAAGAACTTTTTCGTAACCGGCCTGCCTAGTTAAAAATACATCTCTCATGTTCTCTTTTTGTATCTGGGACTGTTTTGGTGGCTGCCAATCCACTGGAACAAACATATAGGCGTCCCAAATGGTACCCCATTCCCTACATAGTGCACTACTTTTCACCAGAGCCCAATGTCTCCTAGTCAAAAGTAGTGCACTCTAAAGGGAATAGGGTGCCATTTTGGGATGCAGCCCATATGGACCAGACATGCAATTATGTGCATAGACACACTGGCATGAATGTACAAACATGCACATTCTGCAAGCAGTCCTGACATTTACTCTCCATGAATACAAAAGGACATGAGTTGAGTGCGAAGGTGTGTATCTTGTCCATCCAGTCCCAGTGCGCACAAGGCAGTCAGCTGATGAGGAGTGTGCAGCATGCGGACACAAAACAAAGACAACATTCACATCAGCCCTTACATAACCTTCAGATACAAAGCCTAAACACCCTCCCCTCTGTATCACTCCACAGCTGGGTAACGAGGACAGATGTATTTTTGTGGTTCTGGTGGATCTGGTGATGGGTTGAACTATACTATTACAATTATTATAGTATTTCCTAGAATAAAAAGTCCATCTTTTCCACGTGAAAATCTCCACCTCTAACCTCGTCTGCTGAGACAGACTAAACTCCGTCACCGTGCCTTGAGAAGCCCAGGGGAGTTAAACATGATGCTAGTACCCAGAACTCAGTTAGGTAGATTAGGGATTAAGAGCACGGACTGCGTAGAGCAGTGGTTGCTGTGCCGTCACTAGGGTTACAAAGTTAAAAGATTAATGACAGAATCTGACCTCTTCCTCCTGCTTCAGGCTGATTTAAGAAGAGTCAAGGAGGAATTAAAAGTGGCCAGTCTCCCAGACATAGATTAGACCTAGTGCTGGATTTAAAATATAGATTCTCCATTGGGCTTTTTAGTCCAGAACTAGGCTTAATCTGTGTCCAGGAAGCCGCCCCATTGTCCTTTAACATAACTACTACTACTCATATATACACAGGTCTCAGAGTAGACTGTCACGTTGGTATAAATTGATCGGGAGACAGGCGCAGGAATGCGTAATATTTATTTACACAAATTACAGCCATGTAAAAGCATGGAGACGAAGACCAAACAAACACGTGTACAAAACACAGGGTTGAGACCCAAACAAAAGAGCGAGGAGTACCTGGAATAAATACACAAGAGCACAATGATTAACACACGGGACGGGACCCGTAAGTAACCATCTACGCAATACAAGCGTCACAAAAGCCAAAACAACAAGGCACAGGTACTCACAGGCACACCGGACATTGGAATAATAATCGACAGCCCAACGGTGAACCAAAGGGCACATTTGGTAACTGGGGACCAGGTGTGTGTAATGACACAGTTCCGGAAGGATCCGTGACATAGACAATGACAAAGTCCATTAGATGGATGACTATTCATGCCTGGACAAACTTGAATTGCCATAGGTCTAGTACATTATTAAAATGAATTTGAGCCGATTTTCTTAAATTAAGTTATACAAATACATTTAAAAGAGATGAAATTACATTAAAGCCACATGCAGGACATGATCACAGATGGGTACAGTGCTTCCAAGTGTGAAAGGGTTAAATCGTGTGTTCAGTGCATGCCATTTCTATTGTTCTACCAGGGTCATGGCAAGAAGGGATCCAACTTTTGTCAAATGAATGGCTCCTTTTCTAACATTAGCCTCTCTTAACCTGTTGCGTAAAGTCTAATACCTCTAGACTGGAACCTCTACCAATGGGGTTTGAGAACTGCCTTGTGTGTCACACTAAACTCTTTCCCCAGGCACACCGCTAAATTCCCAACTGCCACGATTTAGACAAGACACTGAAACGAACTAATGCTGTTCTATTACAAACACAGATGCAAGTGTTTTAGGCCTGGTAGTCAGTCCATCTGCATGCAAACCACTGCAACTGGAGAGACAGTCAGCATTTCCATAGACAAACACAGCCATTGGACCAGGTCTGTCTTGGAAAAGAGATGATATCTCAATGAGAAAAACCTGGATAAATAAAATTAATTTAAAAAAAACAGAGAGAGAGAGAGAGAGAGAGAGAGAGAGAGAGAGAGAGAGAGAGTTAGAGAGACAGAGAGATTATTGTTGTCTAATGTAGTAATTATGTATTCTGAGTCATCCACCATGCCAGTCCTCTGTGCAAGTCCTCTGTGACCGCAGTCACCACCCACCATCAAAGCCATTACTGAATACATTTCCAGCTGCTCTTTATTGTATGTTCCACTACAAAGAGGGTCGGGTTGTGGTCAGATCGCATTGGTCAACACAGTCTGAATTTGAATTGAAAAGGCCAAGAAGAAGTAGAATTTGAATGGGGAAGATAGGATACTCCATATAATTCATTAAGTTGGCCGAATGAGTATGTAATTCGCAAATTCCCCAAATGTGTTTTTTCAGATGACTACAGAGAGTAAACTGAGACAGGTAGGCCTGAATCTTGCTGTCTTCAGTATGCTACATAGTCTATCAGACAACTTGTGGATGACTGGGCTGCAGCTACAGTAAATCTGGTTTTATTTCATAGCCACCAGAATAGGCCTACCTGGGTGTAGCTTCAGGCCTGTCCCCTACTGTCCCCTAGTGGACATTACAGTGCAGGGAAAATAATACACAGTATTTCTTTTAATCAATAAAACAGCAACAACAAAATATCTACTATACAGCAGATAGATAGACCACATCTCAACACTAATAAACTACAGGACACAGCAGATAGATAGACCACATCTCAACACTAATAAACTACAGGATACAGCAGATAGATAGACCACATCTCAACACTAATAAACTACAGGATACAGCAGATAGACCACATCTCAACACTAATAAACTACAGGATACAGCAGATAGATAGACCACATCTCAACACTAATAAACTACAGGATACAGCAGATAGAAAGACCACATCTCAACACTAATAAACTACAGGACACAGCAGATAGATAGACCACATCTCAACACTAATAAACTACAGGATACAGCAGATAGATAGACCACATCTCAACACTAATAAACTACAGGATACAGCAGATAGACCACATCTCAACACTAATAAACTACAGGATACAGCAGATAGATAGACCACATCTCAACACTAATAAACTACAGGACACAGCAGATAGATAGACCACATCTCAACACTAATAAACTACAGGATACAGCAGATAGAAAGACCACATCTCAACACTAATAAACTACAGGATACAGCAGATAGATAGACCACATCTCAACACTAATAAACTACAGGATACAGCAGATAGAAAGACCACATCTCAACACTAATAAACTACAGGATACAGCAGATAGACCACATCTCAACACTAATAAACTACAGGATACAGCAGATAGAAAGACCACATCTCAACACTAATAAACTACAGGATACAGCAGATAGAAAGACCACATCTCAACACTAATAAACTACAGGATACAGCAGATAGACCACATCTCAACACTAATAAACTACAGGATACAGCAGATAGAAAGACCACATCTCAACACTAATAAACTACAGGATACAGCAGATAGATAGACCACATCTCAACACTAATAAACTACAGGATACAGCAGATAGAAAGACCACATACTCAACACTAATAAACTACAGGATACAGCAGATAGAAAGACCACATCTCAACACTAATAAACTACAGGATACAGCAGATAGACCACATCTCAACACTAATAAACTACAGGATACAGCAGATAGACCACATCTCAACACTAATAAACTACAGGATACAGCAGATAGATAGACCACATCTCAACACTAATAAACTACAGGATACAGCAGATAGACCACATCTCAACACTAATAAACTACAGGATACAGCAGATAGAAAGACCACATCTCAACACTAATAAACTACAGGATACAGCAGATAGAAAGACCACATCTCAACACTAATAAACTACAGGATACAGCAGATAGATAGACCACATCTCAACACTAATAAACTACAGGATACAGCAGATAGATAGACCACATCTCAACACTAATAAACTACAGGATACAGCAGATAGACCACATCTCAACACTAATAAACTACAGGATACAGCAGATAGACCACATCTCAACACTAATAAACTACAGGATACAGCAGATAGATAGACCACATCTCAACACTAATAAACTACAGGATACAGCAGATAGACCACATCTCAACACTAATAAACTACAGGATACAGCAGATAGACCACATCTCAACACTAATAAACTACAGGATACAGCAGATAGACCACATCTCAACACTAATAAACTACAGGATACAGCAGATAGAAAGACCACATCTCAACACTAATAAACTACAGGATACAGCAGATAGAAAGACCACATCTCATCACTAATAAACTACAGGATACAGCAGATAGATAGACCACATCTCAACACTAATAAACTACAGGATACAGCAGATAGAAAGACCACATCTCAACACTAATAAACTACAGGATACAGCAGATAGATAGACCACATCTCAACACTAATAAACTACAGGATACAGCAGATAGAAAGACCACATCTCAACACTAATAAACTACAGGATACAGCAGATAGAAAGACCACATCTCAACACTAATAAACTACAGGATACAGCAGATAGACCACATCTCAACACTAATAAACTACAGGATACACTAATAAACTACGATTCCCCTCTATTGGCTCCTCCCCTCGAGGACCACAGCTCTCTATAGGCTCTTCTCCTCTATTGGCTCCTCCCCTCGAGGACCACAGCACCCTATAGGCTCTTTCCCTCTGTTGGCTCCACTGCAAAAGGATAGGTAAGAAGTTGTGCTAGCTTTATCAAAATATATCAACTCAAGATTCAAATCACAAATGATCACAGAATAATACGTGACATATTGTCATATTGCTTTTTGACAGCACCACTTTTGATTTTAATGATAGAATTGTTCAGAAAGTGAGCGTGGACCTGAATGCCAAAACATTCAAGAGACCTGGCCAAGAAGGCAGCAACAATCAATACATTCCAGATGTAAAACATACCATGAGACATCCATGTCTTCATCACTGGAAAAGATCAACGGGTTGAGTTTGATATCCTTTCATTTTATACAAGACCACATGTTGATCTGAGCCTGATCGAAGATAATAAACAGTGGTGTGAAGAAGATAATCTAGGAACAATAGCTGATCAATATATTAGCAATCAGTTTCATTCTTGTCTTGCAGTGTATACAGATGGTTCAAAGGATGCCATGAATGGGAAGACAGGAGCAGGTGAATTTATTCCTGAGTTTAATGTTAATCTATGCAAGATACTAACAAATGATTTATCTGTATATTCAACAGAAATGGTTGCCATATTTGTTAGCTTGCAATGGATAGAGGAGTTGTAAACAAGAAGGTCAGTAATATGTTGGGACTGTGTAGTTTACGATCTGGGAGGTCAGAATGTGAGGATTTATGGGTAGACATAATGATGCTGTTGTTAGGGTAACAAGGAAATGGTATTCACATCGATTGGATTCTGGTCATACAGGAGTTTATGGACATGATGTAGTAGATATAACAACACAAAGAGCATAGACACTTAAATATTGTGTATTTACAGGTGAGGTTGTTCAGAGGGGAAATTAAAACGTTGATTCTGAAAAATGGGTTAGATTGCTGGCAGATACAATGGGACGAAAGTAGTAAGGGCAGACGTATTTATAGTACAAGGAAATCTGCACGGGAGATAGTGTCATATAATGGGAACAGAAGGGAGGGAGTTATGTCGTGTAGGATGAGATTAGGACATGTGGGATTGTATTCCTCTTCACATTTGATAGGGAAACATGGTACAGGGATGTGTAATGGCTGCATGGTAGCGGAAACGGTTGAACATGTATTATTATATTGTGAAACGTATTATGTAGAAAGAGAGAGGTTGTTTGACAGGGTCAGAGAGGTTGGACGTAATGGGGAGTGGGTGGTATTTTGTGTGTGGGTGATGGGAGTAGTGAGGTTAGTAGTGAGATTACATTTGATTAGAAATGCAGGGTTAGTTTAGAGAATATAGTGGTATAGATAGGGAGTGACTGGCCTCACACTCCAGTGCAGTAGGTTTCGGTGTAAGCACCTGTCAGTTGGTTGCGATTCGCCAATATAACTTAAAGAAATAGAGGAAGAAGGAGGAGGTATGGTGTCCCTGTGCATTTCGAGAGAATCGAAAGTGAAAGGTTGTCAGCAGCAACGCCATAGACTCTGCCGCGTTCACTCTGAAATTTCCGAGTTGCTAACTGGTTATAGTTATACACGTGCCCGCGTCAACGGATAACAAGTCGGAAATGTTCGAGTTTCCTAGTTCCGATTAGCATTTGAACGCGGCATCAGTCTATGCGTGACGCTGACAACTTTTCACTTTTCTCGAAATGCATAGTACGACCATACTTCAGTAGTGACGACCTTATTTTGAACAAACCGACAACCCGATATAGGTAAGTTTGATTCAAATAACAACTTTTTGAAGGATAATAAAAACATGTTTGTTGTTAATGCATAAAATTTTACATCAAGTATATTTTCAGTGTTTTCTTAGTGAAAAACGGGAGAGGGAAATTGGGAATCGGATTACAATATTGCCAAACTTAAACAAATCACATTGATTGATTAAACGTAGATAACTCACATCCATACACAGTTAATTTAATGCAATAATGTTGCGTGCTGTCAATAATTACTTTTCAGTTACATTCCAGTTCTTCACTTTACATTGCCAAGTAACACAGGCTAGTTTGTTTATGGTCTTTCTAGTTGCAATGCGTCGATACTTATTTTTTAAAACATTCTAAAACCCTTACCGTGTACCTACTGTATGTTTTTGCGTGCCGTGCTTTGTCTGCTGAAATCCATACATTTTAATACAACGTTATTCAATCAAATAAAACCACAGCTGTACTTCTTTAGGATTTGGTTGGCTGATCGCATCCAACTTTTAGTTGTATACACCGCCACCTACTGTACTGGTTGGTGTATGATGCCATTCACGACCTTCCCTACGTTACATTTTTGTTATGGTAATACAACATTGGAAACAAGGAAAATTGCCCTGCCAACTAATAGCCCTCACAACAACAACAAAAAACACCACCCCTTCCACTATTTAACCCGATCTAATACTACTCCAGACTGATAGTCTGAGAGGACAGACCACTTACCACTCAACACCCAAAGCAACTGTTCTGCAGTAAATCCTCACAATCCCGAGTACTTCTCAGCTACTGCCTCCACAACTTCTATTTTCTGTCACTTCTGATCCATTTCTGCAGTATAATTGACAACCATGGCTATAAATGCTAAAAAGCCCACCTTACTGAAGCACATATTCTTCCCATCTCTCTCTTGGTCTCTGCCTACTCACAGGATTCCTCTCAGGATCCCTCACCCTGTACCCATCTTCCTCTACCACTCAAATCGAATTGTATTGGTCGCATACAGATGTTTAGCAGATGTTATTGCGGGTGTAGCAAAATGCTTGTGTTCTTCGCTCCAACAGTGCAGAAGTCATAAACAGCACAATGCTTGAAGGACAGCGAAGAGCTGCTGGCAAACGCACAAAAGTGCTGTTTAAATGAATGCTTATGAGCCTGCTGCTGCCTACCACCGCTCAGTCAGACTGCTCTATCAAATATCAAATCATAGACTTAACTATAACATAATAACTCACAGAAATACGAGTCTTAGGTCATTAATATGGTCAAATCCGGAAACGATCATTTCGAAAACAAAACGTTTATTCTTTCAGTGAAATACGGAACCGTTCCGTATTTTATCTAACGGGTGGCATCCCTAAGTCTAAATATTCCTGTTACATTAGACAACCTTCAATGTTATGTCATAATTACGTAAAATTCGGGCAAATTAGTTCTCAACGAGCCAGGCGGCCCAAACTGTTGCATATACCCTGACTCTGCGTGCAATGAACGCAAGAGATGTGACACAATTTCTCTAGTTTAATATTGCCTGCTAACATGAATTTCTTTTAACTAAATATGCAGGTTTAAAAAAATATACTTGTGTATTGATTTTAAGAAAGACGTTGATGTTTATGGTTAGGTACATTGGTGCAACGACGGTGCTTTTTTCGCGAATGCGCTTTTTAAATCACCTGTTTGGCGAAGTAGACTGTGATTCAATGATAAATTAACAGGCACCGCATCGATTACATGCAACGCAGGACAAGCTAGATAAACTAGTAATATCATCAACCATGTGTAGTTAACTAGTGATTATGTTAAGATTTATTGTTTTTATAAGATACGTTTAATGCTAGCTAGCACCTTACCTTGGTTCCTTGCTGCACTCGCATATAAGGTAGTCAGCCTGCCACGCAGTCTCCTCGTGGATTGCAATGTAATCGGCCATGATCGGTGTCCAAAAATGCCGATTACCGATTGTTATGAAAACTTGAAATTGGCCCTAATTAATCGGCCATTTCGATTAATCGTTCAACCTCTAGTATTGACTAGTGATGGTACGTTTGATGCCAGAGCTCCAAGGCATGTGTCGAGATCGCTAAGCAGTGTACTTCGAAACAGTTGCCCTGTTCACTTGCTAGTCGGAACCAGGATACTTGAAAATATTAAAACCATGACCAGAGAGAGACTGTCAAAGAATATAGCATGACCAGAGAGAGACTGTCAAAGAATATAGCATGACCAGAGAGAGACTGTCAAAGAATATAGCATGACCAGAGAGAGACTGTCAAAGAATATAGCATGACCAGAGAGAGACTGTCAAAGAATATAGCATGACCAGAGAGAGACTGTCAAAGAATATAGCATGACCAGAGAGAGACTGTCAAAGAATATAGCAAAGAGCTGCTGTTGATAAGAGTGTGTATGTTTTAATTTTCTTTTCACCACTGTCACTGTTTTTATTCAACATTATTACAAAACATAAAACGCCCTTCTCTCGCGCTGCAGGTGCAATGAATGAGTAGACAAGTGTAACGATAGCCCTTTTTCTTGTTATTTTAATATGGAGGAATATATCACTTTCTCTGGTCATAGGAACAACACGAATCTATGCTTGCATATTGGTTATGCGGTACGACTCGAGATACGCCATCAGGTGGAAGACTGTCTCCTCTTTCTGGTCAGTCTCACCAGAGGAAAGGAAGGAGAGAGCAGGGACCATGAGCGATGGACCCTCTGCTGCTCTCTTGCTCCCTCCCTCCACTGAGAATAAGGCCATGTTCAAAACAACTGAACTCTTTACTCTGAAATCTCAGACTTCCCGAATTCAGTGCGTTCAAGACAACTGGGAACTTGGATGACCATCGTTTTGAATGGTCATCCAACTCAGAATTCCATGTCGGAAACTCGGGCATGTTTCTAGAGCTCTGACTTTCCGACCTGCAGATCACTGACATCATGATTTGACCTGTTGAGTTGTCTTGAAAGCACCATGACAGATGCAGGAGGTACCATCAGTCCAGTAAAATAAAAAAGCAAATTATTTAAATTTATGCTCAGCTGTGCCTTGCAAGTGCTACACCAACTGATCTATTTTGTTATCAAAGCTTGAGTTTTAAAATATAATATGGTCTGAGAAGAACAATATTACCAGGCCAGGCACATAGACAATATGCTGTGATATTGTATTAGGCCTACTGCTCGTCATTCCCACAACAAATGTTTTATTAGGTTAATGTTACATTTTTAAAGTAATGTTTTAAAAAACAATAGGAGTCGTTGTCCACAAAGCGGTGTTGCTCCCACCTATCCTTTCTTTGGATTGGTGGATACATTTGGAATATTCGATGAGGGTTGTTGACGTCAACCCGAGAGATGCTATGCTACTAGCCTCATGTCATGAATATGCATAGACATCTCGAGACAACTCCGATATAAAGTGTTTTTTTCTCAAAGTTGCCGGGATGTCACGTGTCCTACTTATATCAGTACACTCGTAACAACTTAAGCATTACGAAACTTCTATTCAGTCAAATTTACCTCATGTAGCAAATAAGCCATACATTTTTTAGTTCGACACACTCTCATTGACCTGCATACAAAAGCTCCTTGTTTGGTGGGCAAAACAAGGGGGAAAAACGCCTCCTGCCGGAGGGAGACAGATTTTCCGCCGAGTTGGGCCTCCCTCTTCTACTCTGGTAGAAGGCAAACCGGCTATACACTCATATCTAGGGCACTATAAAATCCACATTGTGGACAGAATCATATAATCCAGACATTAAAATAGAATTCAACAATATATATTTTTTAAATTAACTTTGTAGGAAATCAACAAAAACAAATTGGACTTATTGGAAAATGCATTCATTTGCGAAGTAAGTCACAAGAATGCCCCGGTCTGTGGGTATTTGCACACTTGTCTACACTTTGCATATCCGTTAGCGACGATTCTAATGATAACCTTCTGTTAGAAACGGAAAGGTTTTCCCAAAAACCTTCCCAAATGAATGTTAATTAAAAAGTAGCCTACCTGGCAGAATGATTATTTGCTTCAAACCAGGTGGTCATTTTACGAACTCTGCAACCACATGAGTGCTACAGAAACACTGCTTAGCCAAACAATGGTCTCTTCCTGGTGCACACTTGCACGCCAAAACATTAAAACGTCTTTATTTTTCCCCCCAGACCTCTAAAATGGTCTCCTGATGTGGTTTAAACATTGTTGTGGACTTAGAACATTCAATTCTGAAATGTTTTCTTTTTGAAACCTGAAACTATTCGGGGGAAACGGAAATCTGGAAAAACGAAATGGAATCAGGCAAAAAAATGTTTTTATAGGGCCCTACGTATCCCCTGTGGACCGGGTGGTAAACATTCTCCATTCAGGCTGCAAAGCCATCCATTTCCTCCGTAACTAGTTAATGTCGAGAATGTGGGAAAATATGCATGCTTTCTTTATGAAACACAATTGTTCACCTCCATGCTGCATTAGCTAATGCTAGTCCCAGATGTTGCATATCACATTCAGCCAATAAGACTGCTACAACCTGAGGTGGTGTCACCTGTGGTCGTTGCTCACCTCTATGCCCTTTCCCCAGTACTGTCATGGAGGGAACACCCGTGGAGGTGCTTGGCGTCCCCGACGATATCCTTGCCTCTGTTAGAATGGTTGACAAGCTCACGATACACTTCCAACGACCAGGGAACGGGGGAGGAGAGGTAAAGAGAGTACAGTTTCCATCCTACAGCCCAGGACAGGCCTTTGTCATATTTGAGGATCCAGAAGGTAGGCTTATCGAATGGATGGAACTACAGATATCTATTTTTTTTTAGGTACACATAGTCTAATATTAGTTTGTGATAATGTACTATTTGCTACAGAATATATGGATACAGTACATTTGTGGTAAAAAACCATGTAATTCATCTAACTTCCTCTCCTCTCTGTTGCAGTGGCTGCACGTGTGTCGCAGCGGACCCATGTCTTAGAAGTGGATGGGCAACACTTTCCTCTTAAAATCAGGAACGCTGACACGCCTGAGGTAGTAAAAAGACACATCATATTGCAATCCATGTCCTGTAAAAAGGATGGTTACAATTTCCTTTATTGAACCTTTCATTTACCAGGGAATAAACTATTTTTCGAGTTGAGCTGGCAAGCGGTCATGACGAAGTAGTCAGCATGTACATACAATACTTTACGTTAAAAACAATAAGTGGTCAACAACATTTTTTTTCTCAATCAGAGCTTTAAACTCAGTTAGCAACACCATCTACCTTCAGTGTTCAAGGCGTTTGCAGGTCATTCCAAGACCAACGAGCGTTGCAGAAGAGTTCTATTTTTTCTCTGGTTTTATTTATGTGTTATGTGTGTGTCGCAGGTGGACGTGCCAGTCAAGGTCGATCTGGATGTGAGCATGTTCTCCAAGGACAGCGAGGAGGTGCTCCAGCCTGTGAACGAGATTCCCCAGCTACCCATTCAGGGCTCCTTTCAGAAGTTCACTGCAGTGAAGGCCCAACTGCAGCAGGTCTTACCCCAGGACACAAACACCCTGCGCCCCAGCAGCCCTTCGCCATCCAGTCTCAATAGCCATGCCTCTGGGGCCATTTCCAAATCCTCAATCCGCTGCAACCCATTTCCCAGCCCGCAAGCAACAGGGTATGTTGGGGACAACTTGACCCATGTCAGGAACACATCCCCCAAACCAGTGGAACCCATCTCCCAGACCAGTGGAACCCATCTCCCAGACCAGTGGAACACATCCCCCAAACCAGTGGAACCCATCTCCCAGACCAGTGGAACCCATCTCCCAGACCAGTGGAACACATCCCCCAAACCAGTGGAACCCATCTCCCAGACCCCATCTCCCAGTGAGGTCTTCTTCATAACGGACACAGATGTGCTCCGTTATGCCCAGTGCGTCAGGAAAAAGGACATTGATTCCATTCTTGGAGGCCACACAACTCAAATGGATGTTAAGCCAGCTGAAGGTTCTGACCTCCGCTATGTTTTCCTTGAAGGGAAGAGTCCAGAGCGGGTTATGGAAAAGCTGCAGGTTTTTTTCAACAAGCTTCATTTAAGACTACGAACTCAAGAAATCCCACTATGGACACTCGATCGTGACCGACAGGTTAGAATTCATCAACTGGTTCAGAAGTATAATATAATTTATCCTACTGTCCTCGTCGATCAGGTTGGAGATCTCCTCCGCCTTGTAGGACCTTCCAAGGAAAGTTATGAGATGAAGCAGAGGCTCCTGGGAAAACCCATAGACCTGCTACCAGCTGGGCTAACAGGGAGGGTAGTGGACAGGAGTACCCATGGTGCTCCCATCCCATGGGCTCCTGGCCCCGTACCTGACCCCGTGTCTGCTACTGCACCAGATTACTAGTAAATGAACTACATTTTGCAGTAGCTTGGTGGTAGTGGAACTAAATTCAAATCTAGATAGTGTTTGCAGTAGTTCATTACTTGTTGTCATGTAGCAGTGTAGCTAACTACTGGAACTACACACTACACTTTAGCCATGTAGCCAACTATTGGAACTACATACTACGTTTTAGCCGTGTAGCTAACTACTGGAACTACACACTACACTTTAGCCGTGTAGCCAACTACTGGAACTACACACTACGTTTTAGCCATGTAGCCAACTACTGGAACTACACACTACGTTTTAGCCGTGTAGCCAACTACTGGAACTACACACTACGTTTTAGTCGTGTAGCCAACTACTGGAACTACACACTATGTTTTAGCCGTGTAGCCAACTATTGGAACTACACACTACGTTTTAGCCGTGTAGCCAACTACTGGAACTACACACTACGTTTTAGCCGTGTAGCCAACTATTGGAACTACACACTACGTTTTAGTCGTGTAGCCAACTATTGGAACTACACACTACGTTTTAGTCGTGTAGCCAACTACTGGAACTATACACTACATTTTTGGCTAAAATAAAATGAGTGAAGTAGGCCATAATTTCCATTTTTGGGCATCAGACCAACCCGTTTCTCACTTGAAACCTCGTTTTTGTGTTTAGGCTAAATGACACATTCTGTTAATATATGACCCTAAAGTGATCTCGTAATTTGTAGTCTGACATTTCAGATTTAGATATGATCCCTTTTCACAAAGTAGTTTGGATGTAGTGAACTACTTTTCAAAATGACTGTAGTTAAGTAAACTATTTTTCTTAACTTCTTCCAGTGTGAGGTAATTGGTGGCTTGCTAAACTGTCTTTTCTGAGTAGTTTTCCCAACACAGAAAAATACCAGGCTGAGCCTGGCTCCCGTTCATCCCAGGCAAAGCTATTCTCTGTCCTGGTACCCAAATGGTGGAACAAGCTTCCAGTTCCCCCTAAAATCAGGACAGCTGAGTCACTGCCCACCTTCTGAAAACCCACCTCTTCAGTATCTTTAACTAACACCCTTGTTGATACTGGCACTACCACTACTCTTTTCTTACTAGTTTTGATCATTTATTGAGGAAAAATGTACTGACTATGACGGTGATATGTGGTTGTCTCACCTAGCTATCTTTAAGATGGATGCACAAACTGTGCAGTTGACTCTGTATAAGAGCGTCTGCTGAATGACAAAAATGTAACGTTTAATGAACATAGAAGGGGCTACAGTAGGCGCTGTGCCCTCTACACCCAGAAGTCACTCTTGATTCCCCGACTAAAATAAAAGAGCATAGAGTTACACGGGAGGTCTTGAGGCCAGTAAGGGCGGATGATGTGTTGGTGCCCTCTGCTGGAACTCAAATGCCAGTGTTGAAGAATAAGTCATTACTTCCAAAAAGTCCTACTAACACAATAGAATGGAAGAATGTGCTTTCAAGCAAGAAAAAAAACCCCTAACAGGTTACTAGTTTAGACGGAGACACCTGTAATGAAAGTGGCTTGGTCTGTTTATTTCATAATATGCTGTGGGGTAAAAATGTTCAATTCACACGTATACACATTTGGTTTTGTAAGGTTTTTTCTTCTTGGACAAATTGATTTCTGTCTTTTCTAATATGTTCTTTCTCGTGATACGAATCTATTCTAAATGTGGTTTATTTTTGTTTTGAGGGATTGAGGGCAATAAAAATATATTATATGTGTGTAAATTGATCCTTTAACTATATGCTGATGCAAAGGCTGGTGACTATACTCTAGGGGTGGACTTTGTTCATCTACTGTATCTGTTTTAATTATTTAGAGATGATCTCATCTTTTTTTTGTTGTGTGGAAACTGTTCCTGAAATGTGGTAATTTTAACTCCTCACACACAAGACTAAAATCAACACATCATGCTGTAGTTTGACAATTCCTTTCGACTTGTCATTGTCTCCACGTTTCTCGTCAAATCAGTTACTATGGCAGTCTGTTACCATGGCAGTCTGTTACCATGGCAGTCTGTTACTGTGGCAGTCTGGGTCCATGCGTTTGCCTTAGTATCTGCCTTAGTACTGTGCTTGTTCTGGTCAGACTGATTCTGAGTGTTAACTTCTGGACCCGGAGTTCCGTGAATGGTGATGGACCCACAAGCAGATGAGAGAGGGAAGTGCTCACCAGCCTGCCCTCTGCGTCCCTTCCTGAGCAGTAGGTGAGGCGGCCCCACGCAGTCGACATGACACAACAGAACGCACACTGACAGAGAGAGGAAGTGGTGATCAGAGTTGAGCAGGTTAGGAGGGGGTGAGTGGTAGTGCAGTCTATTATAAGTACTTTAAACGGCATAGATCACTTTTAGAATGCTCAGTGATAATCAAGCACTTTTAGAATGCTCAGTGATAATCAAGCACTTTTAGAATGCTCAGTGATAATCAATCACTTTTAGAATGCTCAGTGATAATCAAGCACTTTTAGAATGCTCAGTGATAATCAAGCACTTTTAGAATGCTCAGTGATAATCAAGCCTTCTGAGAAGCAAAAACAACACTCCAGTGCACTTCAGGAAGTAAAGGTCACACACAGAACACTAATGTCTCCAGAGAAACCTCTCGATTGACATATTGTTAAATTGGATTTAGCAGTGTTACTGCATTGTGTTGTTTAATCAATGAGAGCCATGAGGCTTTATGTTAAACGCCCGCACCAGTAGAAATCCACTTTCTCGAGCTGAAAGAGGATTGCCAGACGAGTTTTAGGCAAATTTGTTTTGCATGGCCCTGTGCCCCAGGTGCAGCAGGTAGCCTAGCGGTTACAGCATTGGGCCGGTCTCCGAAAGGTTGCTGGTTTGAATTCCAGAGCTGACGAGGTGAAATATCTGTTGATCTGCCCTTGAGCAAGACAGTTAACCTTAATTGTTCCAGGTTCGCCATCAATAATGACTGACCTCTGGCCGTGACCCCACTTTCTGAGGATGTCTCGGGGGGAGTGGGATATGCAAAAGAAGCACATGTCCATTTCACACTACACATACAGTGGGGAGAACAAGTATTTGATACACTGATTTTGCAGGTTTTCCTACTTACAAAGCATGTAGAGGTCTGTTATTTTTTTTATCAATGGGTACACTCCAACTGTGGGAGACGGAATCTAAAACAAAAATCCAGAAAATCACAATGTATGATTTTTAAGTAATTCATTTGCATTTTATTGCATGACATAAGTATTTTAGATTCTGTCTCTCACAGTTGAAGTGTACCCATTGATAAAAAATTACAGACCTCTACATGCTTTGTAAGTATGAAAACCTGAAAAATCAGCAGTGTATCAAATACTTGTTCTCCCCACTGTATGTGAAACAGGACAAACATAAGCAGCTCCTCTTTGTTTGATTCTTTTCAACCATTCCATTGATCCTAAAAGAGAACTCTCCACCCACCAGGGGTACCGGGGCCATGGAAAACCAACTCGCTCATTGCTTCAATAGTTAGGCTATCCATATTACCAGAGCTTATGTTCTTTATTTTTCTATGGCGGATTCGCGGCTGCAATTTAGATAATGCATTGATATATACAGTTGAAGTCGGAAGTTTACATACACCAAATGCATTTAAACTCAATTTTTCACAATTCCTGACATTTAGTCCTAGTAAAAAGTCCCTGTCTTAGGTCAGTTAGGATCACCACTTTATTTTAAGAATGTGAAATGTGAGAATAATAGCAGAGAGAAGGATTTATTTCAGCTTTTATTTCTTTCATCACATTCCCAGTGGGTCAGAAGTTTACATACACTCAATTAGTATTTTGTAGCATGGCCTTTAAATAGTTTAACTTGGCTCAAACGTTTTGGGTAGCCTTCCACAAGCTTCCCACAATAGGTTGGGTAAATTTTGTCCCATTCCTCCTAACAGAGCTGTTGTAACTGAGTCTGGTTTGTAGGCCTCCTTGCTCGCACACGCTTTTTCAGTTCTGCCCACAAAGTGTCTATAGGATTGAGGTCAGGGCTTTGTTATGGCCACTCCAATACCTTGACTTTGTTGTCCTTAAGCCATTTTGTCACAACTTTGGAAGAATACTTGGGGTCATTGTCTATTTGGAAGAGCCATTTGCAACCAAGCTTTAACTTCCTGACTGATGTCTTGAGATGTTGCTTCAATATATCCACATAATTTTAATTCCTCATGATGCCATCTATTTTGTGAAGTGCACCAGTCCCTCCTGCAGCAAAGCACCCCACAACATGATGCTGCCACCCTCGTGCTTCACAGTTGGGATGGTGTTCTTCGGCTTACAAGCCTCCCCCGTTTTCTCCAAACTTAACGATGGTCATTATGGCCATACAGTTCTATTTTTGTTTCATCAGACCAGAGGACATTTCTCCAAAAAGTACGTTCCTTGCAGAGCAGCATTTCAAGTTATATCGATATTGGACACGTTTTACTGTGGATATAGATACTTTTGTACCTGTTTCCTCCAACATCTTCACAGGGTCCTTTGCTGTTGTTCTGGGATTGAGTTGCACTTTTCGAACCAAAGTATGTTCATCTCTAACAGACAGAACGAGTCTCCTTCCTGAGCGGTATGACGGCTGTGTGTTCCCATGGGGTTTATACTTGCGTACTATTGTTTGTACAGATGAACGTGGTACTTTCGGGCATTTGTAAATTGCTCCCAAGGATGAACCAGACGTGTGGAGGTCTACAATTGTTTTTCTGAGGTCTTGGCTGATTTCTTTTGATTTTCCCATGATGTCAAGCAAAGAGGCACTGAATTTGAAGGTAGGCCTTGAAATACATCCACAGGTACACCTCCAATTGACTCAAATGATGTCAATTAGCCTATCAGAAGTTTCTAAAGCATGACATCATTTTCTGGAAATTTCCAAGCTGTTTAAAGGCACAGTCAACTTAGTGTATGTAAACTTCTGACCCACTGGAATTGTGATACAGTGAAATAATCTGTAAACAATTGTTGGAAAAATTCTTTGTTTCACGCACACCCTAACCCTACGTTATATCACCACCCTAACCCTACATTATATCACCACCCTAACTCTACATTATATCACCACCCTAACTCTACATTATATCACCACCCTAACCCTACATGATATCACCACCCTAACCCTACATGATATCACCACCCTAACCCTACATGATATCACCACACTAACCCTACATTATATCACCACCCTAACCCTACATGATATCACCACCCTAACCCTACAAGATATCACCACCCTAACCCTACATGATATCACCACACTAACCCTACATTATATCACCACCCTAACCCTACATGATATCACCACCCTAACCCTACATGATATCACCACACTAACCCTACGTTATATCACCACCCTAACCCTACATTATATCACCACCCTAACTCTACATTATATCACCACCCTAACTCTACATTATATCACCACCCTACATTATATCACCACCACAACCCTACATTATATCACCACCCTAACCCTACATTATATCACCACCCTAACCCTACATTATATCACCACCCTAACTCTACATTATATCACCACCCTAACTACACATTATATCACCACACTAACCCTACGTTATATCACCACCCTAACTATACATTATATCACCATCCTAACCCTACATTATATCACCACCCTAACCCTACATTATATCACCACCCTAACCCTACATTATATCACCACCCTAACCCTACATTATATCACCACCCTACATTATATCACCACCCTAACCCTACATTATACCACCCTAACCCTACATTATATCACCACCCTAACCCTACATTATATCACCACCCTAACCCTACATTATATCACCACCACAACCCTACATTATATCACCACCCTAACCCTACATTATATCACCACCCTAACCCTACATTATATCACCACCCTACATTATATCACCACCCTAACCCTACATTATATCACCACCCTAACCCTACATTATATCACCACCCTAACCCTACATTATATCACCACCCCAACCCTACATTATATCACCACCCTAACCCTACATTATATCACCACCCCAACCCTACATTATATCACCACCCTACATTATATCACCACCCTAACCCTACATTATATCACCACCACAACCCTACATTATATCACCACCCCAACCCTACATTATATCACCACCCTAACCCTACATTATATCACCACCCTACATTATATCACCACCCTAACCCTACATTATATCACCACCCTACATTATATCACCACCCTAACCCTACATTATATCACCACACTACATTATATCACCACCCTAACCCTACATTATATCACCACCCTACATTATATCACCACCCTAACCCTACATTATATCACCACCCTACATTATATCACCACCCTAACCCTACATTATATCACCACCACAACCCTACATTATATCACCACCCCAACCCTACATTATATCACCACCCTAACCCTACATTATATCACCACCCTAACCCTACATTATATCACCACCCTACATTATATCACCACCCTAACCCTACATTATATCACCACCCTACATTATATCACCACCCTAACCCTACATTATATCACCACCCTACATTATATCACCACCCTAACCCTACATTATATCACCACCTTAAGCCTACATTATATCACCACCCCAACCCTACATTATATCACCACCAACTACTTTTGGCCAGAGCCCTATGGGTCCTCGTCAAAGCTAGTGCACTACATAGGGAATAGGGTGTCATTAACTAGTGCACTACATAGGGAATAGGGTGCCATTAACTAGTGCACTACGTAGGGAATAGGGTGTCATTAACTAGTGCACTACATAGGGAATAGGGTGTCATTAACTAGTCAAATCAAATGTATTTATATAGCCCTTCGTACATCAGCTGATATCTCAAAGTGCTGTACAGAAACCCAGCCTAAAACCCCAAACAGCAAGCAATGCAGGTGTAGAAGCACAGTGGCTAGGAAAAACTCCCTAGAAAGGCCAAAACCTAGGAAGAAACCTAGAGAGGAACCAGGCTATGTGGGGTGGCCAGTCCTCTTCTGGCTGTGCCGGGTGGAGATTATAACAGAACATGGCCAAGATGTTCAAATGTTCATAAATGACCAGCATGGTCGAATAATAATAAGGCAGAACAGTTGAAACTGGAGCAGCAGCACGGTCAGGTGGACTGGGGACAGCAAGGAGTCATCATGTCAGGTAGTCCTGGGGCATGGTCCTAGGGCTCAGGTCAGTTGAAACTGGAGCAGCAGCACGGCCAGGTGGACTGGGGACAGCAAGGAGTCATCATGTCAGGTAGTCCTGGGTCATGGTCCTAGGGCTCAGGTCCTCCGAGAGAGAGAAAGAAAGAGAGAAGGAGAGAATTAGAGAACGCACACTTAGATTCACACAGGACACCGAATAGGACAGGAGAAGTACTCCAGATATAACAAACTGACCCTAGAATAGGGTGTCATTAACTAGTGCACTACATTTGGAATAGGATGTCATTAACTAGTGCACTACATAGGGAATAGGGTGCCATTAACTAGTGCACTACATAGGGAATAGGGTGCCATTAACTAGTGCACTACATAGGGAATAGGGTGCCATTAACTAGTGCACTACATACGGAATAGGGTGCCATTTGGGATGTAGCCAAGGAGAGATGATGTATGCTGCTGTGGAGTCAGAAGCAGCAAATACCCTGATCCTTTCCAGGAGATACAAAATCAAATCAAATACAATTGTATTGGTCACATACACATGGTTAGCAGATGTTATTGTTTAGTGTTATAGTGTAGTGAAATGCTTGTGCTTCTAGATCTGACAGTGCAGCAGTATCTAACAGGTAATATCTAACAATTCCACAACAAAACCTAATATCTAACAAATTCCACAACAAAACCTAATACACACAATCTAGTAAAGGAATGGGATGAGAATATATAAATATAAAATATATGGATGAGCAGTGACAGAGCGGCTGAGATGCAGTAGATAATATAGAATAGATAGTGTAGTATACAGTACATATGAGATAAGTATTGCGAGATATGTAAATATTCTTAAAGTGGCATTATTAAAGTGACTAGTGTTCTGTTTATGCTAATTACATTAGCCTACATTAGCTCAACCGTCCCGTGGGAGGTAGCCTAGTGGTTAGAGCGTTGGACTAGTAACCAAAAGGTTGCAAGGTTGAATCCAAGAACTGCCGAGGTAAAAATCTGTCATTCAGCCCCTGAACAAGGCAGTTAACCCATTGTTCCTAGGCTGTCATTGAAAATAATATTTTTTTCTTAAATTACTTGCCTAGTTAAATAAAGGTAAAATAAAAAAATCATGAAGAAGTTAAAGTGGCCAATGATATCAAGTCGGTAGGCAGCTGCCTCTCTGTGCTAGTGATGGCTGTTTAACAATCTGATGGCCTTGAGATAGAAACTGTTTTTTCAATCTTTCTGTCCCAGATTTGATGCACCTGTGCTGACCTCGCCTTCTGGATAGAAGCAGGGTGAACAGGCATTGGCTCGGGTGGTTATTGTCCTTGATTATCTTTTTTTGCCTTCTTGTGACATCGGGTGTTATAGGTGTCCTGGAGGGCAGGTAGTTTGCCCCCGGTGATGCGTTGTGCAGACCTCAATACCCTCTGGAGAGCCCTGCGGTTGTGGGCTGTGCAGTTGACGTACCAGGCGGTGATACAGTCCAACGGGATGCTCTCGATTGTGCACCTGTAAAAGCTAGTGAAGTTTTTCGGTGACAAGCCACATATTTTCAGCCTCCTGAGGTTGAAGAGGTGTTGTTGCGCCTTCTTCACCACACTGTCTGTGTGCGTGGACCATTTCAGATTGTCGGGGATATGTACACTGAGGAACTTCTCCACTGCTGCTCTCCACCACCTTCTCCACTGCTGTCCAGTCAATGTGGAAAGAGGGGTGCTCCCTTTGCTGTTTCCTGAAGTCCACGATCATCTCTTTTGTTTTGCTGACATTGAGTGAGAGGTTATTTTCCTGGCACCACACTCCGAGGGCCCGCACCTCCTCCCTGTAGGCTGTCTCGTCGTTGTTGGTAATCAAGCCTACCACTGTGTTGTCTGCAAACTTGATGATTGAGTTAGAGGCGTGCGTGGCCACGCAGTCGTGGGTGAACAGGGAGTACAGGAGGGGGCTGAGAACACACCCTTGTGGTGCCCCAGTGTTGAGGATCAGCGGAGTGGAGATGTTGTTTCCTACCTTTACCACCTGGGGGCGGTCCGTCAGGAAGTCCAGGACCCAGCTGCACAGGGCACTGTTCTGACCCAGGGCCTCGAGCTTAATGATGATCTTGGAGGTTACTATGGTGTTGAAGGCTGAGCTGTAGTCAATGAACAGCATTCTTACATAGGTATTCCTCTTATCCAGATGGGACAGGGCCGTGTGCAGTGTGATGGCAAATCTATTGTCTGTGGACCTATTGGTAAGCACATTGAAGTAGGTCTAGGGTGACAGGTAGGGTGGAGGTGATATTATCCTTAAACAGTCTTTCAAAGCACTTCTTGATGACAGAAGTGAGTGCCACGGGGCAATAGTCCTTTTGTTCAGTTACCTTGGTTTTCTTGGGAACAGGAACAATGGTGGCCATCTTGAAGCATGTGGGGACAGCAGACTGGGATAGGGATTGATTGAATATGTCCGTAAACACACCAGCCAGCTGGTCTGTGCATGCTCTGAGGACGCGGCTAGGAATGCCATCTGGGCCGGCAGCCTTAACACGTTTAAATGTTTTACTTACGTCGGCCATGGAGAAGGAGAGCCCACAGTCTTTGGCAGCGGGTCGCGTCAGTGGCACTGTATTGTCCTCAAAGCACGCAAAGAAGTTGTTTAATTTGTCTGGAAGCAAGACGTTGATGTCCATGACCGGGCTGGTTTTCTTTTTGTAATCCGTGATTGTCTGTAGACCCTGCCACATACGTCTCATGTTTGAGCCATTGAATTGCAACTCCACTTTTTCTCTATACTGACACTTTGCTTGTCTGATTGCCTTATGGAGGGAATAACTACACTGTTTGTATTCGGCCATATTCTCAGTCACCTTGCCATGATTAAATGTGGTGGTATGTGCTTTCAGTTTTGCACGAATGCTGCCATCAATCCACAGTTTCTGGTTAGGGAAGGTTTTAATAGTCACAGTGGGTACAATATCTCCTATACACTTCCTTATAAACTCACTCACCGAGTCAGCATATTTGTCAATGTTGTTCTCTGAGTCTACCCAGAACATATCACAGTCCACATGATTGAAGCAATCTTGAAGCGCGGAATCTGATTTGTCAGACCGGTGTTGGATAGACCTAAGCATAGGCGCTTCCTGTTTTAGTTTCTGCCTATAGGAGAGGAGCAACAAGATTGAGTCATGGTCAGATATGCCGAAAAGAGAGCGGGGGAGGGCCTTGCATGCATCATGAATGTTAGAGTAGCAATGGTCGAGCGTTGCTCGCTCGTGTACTGCAATCGATATGCTGATAGAATTTAGGTAGCCTTGTTCTTAAATTAGCTTTGTTAAAATCCCAAGCTACAATAAATGCAGCCTCAGGATATATGGTTTCCAGTTTGCATAAAGTCCAGTGAAGTTCCTTGATGGTCGTCTTGGTATCCGCTCGCGGGGGGATATACACGCCTGTGACAATAACCGAGGAGAGTTCTCTTGGGAGACAATACGGTTGGCATTTGATTGTGAGGAATTCTAGGTCTGGTGAACAAAATAACTTGAGTTCTTGTATGTTGTTACAATTGCACCATGAGTTGTTAATCATGAAACATACACTTCCATCCTTACCGGATAGATGTTTATTCCTGTCGGCGCGATGCACTGAAAATCCCGTTGACTGTACTGACTCCGACAGCATATCCCAAGCTAGCCACATTTCCTTGAAACAGAGTATGTTACAATCCGGGATATCTCTTTGTTAAGCAACTCTTGCCCTGATTTTGTCTACCTTGTTATCTAGAGACTGGACATTAGTGAGTAATATACTCGGAAGCGGTGGGTGGTGTGTGCACATCCGAAGCCTCACTAGAAGACCGCTCCGGCACCCTTTCCAGGAAATGCCCTTATCCTTCCCAGGAGATACCCTGATTCTTCCAAGGAAATACCCTGATCCTTCCCAGGAGAAGAGGGCATTTTGTCCTAAAATGTACAGCTAATTTACAGACTTAATTGTAGATTGTTGGCAGTGGATCGAGCCTCTGTGTCTCAGTGTTCAGTTGGTTTTCTTCTTCTTTCAGATCAATTATCTTTGTGCAGTGGGGTCTTTATATGGAAGAGTGATAGACAAATAGATAGATACACAGACAGAGATAGAGAGGAAGAGAGAGAGGTGGAAAAAGAGAGGGGGAGGCTAAGAGAGATACAGTATGACTTTCTTGTTGTCATAGTCCTCTGCAACGGTTCACTCAGTGGTTTTCCTCTGAAACAAGGAGGTCTGGAGGCCTGTGGCAGGAAGAGAGAAAGACGAGATGGAGGATGCAGAAGTGTTTTCTGTGTTTAATGATAGTTCTTCGCTGTCCCATTATATATATACCCGCCTCACGCACACACGCACGCACGCACGCACGCACGCACGCACGCACGCACACACACACACACACACACACACACACACACACACACACACACACACACACACACACACACACACACACACTACAGAGAGGCCGACCACAGCCCTCATTGACTTGACTAAGCAGCACCCCACACCACAAAAGAACAGAGTTATGCCACACCCACACCCACAACACAGCACACTGCCTCAACTCCACTTTCACTACCGGGCACCAGCAGCACTAGACTATTCTGCCTGCCTGCCTGCCTTTGCATCACTTCTCTCTCTCTTCCCTAGAGTCCTCTACTCTCTCTCTCTCTCCCCTAGAGACTTCCGTTTCCTCTCTATCTTTTTTTGTCATTCTGTCTGTCCGTCAGGATGGCGGTGCTGGAGGGCCTGGAGTTTGGGAAGTCTGATTTTGTCCTTCTGGACGAGGTGAACATAGAGCAGTTTATGGAGAACCTGAAGCTGAGGTAAGGCCTAATTGCAGAGAGACTGGGGTAGAGAGTATGTAAGGACTGATGGTGACTCCGGTCGAGGAGTGGAGGTTGAGAAGGATGAAGTAGGTACAACACAGGTATGGAGATGAGAGGATGCTGTCATGGAGGTTGTGGCACAATGGATGTCTTTATCAGCCCTCAGTCCCCTCAACCTCGCAACATTGGAAACTTTTCAGTGCCTCCGTTATCCTCTAAAATTCTACACCTTGGGGGTAGGTCATACCATGGATTAATACAGTACATTTTGAAAGTATTCTGACCCGTTGAGTTTTTCCACATTTTGCTACGTTACTGCCTTATTCTAAAATATATATATTTTAAATGATCTTCATCAATCAACACACAATACCCCATAATGACAAAGATTATTATTATTTTTTTGAATATTATGGAAATGTATTAAAAAAAAACAGAATACCTAATTTATATAAGTATTCAGACCCTTTGCTACGAGACTCGAAAATGAGCTCAGGTGCATCCTGTTTCCATTGATAATTCTTAAGATGTTTCTTCAACTTGATTGGAGTCCACCTGTGGTAAATTCAATTGATTGGACATGATTTGGAAAGGCACACACCTGTCTATTTAAGATCCCACAGTTGACAGTGCATGTCAGATCAAAAAACAGTTCTAAGGAATTGTCCATAGAGCTCCAAGACAGGATTGTGTCGAGGCATAGATCTGGGGAAGGGTACCAACAAATGTCTTCAGCATTGAAGGTCCCCAAGAACACAGTGGTCTTCAGCATTCTTAAATAGAAGAAGTTTGAAACCACCAAGTCTCTTCCGAGAGCTGGCCGCCCGACCAAACTGAGCAATCGGTGGAGAAGGTCTTTGGTCAGTCAGGTGACCAAGAACCCGATGGTAACTCTGACAGTGCTCCAGTGCTCTCCTCTGTGGAGATGGGAGAACATTTCAGAAGGACAACCGTCTTTGCAGCACTCCACCAATCAGGCCTTTATGGTAGAGTGGCCAGAAGGAAGCCACTCCTCAGTAAAAGGCACATTACAGCCCGCTTGGAGATTGCAAAAAGGCATGTAAAGGACTCTCAGATGAACAGTACAGTACAGAGAGGTCTGTGATGAAAACCTGGTCCAGAGTGCTCAGAAACTCAGACTGGGGCGAAGGTTCACCTTCCAACAGGACAATGACTCTAAGCACACAGCCAAGACAACACAGGAATGGCTTTGGGACAAGTCTCTGAATGTCCTTGAGTGGCCCAGCCAGAGCCTGGACTTGAACCCAATCGAACATCTCTGGAGAGACCTGAAAATAGCTGTGCAGCGACGCTCCCCATCCAACCTCACAGAGCTTGAGAGGATCTGCAGAGAAGACTGGGAGAAACTCCCCAAATACAAGTGTGCCAAGCTTATAGCGTCATACCCAAGAAGATAAGTCTGTAATCACTGCAAAAGGTGCTTCAACAAAGCACCGATTAAAGGGTCTGAATACTTATGTAAATGTGTTATTTCAGGTTTTTATTTAAATACATTTTAGATTAAGGCTGTAAATGTAACAAAATGTGGGAATAGTCAAGGGGTCTGAATACTTTCTGAATGCACTGTATTTGATTTTGAATTTGAGGACTTTTTTGAGGTATAAAACAAATATATATAAAATATATATAAAATATTGAATTTGGCCTGTACTAGTATTGCCGATAGAAATGCATTGAATAAAACATTTAGAAATGTCAAAAAGACTGTCTGGAATAAGTGTCTGTCCTATATCTGTCTGGAATAAGTGTCTGTCCTATATCTATGAGATATAAGAAAGCTCAGGGAATATTTTAGGTTGGACCCATATTTAACCCCTTATTTTTGTTGGCACAAATCTACCTCCATTCTTCCATTCGTTTTTATGTGTTACCTTCAGGCGAGTCCTGTGACACCCGTTTGGACGTTTTTGTGAGAAGACCGATTTTTAAACACCTTTATAGCTTGGCCACCTTCCACCGCAGATGCAGAAGGCTACATAGGAGGAATAGGTGGATTGAGATGCAGCCCATGCAACAACAAAAAAATATCTAGTTTAAAACTGAAGGATTTTGATGGGGATTTTCTTAAATTTATTTTACTTAGATTGACACACGTGTGAGGATTAAAGCAGTGCTATAAACTATTGTTTGTACAAGAAGCTAAGTGAAGAAGTTGACATGTAGACAACGAGAGAGAGAGAGGGGGGAGAGAGAGAGAGAGAGAGAGAGAGAGAGAGATGTGGATGACATTTTTGGGGGTTTGACTTTCCCACCCTCTCTCATTGGTTGCGATATGAACATGTACGGTTCTGCCTCAGGAACAGTCACGTAAATAGACGCATAGAAATCGTCATCGCATCATTGGTAAAGACCTGAGACCAAACTCATTTAGTTAGTGACACCTACTCTATTCGCTCTCTTCGTGACTGTTTTTTGTTTGTTGCAGTGATGTATTGTGTTGAGTTCAAGTGAATCGGGTGACCTTTTGTCCTCTATTTTTGGGTGCAGTGTTTACTTTATTCAGATCCCTATTAGATACTGCACATGCAGCAGCTGCTCTTCCTGGGGTCCACAAAACACACAAATACATGACAGAGAACAGAACAGTACTAGACAAGAACAACATAAGGTATTACATTAAATAGAAAATAAAATACAAAATGAGTTATTTATTATTGAAAAGACACCAAGAGACAACAAAATTACTATTTACACACTATTAAAATATACAGTACATATTCATATATACAGTTCAGTTCAATTAGATCTTTAGAAGAGGACAGGCGCTGAGCAACAAGATGCATTTGTATCACTTTTCAGGTAAGACCCAAGTGCAGACTGTGTCGAAGTAACAATGTTTATTACAGCAACATGGGCAGGAAAACGACAGGTCAGGTCAGGCAGAGGTCCGTAAATCCAGAGTGGTGGGGCTCAGGGCGGGCAGAAAGGTCAGAACCGGGGAACCTAGAAAGCAGGAACAAACAAGCGTCAGGAGCAGAGGGAAACCCACTGGTAGGCTTGACCAAACACAACGAACTGGCAACAAGACAAACAGAGAACACAGGTATAAATACACAGGGGGATAATAGGGAAGACGGGCGACGCCTGGAGGGGGGTGGAGACAAGCACAAAGACAGGTGAAACAGATCAGGGCGTGACACATTTGTATCTGTTTTTTAAAGCTAAACTTGCCTGACTAACCTCTGGTGACGGTGTATTCCATGATGACACGGCTCTATTCAATACTGAGTGATGCATTAAATCTGTTTTTGGTTTGGGTACAGTGCAGAAACTCATAATGGTGTGTCTGGTGGGGTATGTATGTCTGTTGGAAGTCTATGCAAATATATTATACAAGTGGTTATTAAGCTTTTTCAACACACAAATGTTTCTTAAAAAGACTAGAAGAGAAGCAGTTTTAATTTATCCTCAACCCCTTAACCACAAATGACTATCATACATGTTGTGGATGTTAGTTCTGTGTTTTCAGTTAAGGCCAAGTCTTTCTTTGCTGCACCTGACCATTATCTATTTGTTTATTTGTTTATTTATGTATCTCTCTCTCTTAATTCAATTCAAAGGGCTTTCTTGGCATGGGAAACATGTGTTTACATTGCCAAAGCAGACAGACAGATTTTAAGTTTGGTAAAGTTGGGACATGCCTTCCCTTGAGACAGTGAGAAACCACATATGAACAATTAGCCTGCGATGCCGTCATCTTCAGAATCCTGTGTGAAGTTGAAAAGGGGTATTTCACAGTGGTAGTAAAACATGCTGTTTATTAGTTGGAGGACCTTCAGGGGCCTCAGCAGACACACCAGGGGCCTCAGACACGCCAGGGGCCTCAGACACGCCAGGGGCCTCAGCAGACACACCAGGGGCCTCAGCAGACACCCCAGGGGCCTCAGCAGACACGCCAGGGGCCTCAGCAGACACGCCAGGGGCCTCAGCAGACACGCCAGGGGCCTCAGCAAACACCCCAGGGGCCTCAGCAGACACGCCAGGGGCCTCAGCAGACACGCCAGGGGTGTCAGCAGACACCCCAGGGGCCTCAGCAGACACGCCAGGGGCCTCAGACACGCCAGGGGCCTGAGACAAGCCAGGGGCCTCAGCAGACACGCCAGGGGCCTCAGCAGACACGCCAGGGGCCTCAGCACACACGCCAGGGGCCTCAGCACACACGCCAGGGGCCTCAGCAGACACGCCAGGGGCCTCAGCAGACACGCCAGGGGCCTCAGCAGACACCCCAGGGGCCTCAGCAGACACGCCAGGGGCCTCAGCAGACACCCCAGGGGCCTCAGCAGACACGCCAGGGGCCTCAGCAGACACCCCAGGGGCCTCAACAGACACCCCAGGGGCCTCAGCAGACACGCCAGGGGCCTCAGCAGACACGCCAGGGGCCTCAGCAGACACGCCAGGGGCCTCAACAGACACGCCAGGGGCCTCAGACACGCCAGGGGCCTCAGACACACCAGGGGCCCCAGCAGACACGCCAGGGGCCTCAGCAGACGCGCCAGGGGCCTCAGCAGACGCGCCAGGGACCTCAGCAGACACGCCAGGGGCCTAAGCAGACACGCCAGGGGCCTTAGCGGACACGCCAGGGGCCTTAGCAGACACGCCAGGGGCCTCTACAGACACGCCAGGGGCCTCAACAGACACGCCAGGGGCCTCAGCAGACACGCCAGGGGCCCCAGCAGACACGCCAGGGGCCTCAGCAGACACGCCAGGGGCCTCAGCAGACACGCCAGGGGCCTCAGCCCTGGATGGTGTATACACCATATTTTTAATTCCCTGAAGTTCCCATTAGTTTTATCAGGCCCGGCCTGACCCCATGGCAACGTCTGCAGTAACAGTCAGATAGAAAAAGGTTGAAGAGAAAGACACGTTTTCTCTAATAACACCCCTTAGGATTAAACTAAAACAACTTTATTTGTCCACTTTGGGCAATTACTACTAGGACCAGCGGCTGCCACAGACAGTTCCAGTGACTAAGATCCATGTCTTAGTATAATGATCTAAATGACTGTTTGTACCCGTGTTGGTTATCACAGGTTGTGATAGATATATATTTTTGTTTAGCAGGTCATGGAGTTGTTTATTGTAACTTGTGATGTACATCCTACATTTCCGCACAGAAAATAGGAAATTAGGTTTAATATCAGCAGGATAGGTGCCACAAGTAAAATCAATACCCAGGCAAGTTAAACAAGGTGGAGGAAGCGAATCCTCTTGAGACACAATTTGTACATGCTTCCTGTTCTCACTTCCCGTACTTCCTGTTCTCACTTCCCATCCACGTCAATTCCTATACTTTTGGGGTGGGTGTGTCCGTTTTGAGAGTAGGTGGGAGGTTTGAGTTTAGATGCACAAATATGTGGGTTTTTAACGTTAGGGTGTTTCTCTGTGAAATGGCCTCTACCCTGTTGCTGTGGTAACATTGCTCTCATCACAACGGGCAAGGTGTTAATGGGGTGGAACCTTACTGTTGAATGTGGTTTGAGTGTGTGTAGACTATACACAGAAGCTTTTCTGTGGCACAAATTATTCATATCAAAAGGATTTTGTTCTGTTTTCCTACATTTCTATTTGGATAGTTAAAATTCAAGCCTTTTCAAAAATATAAAAACAAGCTGAAACCATACTTCAAAAAGCTAAAATAACGTCAGCTCTGTCTCTGTGTTTGTCTCTGTCTCTGTCTCTGTCTCTGTCTCTGTCTCTGTGTTTGTCTCTGTCTCTGTCTCTGTCTCTGTCTCTGTGTCTGTCTCTGTGTCTGTCTCTGTCTCTGTGTCTGTCTCTGTGTTTGTCTCTGTCTCTGTCTCTGTCTCTGTCTCTGTCTCTGTCTCTGTGTTTGTCTCTGTCTCTGTGTCTGTCTCTGTGTCTGTCTCTGTCTCTGTGTCTGTCTCTGTGTTTGTCTCTGTGTTTGTCTCTGTCTCTGTCTCTGTCTCTGTCTCTGTGTTTGTCTCTGTCTCTGTGTTTGTCTCTGTCTCTGTCTCTGTCTCTCTCTCTGTCTCTGTCTCTGTCTCTCTCTCTCTCTGTCTCTGTGTTTGTCTCTGTCTCTGTCTCTGTCTCTGTCTCTCTCTCTGTCTCTGTCTCTGTGTTTGTCTCTGTCTCTGTCTCTGTGTTTGTCTCTGTCTCTGTCTCTGTGTTTGTCTCTGTCTCTGTCTCTGTCTCTGTCTCTGTGTTTGTCTCTGTCTCTGTCTCTGTCTCTGTCTCTGTGTTTGTCTCTGTCTCTGTCTCTGTCTCTGTGTTTGTCTCTGTCTCTGTCTCTGTCTCTGTCTCTGTGTTTGTCTCTGTCTCTGTCTCTGTCTCTGTGTTTGTCTCTGTCTCTGTCTCTGTCTCTGTCTCTGTGTTTGTCTCTGTCTCTGTCTCTGTCTCTGTGTTTGTCTCTGTCTCTGTCTCTGTCTCTGTCTCTGTGTTTGTCTCTGTCTCTGTCTCTGTGTCTGTCTCTGTCTCTGTCTCTGTCTCTGTGTTTGTCTCTGTCTCTGTCTCTGTCTCTGTCTCTCTCTCTGTCTCTCTCTCTGTCTCTGTGTTTGTCTCTGTCTCTGTCTCTGTCTCTGTGTCTGTCTCTGTCTCTGTCTCTGTGTCTGTCTCTGTCTCTGTCTCTCTCTCTGTCTCTGTGTTTGTCTCTGTCTCTGTCTCTGTCTCTCTCTCTCTCTCTGTCTCTGTCTCTGTGTTTGTCTCTGTCTCTGTCTCTGTCTCTGTCTCTGTCTCTGTGTTTGTCTCTGTCTCTGTCTCTGTGTTTGTCTCTGTCTCTGTCTCTGTCTCTCTGTCTCTGTCTCTGTCTCTGTCTCTGTCTCTGTGTTTGTCTCTGTCTCTGTCTCTGTGTTTGTCTCTGTCTCTGTCTCTGTGTTTGTCTCTGTCTCTGTCTCTGTCTCTGTCTCTGTCTCTGTGTTTGTCTCTGTCTCTGTCTCTGTCTCTGTCTCTGTGTTTGTCTCTGTCTCTGTCTCTGTCTCTGTGTTTGTCTCTGTCTGTCTCTGTCTCTGTCTCTGTGTTTGTCTCTGTCTCTGTCTCTGTCTCTGTCTCTGTGTTTGTCTCTGTCTCTGTCTCTGTGTTTGTCTCTGTCTCTGTCTCTGTCTCTGTGTTTGTCTCTGTCTCTGTCTCTGTCTCTGTGTTTGTCTCTGTCTCTGTCTCTGTCTCTGTGTTTGTCTCTGTCTCTGTCTCTGTCTCTGTCTCTGTCTCTGTGTTTGTCTGTGTGCCTGGTAGGTTTGAGAAAGCCCGTATCTACACCTTCATAGGAGAGGGGGTGGTGTCAGTCAATCCTTACAAACAGATGGACATCTACGGGAAGGAGGAAATCAATGCTTATCGCGGCCGGGAGCTGTACGAGAACCCTCCCCACCTGTACGCTGTGGCCGACGCTGCGTACAAGGCCATGAAGAGACGAGCCAAAGACACCTGCATCGTCGTTTCAGGTCTGTCTCACACTCCATGTTACCCAACACCTCACACTTCAATCATCATAATTTACCTCCTTTAGTCCTGCAAGCCTGTTTGACCTTGGTTAGCTGGTTCTGAGAGGGTCAGAGAGCATGGTGAATGGATAGTTAGGATCTTATCTGGCTAAACATCTCAGTGTTCTGCTCACTAAACATCTCAGTGTTCTGCTCACTAAACATCTCTGTTCTGCTCACTAAACATCTCAGTGTTCTGCTCGCTAAACATCTCAGTGTTCTGCTCACTAAACATCTCAGTGTTCTGCTCACTAAACATCTCTGTTCTGCTCACTAAACATCTCAGTGTTCTGCTTGCTAAACACCTCTGTTCTGCTCACTAAACATCTCAGTGTTCTGCTTGCTAAACACCTCAGTGTTCTGCTCACTAAACATCTCAGTGTTCTGCTCACTAAACATCTCAGTGTTCTGCTCACTAAACATCTCAGTGTTCTGCTCACTAAATATCTGTGTTCTGCTCAATAAATAACAAAAAGAGGCCCGCAATCACTTTATGAAAACATCATCATACCATTCTGTCTGTCACTATCTATCTGACTGGTTATCAGTTCCTCACTTCTCCAGAACATGATGCATATTGGTCTCCACTTACTGTTGGTGAAATGGGCTTTTCTTAGTTGCACTAACTCATAATGTCCTGTTTCCTCATCTACTGTGTGTACTTATAGCAGGCTATATAACAACAAACGTTGTTCTGCAGGCAGCTCTGCAGAGTGGTCCCTAGCTGGCACACCCACAAAGTCATAAAAATCGGCATTTAAATTTAACCCTAACCACACTAATGTCTAACCCTAACCTTAAATTAAGCTAAATAATTTTTTATAAAAATGAATGAATTTGACAATATAGCCAATTTAGACTTTGCAGCTGGCTTATCTAAGGGAAATTACTCAGTTCTGCCTCCAGGATAAGACTCATGACAATAAATGTCAACCTGCTTACATTAGTCACATGAAGAGTAACATCATGGTTGGTGACTGACAGTAGAGACACACTTTAACTACAGGATAGGTGGGTCCCGCGCGGGACGGTTGAGCTGAAGTAGGCAAATGCGATTAGCATGAGGTTGTAAGTAACAAGAACATTTCCCAGGACATAGACATACCTGATATAGGCAGAAAGCTTCAATTCTTGTAAATCTAACTGCACTGTCCAATTTACAGTAGCTATTGCAGTGAAAGTAGACCATGCTATTGTTTGAGGAGAGTGCACAGTTATCAACTTGAAAAGTTATTAATAAACCAATTTGGCAAATTTGGCAGTCTTGATACAACATTTTTAACACATGCAATGATTAATTGGATCAGTCTAAGACTTTGCACATACCCTGCTGCCACCTAGTGTCCAAAATCTAAATTGCGCCTGGGCTGGAATAATACATGGCCTTTCTCTTGCATACATTTTTTTAAACAAAAAAACTCGTGTTTGTTTCTTTGTATTATTTTTTTTACCAGATCTAATGTGTTATATTCTCCTACATTAATTTCACATTTCCACAACCTTCAAAGTGTTTCCTTTCAAATGGTATCAAGAAAATGCACATCCTTGCTTCAGGGCCTGTTATTTTTGTCATTTTTGGTGAAAATTTAAAAAAAGGGTCCGATCCTTAAGTTAAGGTGGATTCATGCCATAAATAAACTTCAATTTACAACGCATGATCTTATATCGTAGAAGTGCAAATATATACAGTACCAGTCAAAAGTTTTAGACACACCTACTCATTCCAGGGTTTTTCTTTATTTTTATTATTTTCTACATTGTAGAATAATAGTGATGACATCAAAACTATGAAATAACACACATGTGTATTAAACAAATCTAAATATATTTGAGATTCTTCAAAGTAGCCCACTTTGCCTTGATGACAGCTTTGCCCACTCTTGGCATTCTCTCAACCAGTTTTATGAGGTAGTCACCTTTCTTCTTAATGCTTTGAGCCAATCAGTTGTGTTGTGACAAGGTAGCAGTGGTATACAGAAGACAGTAGACAGAAGTCCATATTATGGCAAGAACAGCTCAAATAGCAAAGAGAAATGAAAGTCCTTCATTACTTTAAGACATGAATGTCAGTCAATCAGCAACATTTCAAGAACTTTGAACGTTTCTTCAAGTGCAGTCACAAAAACTATCAAGCACTTTGATGAAACTGTCTCTCATGATGACCGCCATAGGAAAGGAAGACCCAGAGTTAACTCTGCTGCAGAGGATAAGTTCATTAGAGTTACTAGTCTCAGATTGCAGCCCAAATAAATGCTTCACAGAGTTCAAGTAACAGATACATCTCAACATCAACTGTTCAGAGGAGACTGCGTGAATCAGGTATTCATGATCGAATTGCTGCAAAGAAACCACTACTAAATTACACCAATAAGAAGAAGAGATTTACTTTGGCCAAGAAACACAAGCAATGGACATTAGACTGGTGGAAATCTGAAGAGTCCAAATTTGAGATTTTTGGTTCCAACCACCGTGTCTTTGTGAGACGCAGAGTATGTGAACGGATGCTCTCTGCATGTGTGGTTCCCACCGTGAAGCATGGAGGAGGAGGTGTGATGGTGTGGGGGTGCTTTGCTGGTGACACTGTCAGTGATCTATTTAGAATTCAAGACACACTTAACCAGCATGGTTACCACAGCATTCTGCAGCGAAACGCCATCCCATCTGGTTTGAGCTTAGTGGGACTATCATTTGTTTTTCAACAGGACAATGACCCAACACACCTCCAGGCTGTGTAATGGCTATTTGACCAAGAGGGAGAGTGTTGGTGCTGCATCAGATGACCTGGCCTCCACAATCACCCGACCTCAACCCAGTTGAGATGGTTTGGGATGAGTTGGACGGCATTGTGAAGGAAAAGCAGTCAACAAGTGCTCAACATATGTGGGAACTCCTTCAAGACTGTTGGAAAAGCATTCCAGGTGAAGCTGGTTGAGAGAATGCCCAGAGTGTGCTGTCAAGGCGAAGGGTGGCAACTTTGAAGAATCTCAAATATAAAATATATTTTGATTTGTTTTACACTTTTTAGGTTACTACATGATTCCATATGTGTTATTTCATAGTCCTGATGTCTTCACTATTATTCTACAATGTAGAAAATAGTAAAAATAAAGAAAAACCCTTGAATGAGTAGATGTGTCCAAACTTTCGACTGGTACTGTATATCTACTAATTTATATCTGGTTGCAAAATCTGCTAGTAATGTACATGAACTGCTACATACATGTAGATGTTGTGAGCTGTCTGTGTGTCCCAGGTGAGAGTGGCGCCGGAAAGACGGAGGCTAGCAAGTACATCATGCAGTACATCGCAGCCATCACCAACCCCAGCCAGAGAGCAGAGGTCGAGAGGTGAGTCATCCGTGTTAAAGGTCAACCAGGAGGTGTCACTGGGTTCAGAAGGTTCTGAGGAGTCTCCCTTGTCCCCTGTTAAATAACACTATATATTTGACTGGGTTAGAGTGGAGATTCTGGAAAGACATACAGCATATACTGCATCAGTGGCAATGTCAGAATGTTAGAGACAGCCTATAGGGAGGAGGTCAGAGACAGCCTATAGGGAGGAGGCCTATAGGGAGGAGGTCAGAGACAGCCTATAGGGAGGAGGTCAGAGACAGCCAATAGGGAGGAGGTCAGAGACAGCCAATAGGGAGGAGGTCAGAGACAGCCTATAGGGAGGAGGTCAGAGACAACCTATAGGGAGGAGGCCTATAGGGAGGAGGTCAGAGACAGCCTATAGGGAGGAGGCCTATAGGGAGGAGGTCAGAGACAGCCTATAGGGAGGAGGTCAGAGACAGCCAATAGGGAGGAGGTCAGAGACAGCCTATAGGGAGGAGGTCAGAGACAGCCTATAGGGAGGAGGTCAGAGACAGCCAATAGGGAGGAGGTCAGAGACAGCCAATAGGGAGGAGGTCAGAGACAGCCTATAGGGAGGAGGTCAGAGACAGCCTATAGGGAGGAGGTCAGAGACAGCCTATAGGGAGGTCAGAGACAGCCTATAGGGAGGAGGTCAGAGACAGACAGCCTATAGGGAGGAGGTCAGAGACAGCCAATAGGGAGGAGGTCAGAGACAGCCTATAGGGAGGAGGTCAGAGACAGCCTATAGGGAGGAGGTGCCAGGACAACAACCTCTCCCTCAGCGTCAGCAAGACAAAGGAGCTGATCGTGGACTATAGGAAACGGAGGGCAGAGCCACGCCCCCATCCACATCGACGGGACTGTAGTGGAGCGGGTCGAGAGCTACAAGTTCCTCTGTGTCCACATCACTAAGGAAATAACATGATCCACACACACACTAACACAGTCGTGAAGAAGCCAAGATGACGCCTCTTCCCCCTCAGGAGGCTGAAAAGATTTGGCATGGGCCATGAGATGCTCAATTTTTTTCCCCAGCTGCACCATTGAGAATTTGTTATTAACTTACTTGCCTAGTTAAATAAAGGTTAAATAAAAAAAATAAAAAAATATTGAGACTATCTTGACCAACTGCATCACTGCTTGGTATGGCAACTGCTTGGCATCCGACCGCAAGGCATTACAGAGGGTGGAGCGTACGGCCCAGTACATCACCGGGGTCAAGCTTCCTGCCATCCATGACCTCTATACCAGGCGGTGTCAGAGGGCCCTAACAATTGTCAAAGACTCCAGCCATCCATGTCATAGACTGTTCTCTCTGCTTCCGCACGGAAAAATGGTGCCAATGCACCAAGTCTGTAACCAACAGGACCCTGAACAGCTTCTACCCCCAAGCCATAAGACTACTAAATAGCTCACCAAATAGCTACATGGACTATCTGCATTAACCTAACGTAGCAGGTGAAAAAAGCTGCCTGAGCTGAATCCCCACATCCTTTTTACAGAGGAAACGGTAGTTATGTTGAAAACACTGTATCCCTAACTGAAATCTGCTGTTTATTATCTATCCTGTTGCCTAGTCACTTTACCCCTACCTACAGTATACTGCTGTTACTGTCTATTATCTATCCTTTACCCCTACCTACAGTATACTGCTGTTACTGTCTATTATCTATCCTTTACCCCTACCTACAGTATACTGCTGTTACTGTCTATTATCTATCCTTTACCCCTATCTACAGTATACTGCTGTTACTGTCTATTATCTATCCTTTACCCCTACCTACAGTATACTGCTGTTACTGTCTAGTATCTATCCTTTACCCCTACCTACAGTATACTGCTGTTACTGTCTGTTATCTATCCTTTACCCCTACCTACAGTATACTGCTGTTACTGTCTGTTATCTATCCTTTACCCCTACCTACAGTATACTGCTGTTACTGTCTATTATCTATCCTTTACCCCTACCTACAGTATACTGCTGTTACTGTCTATTATCTATCCTTTACCCCTACCTACAGTATACTGCTGTTACTGTCTATTATCTATCCTTTACCCCTACCTACAGTATACTGCTGTTACTGTCTATTATCTATCCTTTACCCCTACCTACAGTATACTGCTGTTACTGTCTATTATCTATCCTTTACCCCTACCTACAGTATACTGCTGTTACTGTCTATTATCTATCCTTTACCCCTACCTACAGTATACTGCTGTTACTGTCTATTATCTATCCTTTACCCCTACCTACAGTATACTGCTGTTACTGTCTATTATCTATCCTTTACCCCTACCTACAGTATACTGCTGTTACTGTCTATTATCTATCCTTTACCCCTACCTACAGTATACTGCTGTTACTGTCTATTATCTATCCTTTACCCCTACCTACAGTATACTGCTGTTACTGTCTATTATCTATCCTTTACCCCTACCTACAGTATACTGCTGTTACTGTCTGTTATCTATCCTTTATCCCTACCTACAGTATACTGCTGTTACTGTCTGTTATCTATCCTTTATCCCTACCTACAGTATACTGCTGTTACTGTCTATTATCTATCCTTTATCCCTACCTACAGTATACTGCTGTTACTGTCTATTATCTATCCTGTTGCCTAGTCACTTTACCCCTACCTACAGTATACTGCTGTTATTGTCTATTATCTATCCTTTACCCCTACCTACAGTATACTGCTGTTACTGTCTGTTATCTATCCTTTACCCCTACCTACAGTATACTGCTGTTACTGTCTATTATCTATCCTTTACCCCTACCTACAGTATACTGCTGTTACTGTCTGTTATCTATCCTTTACCCCTACCTACAGTATACTGCTGTTACTGTCTATTATCTATCCTGTTGCCTAGTCACTTTACCCCTACCTACAGTATACTGCTGTTATTGTCTATTATCTATCCTTTACCCCTACCTACAGCATACTGCTGTTACTGTCTATTATCTATCCTTTACCCCTACCTACAGTATACTGCTGTTATTGTCTATTATCTATCCTTTACCCCTACCTACAGTATACTGCTGTTACTGTCTGTTATCTATCCTTTACCCCTACCTACAGTATACTGCTGTTACTGTCTATTATCTATCCTTTACCCCTACCTACAGTATACTGCTGTTACTGTCTGTTATCTATCCTTTACCCCTACCTACAGTATACTGCTGTTACTGTCTGTTATCTATCCTGTTGCCTAGTCACTTTACCCCTACCTACAGTATACTGCTGTTACTGTCTATTATCTATCCTTTACCCCTACCTACAGTATACTGCTGTTATTGTCTATTATCTATCCTTTACCCCTACCTACAGTATACTGCTGTTACTGTCTATTATCTATCCTTTACCCCTACCTACAGTATACTGCTGTTACTGTCTATTATCTATTCTTTACCCCTACCTACAGTATACTGCTGTTACTGTCTATTATCTATCCTGTTGCCTAGTCACTTTACCCCTACCTACAGTATACTGCTGTTACTGTCTATTATCTATCCTTTACCCCTACCTACAGTATACTGCTGTTACTGTCTATTATCTATCCTTTACCCCTACCTACAGTATACTGCTGTTACTGTCTATTATCTATTCTTTACCCCTACCTACAGTATACTGCTGTTACTGTATATTATCTATCCTGTTGCCTAGTCACTTTACCCCTACCTACAGTATACTGCTGTTACTGTCTATTATCTATCCTTTACCCCTACCTACAGTATACTGCTGTTACTGTCTATTATCTATCCTTTACCCCTACCTACAGTATACTGCTGTTACTGTCTATTATCTATCCTGTTGCCTAGTCACTTTACCCCTACCTACAGTATACTGCTGTTATTGTCTATTATCTATCCTTTACCCCTACCTACAGTATACTGCTGTTACTGTCTATTATCTATCCTTTACCCCTACCTACAGTATACTGCTGTTACTGTCTATTATCTATCCTTTACCCCTACCTACAGTATACTGCTGTTATTGTCTATTATCTATCCTTTACCCCTACCTACAGTATACTGCTGTTACTGTCTATTATCTATCCTTTACCCCTACCTACAGTATACTGCTGTTATTGTCTATTATCTATCCTTTACCCCTACCTACAGCATACTGCTGTTACTGTCTATTATCTATCCTTTACCCCTACCTACAGTATACTGCTGTTACTGTCTATTATCTATCCTTTACCCCTACCTACAGTATACTGCTGTTACTGTCTATTATCTATCCTGTTGCCTAGTCACTTTACCCCTACCTAAATGTACATATCTACCTCAATTACTTTGTACCCCTGCACATTGACTCAGTACTGGTACCCCTGCACATTGACTCAGTACTGGTACCCCTGCACATTGACTCAGTACTGGTACCCTTGCACATTGACTCAGTACTGGTACCCCGTGTAATATAGTCAAGTTATCGTTACTCATTGTGTATTTATTCCTTGTGTTGTTATTATTTGGTATATTTATATTCTCTCTGCATTGTTGGGAAGGGCTCGTAAGTAAGCATGTCGCTGTTAGTCTACACCTGTAATTTACGAAGCATGTGACGAATACAATTAGATTTGAGAAGAACCAATTCATCATTAACCTCTAGTGATAGCCCGAAGATGATTTTTGTTCTGGATGACCAGATAAAAAAAAATGACAATGGAAGAACTTCTTATTCACCTCTTTCTCTTCCTCTCTTCTCAATCTTTGGGACACATTGTCATCTGCTATTGCTGTTATCCATGATGACCACACTCTCCCCTGTGACACAGTGTGAAGAATGTTCTTCTGAAGTCCAACTGTGTGCTGGAGGCCTTCGGTAACGCCAAGACCAACCGCAACGACAACTCCAGCCGCTTTGGGAAGTACATGGACATCAACTTCAACTTCAACGGCGACCCTACCGGCGGCCATATTAACAACTACCTACTGGAGAAGGTGAGAACAACATGATTGGACAGGATGGTGAGAGACAGACAGTGATTGGACCTTGACTTGGAGTCAAGGAAGGGACTTAGGAGAAGAGATTTGATTGGACAGCTTAAGTTAATATTCTGTTAACCCGTAGACGGTTTGAAAATACCAGATCTGGGCACTGATAAGCGCATAAATTAGAACACAGTGCCTGTACAGTAACATGCTATAAATGACGTCACAGCTCAGTGCCTGTACAGTAACATGCTATAAATGACGTCACAGCTCAGTGCCTGTACAGTAACATGCTATAAATGACATCAAAGCTCAGGCTCTGCGCTTCACAGCTCTGTATGGCTTTTGACTGACAGACGTTTTGCACACGACAAGAAGTTGCCCCTCATCCCTCCTGGTAATTGGGCAACTTTTGCAATTTCTTTTAGTTGTGAGTGAGGGAAATGCCGTAAATTAAGAGGACTATGTATTTTGAAAGATAAGATATTGAGGATTATAATAAATGCCGCTTTGATGTCATGCAAGCAAGCCAAACACCCGTTGAGTCCAATATGCACTTAACATTTCCATGTCATATAACTCATGTCAAATACAGTGTCAATGTTCATGATCACTACGTTAGACGTACAGCTACAAGATCACGTAGGGTTGTTCTGAACACAATGAGCCTACGTTTGTTTATTGTGAAGAACATTTGCAGAGGAACACGTACCTGAATGCACTCATGATTCCTTTGATCTAATAGTTTTCCCAGAATCTCCAAACCTTTTCCAGTCCAACTATGCTTATACGTTTTAATATTTTCTCTTTAAGAAACATTTACATTTGGCCATATCCATTTTGGTTAATTCCCCCCTGAGTGTAAAGGGTTAGCGCATATCCAAATATTGTTGTTGACTCATCCTATACTCGTATTTGTGGCCAAAACATAAATTAGAGAAAAGCAAATCAGCTGTCTATAGGAGGATGAGCTGGCCAATCAGCGGTCTAGAGGAGGATGAGCTGGCCAATCAGCGGTCTAGAGGAGGATGAGCTGGCCAATCAGGGGTCTATAGGAGGATGGGCTGGCCAATCAGCGGTCTACAGGAGGATGAGCTGGCCAATCAGCGGTCTACATGAGGATGGGCTGGCCAATCAGCGGTCTACAGGAGGATGAGCTGGCCAATCAGCGGTCTACATGAGGATGGGCTGGCCAATCAGCGGTCTACAGGAGGATGAGCTGGCCAATCAGCGGTCTACAGGAGGATGGGCTGGCCAATCAGCGGTCTACATGAGGATGAGCTGGCCAATCAGCGGTCTATAGGAGGATGGGCTGGCCAATCAGCGGTCTACATGAGGATGGGCTGGCCAATCAGCGGTCTATAGGAGGATGAGCTGGCCAATCAGCGGTCTACAGGAGGATGGGCTGGCCAATCAGCGGTCTACATGAGGATGGGCTGGCCAATCAGCGGTCTATAGGAGGATGGGCTGGCCAATCAGCGGTCTACTCGTATTAATAATTGAATGACCGGTACACACCCACACCATTCTAACACAGCAAAGCTGCATTAACATGCCTTATTTAAATGTTCTGGAAGAAAACTATTTCACTCATATTGTGAGTAATTATAGGTCATATTTCATGGAAATTTGGTAACACTGGGTAGTTACTTTAAAAGCAGATTTATAGGGCCAGTTTACCAGACATATATTAAGCCTTGTCCTGGACTAGAAAGCACTTCCAGTGGAGATTAAACATGTTTTTTAGTCAAGGAATATGCTTGATACAGTATGTGTCTGTTTCTGTGAACTTCTTTTGAAAAGTTATTCACTTTCTACTTTCCACTTCATACTTGAACATAAATGTTTGATCAAGGTGGTGAAACAGAGACATGAGAGAGAGAGTGAGTCCATGAATAGATGTTCCTGTGAATTACACCCTGTTAGTTCTGATTCTGATAATGAATGGCTCACCTGGGGCACCATGATGACCGCTGCATTTATCTTCTCTTTGAGCTAGCTAACACACCATCTGACACTGAGGGGCTGTGTGAACGATGGACTCATCCATTCTCACTGAACAGAAATAACCCACGATATTTCTCTGTTCTCTTGTCTTGTATTTGAGGTTATGGTTTATAGTTCAACTCTAATGGTCTCTCTCTCTCTCTCTCTCTCACTCTGTGTGTGTGTGTGTGTGTGTGTGTGTGTATATTCACATTTTTCTCTGTTCCTACTGTAAGTCAAGGGTGGTGCAGCAGAATGGAGGTGAGAGGAACTTCCACTCCTTCTATCAGGTAAATGTTTTACTGGTCATTACACTACATACAATACGTTATAAGTAGAAGTGACGATGACTTTAATGATGCCCGAATCTGATCCGGGGAAAATAATGGAGTTTGGAAAAGTTCTTCTGCGTTTGTCCTCATAAATATTCATGCTACGTCCATCTTTTTCTACACTGTGTGTTGTGTGTCTCCGCAGTTACTACGGGGAGGCTCAGATGATATGTTAAAGTCCCTTCACCTGCACAATGATCCTGCCAACTATGTGTACACCAGAGATGGAGCTGTCGCCACTGTGAGTACCCCCCCCCCCCCCCCATCTACTGGTTCTACTTAATGACGATTACATTATGGTAGCCCACCTTCAGCCTGTGTGGGAGTAAACAACGATATCTCTCTTTCTTTGTCTCTAGACGTCCAACAACGACCGGTACAGCCACAACGCAGTGCTGAGTGCCCTGAACGTGATTGGCTTCTCAGAGGAGGAGATTCACTCCATCTACAGAATCCTGGGGACCATCCTCATCCTGGTTGGTCAACACTCCCTATTGGTCATACAAGCTAAAGGTTACCTGAATGGTTCAATACAACTACAAGACCTTAGCATGACTAACATAAGAGATTTAATAAAGTTTGTTATACACCACAGAGTTGCCTTGGTAAAGGCAGTGCAACTGAAACTTACACGATAAAAATACTTTTTACAAGTATATCCCTTGTTCTTGTTTAATGGTGTGACACATCATGTTATAACAGCAAGATGTCTGACTCTCCCCAGGGTAACCTGCAGTTTGAGACAGACAGAGAGAGTGTCCTGGTGGTGGGGATGGGGGACGTGAGTCACATCGCTGAGCTGACCAGCACAGAGCCAGACAACGTGACCAAGAGCCTACTGTACCGGACTGTGGCCACCGGGGGCGGAGAAGTCATAGAGAAGGGACATTCTGAAAAGGAGGCCGGCTTCGGCCGGGATGCTTTCACCAAGGTGCTGGGCTGGACACATCAATACAAGACTATCTATCTGTCTTCAAACCTACAAGGCCCATCTAATGTTGACTCATTGTTGTGTAGTGTGTACTAACTCAGCCTTCTCACATCTTTTTCTCATGTTATTTCGGGTCACATCTCTCTCTCTCTCTCTGTCTCTCTCTCTGTCTGTCTGTCTGTGTCTGTCTCTCTCTGTCTCTCTCTCCCTGTCTCTCTCTGTCTGTCTCTGTGTCTCTCTCTGTGTCTCTGTCTCTCTCTCTCTCTCTGTGTCTCTCTCTCCCTCTCGCTCTCTGTCTCTCTCTCTCTCTCTCTCTGTCTCTCTCTCTCTCTCTGTCTCTCTCTGTCTCTCTCTGTCTCTTTCTGTGTCTCTGTCCCTCTCTCTCTGTCTCTCTCTGTGTCTGTCTCTCTCTGTCTCTTTCTGTGTCTCTCTGTCTCTCTCCATCTGTCTCTCTCTGTGTCTCTGTCTCTCTCTCTCTTTATCTGTATTTTTAGGCTCTCTATGAGAGACTATTTGGTTGGATTGTAGGCCGTATCAACGCTGTTATTGAGGTGAAAGACTACAACCCAGTGCTTCATGGGAAAAACACAGTTATTGGAGTGCTGGATATTTACGGCTTTGAGATCTTCGACAACAACAGGTTAGTAACGGTATCTGTATTGATATATGTACCTTCTCCATCTTGTGAGTTATTCCAGTATTTGAACAGATCGATGTATCGTTCTATCAATATCTGTATTTTATACATTTAGGAAATGAATGATATATATTATATCATCAAAACGCTGTGACTACATGATCGGTTGTGTCATATTAACACCTGTGTTCGTGTGTCGTTGTTGTTCAGCTTTGAGCAGTTCTGCATCAACTACTGTAATGAGAAGCTGCAGCAGCTCTTCATCCAGCTGATCCTTTGCCAGGAACAAGACGAGTACCGGAGAGAGGGTATCATCTGGCAGCATGTGAGTACCGGAGAGAGGGTATCATCTGGCAGCATGTGAGTACCGGAGTGAGGGTATCATCTGGCAGCATGTGAGTACCGGAGTGAGGGTATCATCTGGCAGCATGTGAGTACCGGAGTGAGGGTATCATCTGGCAGCATGTGAGTACCGGAGTGAGGGTATCATCTGGCAGCATGTGAGTACCGGAGACAGGGTATAATCTGGCAGCATGTGAGTACCGGAGAGAGGGTATCATCTGGCAGCATGTGAGTACCGGAGTGAGGGTATAATCTGGCAGCATGTGAGTACCGGAGAGAGGGTATAATCTGGCAGCATGTGAGTACCGGAGAGAGGGTGTAATCTGGCAGCATGTGTGTACCGGAGAGAGGGTATCATCTGGCAGCATGTGAGTACCGGAGAGAGGGTATCATCTGGAATTATGTGAGTACCGGAGAGAGGGTATAATCTGGCAGCATGTGAGTACCGGAGAGAGGGTATAATCTGGCAGCATGTGAGTACCGGAGAGAGGGTATCATCTGGCAGCATGTGAGTACCGGAGAGAGGGTATCTGGCTGCAATTGAGTGGAGTACACGCACAAGCAAGCAAACGCATGGGCTCTGACACACACAGACGGACTGACACACACACAGAGTCTTTCTCTCCCTGTTCTCTCTCCCCCCACCCCCTCTCTCTCCAAACATACACACTCCACAAACACACACCCCAGCACATGCAATATTCATAAACATTTAACAGTTCCTCTCCCCCCATGTGTTCCCAGATTGACTACTTTAACAACCAGATCATCGTGGACCTGGTGGAACAGCCCCATAAAGGCATCATCTCTGTGCTGGACGAGGCCTGTCTCTCTGTGGGGAAGGTGACAGACACCGTCTGCCTGGAGAGTATGGATGTTAAGCTGGGCCAACACCCCCACTACACCTCTCGCAAGGTGGGTCAGAACAGCACTGCCTCAAACAGAATAAACTACATTCTATTCTCCCTTGCCATACAATTAACACAACTACCTCCATCTTTCCTTTTCTTTCCGATAGCTGTGTCCCTATATAACCACCGTGTCCCTCCCTATATAACCACTGTGTCCCTCCCTATATAACCACTGTGTCCCTATATAACCACTGTGTCCCTCCCTATATAACCACTGTGTCTCTCCCTATATAACCACTGTGTCCCTATATAACCACCGTGTCCCTCCCTATATAACCACCGTGTCCCTCCCTATATAACCACCGTGTCCCTCCCTATATAACCACCGTGTCCCTATATAACCACCGTGTCCCTCCCTATATAACCACCGTGTCCCTCCCTATATAGCTACCGTGTCCCTCCCTATATAACCACCGTGTCCCTCCCTATATAACCACTGTGTCCCTATATAACTACCGTGTCCCTATATAACCACCGTGTCCCTCCCTATATAACCACCGTGTCCCTCCCTATATAACCACCGTGTCCCTCCCTATATTACCACCGTGTCCCTCCCTATATAACCACCGTGTCCCTATATAACCACTGTGGCCCTATAGAACCACTGTGTCCCTCCCTATATAACCACTGTGTCCCTCCCTATATAACCACCGTGTCCCTCCCTATATAACCACCGTGTCCCTCCCTATATAACCACCGTGTCCCTCCCTATATAACCACCGTGTCCCTATATAACCACCGTGTCCCTCCCTATATAACCACCGTGTCCCTATATAACCACCGTGTCCCTCCCTATATAACCACCGTGTCCCTCCCTATATAGCTACCGTGTCCCTCCCTATATAACCACCGTGTCCCTCCCTATATAACCACTGTGTCCCTATATAACTACCGTGTCCCTATATAACCACCGTGTCCCTCCCTATATAACCACCGTGTCCCTCCCTATATAACCACCGTGTCCCTCCCTATATTACCACCGTGTCCCTCCCTATATAACCACCGTGTCCCTATATAACCACTGTGGCCCTATAGAACCACTGTGTCCCTCCCTATATAACCACTGTGTCCCTCCCTATATAACCACCGTGTCCCTCCCTATATAACCACCGTGTCCCTCCCTATATAACCACCGTGTCCCTCCCTATATAACCACCGTGTCCCTATATAACCACCGTGTCCCTCCCTATATAACCACCGTGTCCCTCCCTATATAACCACAGTGTCCCTCCCTATATAACCACTGTGTCCCTCCCTATATAACCACCGTGTCCCTCCCTATATAACCACCGTGTCCCTATATAACCACTGTGTCCCTCCCTATATAACAACTGTGTCCCTCCCTATATAACCACCGTGTCCCTCCCTATTTAACCACCGTGTCCCTCCCTATATAACCACTGTGTCCCTCCCTATATAACCACCATGTCCCTCCCTATTTAACCACCGTGTCCCTCCCTATATAACCACCGTGGCCCTCCCTATATATCCACTGTGTCCCACCCTATATAACCACTGTGTCCCTCCCTATATAACCACTGTGTCCCTCCCTATTTAACCACTGTGTCCCTCCCTATATAACCACCGTGTCCCTCCCTATATAACAACTGTGTCCCACCCTATATAACCACTGTGTCCCTCCCTATATAACCACTGTGTCCCTCCCAATATAACCACCGTGTCCCTCCCTATATAACCACTGTGTCCCTCCCAATATAACCACCGTTTTCCTCCCTATATAACCACCGTGTCCCTCCCTATATAACCACCGTGTTCCTCCCTATATAACCACAGTGTCCCTCCCTATATAACCACCGTGTCCCTCCCTATATAACCGCCGTGTCCCTCCCTATATAACCACCGTGTCCCTCCCTATATAACCACCGTGTCCCTCCCTATATAACCACGTGTCCCTCCCTATATAACCACCGTGTCTCTCCCTATATAACCACTGTGTCCCTCCCAATATAACCACCGTGTCCCTCCCTATATAACCGCCGTGTCCCTATATTACCACCGTGTCCCTACCTATATAACCACTGTGTCCCTCCCTATCTAACCACTGTGTCCCTCCCTATATAACCACTGTGTCCCTCCCTATATAACCACTGTGTCTCTCCCTATATAACCACCGTGTCCCTCCCTATATAACCACCGTGTCCCTATATAACCACTGTGGCCCTATAGAACCACTGTGTCCCTCCCTATATAACCACCGTGTCCCTCCCTATATAACCACCGTGTCTCTCCCTATATAACCACTGTGTCCCTCCCTATATAACCACCGTGTCCCTCCCTATATAACCACTGTGTCCCTATATAACCACTGTGTCCCTCCCTATATAACCACCGTGTCCCTATATAACCACCGTGTCCCTATATAACCAACGTGTCCCTCCCTATATAACCACCGTGTCCCTATATAACCACCGTGTACCTCCCTATATAACCACCGTGTCCCTATATAACCACCGTGTCCCTCCCTATTTAACCACCGTGTCCCTCCCTATATAACCACCGTGTCCCTATATAACCACCGTGTCCCTATATAACCACCGTGTCCCTATATAACCACTGTGTCCCTCCCTATATAACCACAGTGTCTCTATATAACCGCCGTGTCCCTCCCTATTTAACCACCGTGTCCCTCCCTATTTAACCACCATGTCCCTCCCTATATAACCACTGTGTCCCTCCCTATATAACCACTGTGTCCCTCCCTATATAACCACTGTGTCCCTCCTTATATAACCACCGTGTCTCTTCCTATATAACCACTGTGTCCCTCCCTATATAACCACAGTGTCCCTATATAACCACTGTGTCCCTATATAACCACCGTGTCCCTCCCTATATAACCACAGTGTCCCTATATAACCACTGTGTCCCTCCCTATATAACCACCGTGTCCCTGCCTATATAACCACCGTGTCCCTCCCTATATAACCACCGTGTCCCTCCCTATATAACCACCGTGTCCCTCCCTATATAACCACCGTGTCCCTCCCTATATAACAACTGTGTCCCACCCTATATAACCACTGTGTCCCTCCCTATATAACCACTGTGTCCCTCCCAATATAACCACCGTGTCCCTCCCTATATAACCACTGTGTCCCTCCCAATATAACCACCGTTTTCCTCCCTATATAACCACCGTGTCCCTCCCTATATAACCACCGTGTTCCTCCCTATATAACCACAGTGTCCCTCCCTATATAACCACCGTGTCCCTCCCTATATAACCGCCGTGTCCCTCCCTATATAACCACCGTGTCCCTCCCTATATAACCACCGTGTCCCTCCCTATATAACCACGTGTCCCTCCCTATATAACCACCGTGTCTCTCCCTATATAACCACTGTGTCCCTCCCTATATAACCACCGTGTCCCTCCCTATATAACCGCCGTGTCCCTATATTACCACCGTGTCCCTACCTATATAACCACTGTGTCCCTCCCTATCTAACCACTGTGTCCCTCCCTATATAACCACTGTGTCCCTCCCTATATAACCACTGTGTCTCTCCCTATATAACCACCGTGTCCCTCCCTATATAACCACCGTGTCCCTATATAACCACTGTGGCCCTATAGAACCACTGTGTCCCTCCCTATATAACCACCGTGTCCCTCCCTATATAACCACCGTGTCTCTCCCTATATAACCACTGTGTCCCTCCCTATATAACCACCGTGTCCCTCCCTATATAACCACTGTGTCCCTATATAACCACTGTGTCCCTCCCTATATAACCACCGTGTCCCTATATAACCACCGTGTCCCTATATAACCAACGTGTCCCTCCCTATATAACCACCGTGTCCCTATATAACCACCGTGTACCTCCCAATATAACCACCGTGTCCCTATATAACCACCGTGTCCCTCCCTATTTAACCACCGTGTCCCTCCCTATATAACCACCGTGTCCCTATATAACCACCGTGTCCCTATATAACCACCGTGTCCCTATATAACCACCGTGTCCCTATATAACCACTGTGTCCCTCCCTATATAACCACAGTGTCTCTATATAACCACCGTGTCCCTCCCTATTTAACCACCGTGTCCCTCCCTATTTAACCACCATGTCCCTCCCTATATAACCACTGTGTCCCTCCCTATATAACCACCGTGTCCCTCCCTATATAACCACCGTGTTCCTCCCTATATAACCACAGTGTCCCTCCCTATATAACCACCGTGTCCCTCCATATATAACCGCCGTGTCCCTCCCTATATAACCACCGTGTCCCTCCCTATATAACCACCGTGTCCCTCCCTATATAACCACGTGTCCCTCCCTATATAACCACCGTGTCTCTCCCTATATAACCACTGTGTCCCTCCCTATATAACCACCGTGTCCCTCCCTATATAACCGCCGTGTCCCTATATTACCACCGTGTCCCTACCTATATAACCACTGTGTCCCTCCCTATCTAACCACTGTGTCCCTCCCTATATAACCACTGTGTCCCTCCCTATATAACCACTGTGTCTCTCCCTATATAACCACCGTGTCCCTCCCTATATAACCACCGTGTCCCTATATAACCACTGTGGCCCTATAGAACCACTGTGTCCCTCCCTATATAACCACCGTGTCCCTATATAACCACCGTGTCCCTATATAACCAACGTGTCCCTCCCTATATAACCACCGTGTCCCTATATAACCACCGTGTACCTCCCTATATAACCACCATGTCCCTATATAACCACCGTGTCCCTCCCTATTTAACCACCGTGTCCCTCCCTATATAACCACCGTGTCCCTATATAACCACCGTGTCCCTATATAACCACCGTGTCCCTATATAACCACTGTGTCCCTCCCTATATAACCACAGTGTCTCTATATAACCACCGTGTCCCTCCCTATTTAACCACCGTGTCCCTCCCTATTTAACCACCGTGTCCCTCCCTATTTAACCACCATGTCCCTCCCTATATAACCACTGTCCCTCCCTATATAACCACTGTGTCCCTCCCTATATAACCACTGTGTCCCTCCTTATATAACCACCGTGTCTCTTCCTATATAACCACTGTGTCCCTCCCTATATAACCACAGTGTCCCTATATAACCACTGTGTCCCTATATAACCACCGTGTCCCTCCCTATATAACCACAGTGTCCCTATATAACCACTGTGTCCCTCCCTATATAACCACCGTGTCCCTCCCTATATAACCACCGTGTCCCTCCCTATATAACCACCGTGTCCCTCCCTATTTAACCACCGTGTCCATCCCTATATAACCACTGTGTCCCTCCCCATATAACCACCGTGTCCCTCCCTATATAACCACCGTGTCCCTCCCTATATAACCACTGTGTCCCTCCCTATATAACCACTGTGTCCCTCCCTATATAACCATCGTGTCCCTATATAACCACCGTGTCCCTATATAACCACTGTGTCCCTCCCTATATAAACACCGTGTCCCTCCCTATATAACCACTGTGTCCCTCCCTATATAACCACCGTGTCCTATATAACCACCGTGTCCCTCCCTATATAACCACTGTGTCCCTATATAACCACTGTGTCCCTCCCTATATAACCACCGTGTCCCTCCCTATATAACCACCGTGTCCCTATATAACCACTGTGTCCCTCCCTATATAACCACCGTGTCCCTATATAACCACCGTGTCCCTATATAACCACTGTGTCCCTCCCTATATAACCACCGTGTCCCTATATAACCACCGTGTCCCTCCCTATATAACCACCGTGTCCCTCCCTATATAACCACCGTGTCCCTCCCTATATAACCACTGTGTCCCACCCTATATAACCACCGTGTCCCTCCCTATATAACCACAGTGTCCCTCCCTATATAACCACCGTGTCCCTATATAACCACTGTGTCCCTCCCTATATAACCACCGTGTCCCTCCCTATATAACCACCGTGTCCCTCCCTATATAACCACCGTGTCCCTCCCTATATAACCACCGTGTCCCTATATAACCACTGTGTCCCTATATAACCACTGTGTCCCTCCCTATATAACCACCGTGTCCCTCCCTATATAACCACTGTGTCCCTCCCAATATAACCACCGTGTCCCTCCCTATATAACCACCGTGTCCCTCCCTATATAACCGCAGTGTCCCTATATAACCACCATGTCCCTCCCTATATAACCACCGTGTCCCTCCCTATATAACCACCGTGTCCCTCCCTATATAACCACTGTGTCCCTATATAACCACTGTGTCCCTATATAACCACTGTGTCCCTCCCTATATAACCACTGTGTCCCTCCCTATATAACCACCGTGTCCCTCCCTATATAACCACCGTGTCCCTCCCTATATAACCACTGTGTCCCTCCCTATATAACCACTGTGTCCCTCTCTATATAACCACCGTGTCCCTACATATATAACCACCGTGTCCCTATATAACCACTGTGTCCCACCCTATATAACCACTGTGTCCCTCCCTATATAACCACTGTGTCCCTCCCTATTTAACCACCGTGTCCCTCCCTATATAACCACCGTGTCCCTCCCTATATAACCACTGTGTCCCTCCCTATATAACCACTGTGTCCCACGCTATATAACCACTGTGTCCCTCCCTATATAACCACTGTGTCCCTCCCTATATAACCACTGTGTCCCTCCCTATATAATCACTGTGTCCCTCCCTATATAACCACCGTGTCCCTATATAACCACCGTGTCCCTCCCTATATAACCACCGTGTCCCTCCCTATATAACCACCGTGTCCCTCCCTATATAACCACCGTGTCCCTATATAACCACCGTGTCCCTCCCTATATAACCACCGTGTCTCTCCCTATATAACCACTGTGTCCCCCCCATATAACCACCGTGTCCCTATAAAACCACCCTGTCCCTATATAACCACCGTGTCCCTCCCTATATAACCACCGTGTCCCTCCCTATATAACCACTGTGTCCCTCCCTATATAACCACTGTGTCCCTCCCTATATAACCACTGTGTCCCTCCCTATTTAACCACCGTGTCCCTATATAACCAGTGTGTCCCTCCCTATATAACCACTGTGTCCCTCCCTACTTAACCACTGTGTCCCTCCCTATATAACCACCGTGTCCCTCCCTATATAACCATAGTGTCCCTCCCTATATAACCACCGTGACCCTCCCTATATAACCACAGTGTCCCTCCCTATATAACCACCGTGACCCTCCCTATATAACCACTGTGTCCCTCCCTATATAACCACTGTGTCCCCCCCTATATAACCACCGTGTCCCTATATAACCGCCGTGTCCCTCCCTATATAACCACCGTGTCCCTCCCTATATAACCACCGTGTCCCTCCCTATATAACCACGTGTCCCTCCCTATATAACCACCGTCTCTCCCTATATAACCACTGTGTCCCTCCCTATATAACCACCGTGTCCCTCCCTATATAACCGCCGTGTCCCTATATTACCACCGTGTCCCTACCTATATAACCACTGTGTCCCTCCCTATCTAACCACTGTGTCCCTCCCTATATAACCACTGTGTCCCTCCCTATATAACCACCGTGTCCCTCCCTATATAACCACCGTGTCCCTCCCTATATAACCACCGTGTCCCTATATAACCACTGTGTCCCTATATAACCACTGTGTCCCTCCCTATATAACCACTGTGTCCCTCCCTATATAACCACCGTGTCCCTCCCTATATAACCACCGTGTCCCTCCCTATATAACCACTGTGTCCCTCCCTATATAACCACTGTGTCCCTCTCTATATAACCACCGTGTCCCTACCTATATAACCACCGTGTCCCTATATAACCACTGTGTCCCACCCTATATAACCACTGTGTCCCTCCCTATATAACCACTGTGTCCCTCCCTATTTAACCACCGTGTCCCTCCCTATATAACCACCGTGTCCCTCCCTATATAACCACTGTGTCCCTCCCTATATAACCACTGTGTCCCACCCTATATAACCACTGTGTCCCTCCCTATATAACCACTGTGTCCCTCCCTATATAACCACTGTGTCCCTCCCTATATAATCACTGTGTCCCTCCCTATATAACCACCGTGTCCCTATATAACCACCGTGTCCCTCCCTATATAACCACCGTGTCCCTCCCTATATAACCACCGTGTCCCTCCCTATATAACCACCGTGTCCCTATATAACCACCGTGTCCCTCCCTATATAACCACCGTGTCTCTCCCTATATAACCACTGTGTCCCCCCCATATAACCACCGTGTCCCTATATAACCACCCTGTCCCTATATAACCACCGTGTCCCTCCCTATATAACCACCGTGTCCCTCCCTATATAACCACTGTGTCCCTCCCTATATAACCACTGTGTCCCTCCCTATATAACCACTGTGTCCCTCCCTATTTAACCACCGTGTCCCTATATAACCAGTGTGTCCCTCCCTATATAACCACTGTGTCCCTCCCTACTTAACCACTGTGTCCCTCCCTATATAACCACCGTGTCCCTCCCTATATAACCACAGTGTCCCTCCCTATATAACCACCTTGACCCTCCCTATATAACCACAGTGTCCCTCCCTATATAACCACCGTGTCCCTCCCTATATAACCACCGTGTTCCTCCCTATATAACCACAGTGTCCCTCCCTATATAACCACCGTGTCCCTCCCTATATAACCGCCGTGTCCCTCCCTATATAACCACCGTGTCCCTCCCTATATAACCGCCGTGTCCCTCCCTATATAACCACCGTGTCCCTCCCTATATAACCACCGTGTCCCTCCCTATATAACCACGTGTCCCTCCCTATATAACCACCGTGTCTCTCCCTATATAACCACTGTGTCCCTCCCTATATAACCACCGTGTCCCTCCCTATATAACCGCCGTGTCCCTATATTACCACCGTGTCCCTACCTATATAACCACTGTGTCCCTCCCTATCTAACCACTGTGTCCCTCCCTATATAACCACTGTGTCCCTCCCTATATAACCACTGTGTCCCTCCCTATATAACCACCGTGTCCCTCCCTATATAACCACCGTGTCCCTATATAACCACTGTGGCCCTATAGAACCACTGTGTCCCTCCCTATATAACCACCGTGTCCCTATATAACCACCGTGTCCCTATATAACCAACGTGTCCCTCCCTATATAACCACCGTGTCCCTATATAACCACCGTGTACCTCCCTATATAACCACCATGTCCCTATATAACCACCGTGTCCCTCCCTATTTAACCACCGTGTCCCTCCCTATATAACCACCGTGTCCCTATATAACCACCGTGTCCCTATATAACCACCGTGTCCCTATATAACCACTGTGTCCCTCCCTATATAACCACAGTGTCTCTATATAACCACCGTGTCCCTCCCTATTTAACCACCGTGTCCCTCCCTATTTAACCACCATGTCCCTCCCTATATAACCACTGTCCCTCCCTATATAACCACTGTGTCCCTCCCTATATAACCACTGTGTCCCTCCTTATATAACCACCGTGTCTCTTCCTATATAACCACTGTGTCCCTCCCTATATAACCACAGTGTCCCTATATAACCACTGTGTCCCTATATAACCACCGTGTCCCTCCCTATATAACCACAGTGTCCCTATATAACCACTGTGTCCCTCCCTATATAACCACCGTGTCCCTCCCTATATAACCACCGTGTCCCTCCCTATATAACCACCGCGTCCCTCCCTATTTAACCACCGTGTCCATCCCTATATAACCACTGTGTCCCTCCCCATATAACCACCGTGTCCCTCCCTATATAACCACCGTGTCCCTCCCTATATAACCACTGTGTCCCTCCCTATATAACCACTGTGTCCCTCCCTATATAACCATCGTGTCCCTATATAACCACCGTGTCCCTATATAACCACTGTGTCCCTCCCTATATAAACACCGTGTCCCTCCCTATATAACCACTGTGTCCCTCCCTATATAACCACCGTGTCCTATATAACCACCGTGTCCCTCCCTATATAACCACTGTGTCCCTATATAACCACTGTGTCCCTCCCTATATAACCACCGTGTCCCTCCCTATATAACCACCGTGTCCCTATATAACCACTGTGTCCCTCCCTATATAACCACCGTGTCCCTATATAACCACCGTGTCCCTATATAACCACTGTGTCCCTCCCTATATAACCACCGTGTCCCTATATAACCACCGTGTCCCTCCCTATATAACCACCGTGTCCCTCCCTATATAACCACCGTGTCCCTCCCTATATAACCACTGTGTCCCACCCTATATAACCACCGTGTCCCTCCCTATATAACCACAGTGTCCCTCCCTATATAACCACCGTGTCCCTATATAACCACTGTGTCCCTCCCTATATAACCACCGTGTCCCTCCCTATATAACCACCGTGTCCCTCCCTATATAACCACCGTGTCCCTCCCTATATAACCACCGTGTCCCTATATAACCACTGTGTCCCTATATAACCACTGTGTCCCTCCCTATATAACCACCGTGTCCCTCCCTATATAACCACTGTGTCCCTCCCAATATAACCACCGTGTCCCTCCCTATATAACCACCGTGTCCCTCCCTATATAACCGCAGTGTCCCTATATAACCACCATGTCCCTCCCTATATAACCACCGTGTCCCTCCCTATATAACCACCGTGTCCCTCCCTATATAACCACTGTGTCCCTATATAACCACTGTGTCCCTATATAACCACTGTGTCCCTCCCTATATAACCACTGTGTCCCTCCCTATATAACCACCGTGTCCCTCCCTATATAACCACCGTGTCCCTCCCTATATAACCACTGTGTCCCTCCCTATATAACCACTGTGTCCCTCTCTATATAACCACCGTGTCCCTACATATATAACCACCGTGTCCCTATATAACCACTGTGTCCCACCCTATATAACCACTGTGTCCCTCCCTATATAACCACTGTGTCCCTCCCTATTTAACCACCGTGTCCCTCCCTATATAACCACCGTGTCCCTCCCTATATAACCACTGTGTCCCTCCCTATATAACCACTGTGTCCCACGCTATATAACCACTGTGTCCCTCCCTATATAACCACTGTGTCCCTCCCTATATAACCACTGTGTCCCTCCCTATATAATCACTGTGTCCCTCCCTATATAACCACCGTGTCCCTATATAACCACCGTGTCCCTCCCTATATAACCACCGTGTCCCTCCCTATATAACCACCGTGTCCCTCCCTATATAACCACCGTGTCCCTATATAACCACCGTGTCCCTCCCTATATAACCACCGTGTCTCTCCCTATATAACCACTGTGTCCCCCCCATATAACCACCGTGTCCCTATATAACCACCCTGTCCCTATATAACCACCGTGTCCCTCCCTATATAACCACCGTGTCCCTCCCTATATAACCACTGTGTCCCTCCCTATATAACCACTGTGTCCCTCCCTATATAACCACTGTGTCCCTCCCTATTTAACCACCGTGTCCCTATATAACCAGTGTGTCCCTCCCTATATAACCACTGTGTCCCTCCCTACTTAACCACTGTGTCCCTCCCTATATAACCACCGTGTCCCTCCCTATATAACCACAGTGTCCCTCCCTATATAACCACCGTGACCCTCCCTATATAACCACAGTGTCCCTCCCTATATAACCACCGTGACCCTCCCTATATAACCACTGTGTCCCTCCCTACATAACCACTGTGTCCCCCCCTATATAACCACCGTGTCCCTATATAACCGCCGTGTCCCTCCCTATATAACCACCGTGTCCCTCCCTATATAACCACCGTGTCCCTCCCTATATAACCACGTGTCCCTCCCTATATAACCACCGTCTCTCCCTATATAACCACTGTGTCCCTCCCTATATAACCACCGTGTCCCTCCCTATATAACCGCCGTGTCCCTATATTACCACCGTGTCCCTACCTATATAACCACTGTGTCCCTCCCTATCTAACCACTGTGTCCCTCCCTATATAACCACTGTGTCCCTCCCTATATAACCACCGTGTCCCTCCCTATATAACCACCGTGTCCCTCCCTATATAACCACCGTGTCCCTATATAACCACTGTGTCCCTATATAACCACTGTGTCCCTCCCTATATAACCACTGTGTCCCTCCCTATATAACCACCGTGTCCCTCCCTATATAACCACCGTGTCCCTCCCTATATAACCACTGTGTCCCTCCCTATATAACCACTGTGTCCCTCTCTATATAACCACCGTGTCCCTACCTATATAACCACCGTGTCCCTATATAACCACTGTGTCCCACCCTATATAACCACTGTGTCCCTCCCTATATAACCACTGTGTCCCTCCCTATTTAACCACCGTGTCCCTCCCTATATAACCACCGTGTCCCTCCCTATATAACCACTGTGTCCCTCCCTATATAACCACTGTGTCCCACCCTATATAACCACTGTGTCCCTCCCTATATAACCACTGTGTCTCTCCCTATATAACCACTGTGTCCCTCCCTATATAATCACTGTGTCCCTCCCTATATAACCACCGTGTCCCTATATAACCACCGTGTCCCTCCCTATATAACCACCGTGTCCCTCCCTATATAACCACCGTGTCCCTCCCTATATAACCACCGTGTCCCTATATAACCACCGTGTCCCTCCCTATATAACCACCGTGTCTCTCCCTATATAACCACTGTGTCCCCCCCATATAACCACCGTGTCCCTATATAACCACCCTGTCCCTATATAACCACCGTGTCCCTCCCTATATAACCACCGTGTCCCTCCCTATATAACCACTGTGTCCCTCCCTATATAACCACTGTGTCCCTCCCTATATAACCACTGTGTCCCTCCCTATTTAACCACCGTGTCCCTATATAACCAGTGTGTCCCTCCCTATATAACCACTGTGTCCCTCCCTACTTAACCACTGTGTCCCTCCCTATATAACCACCGTGTCCCTCCCTATATAACCACAGTGTCCCTCCCTATATAACCACCTTGACCCTCCCTATATAACCACAGTGTCCCTCCCTATATAACCACCGTGACCCTCCCTATATAACCACTGTGTCCCTCCCTATATAACCACTGTGTCCCCCCCTATATAACCACCGTGTCCCTATATAACCGCCGTGTCCCTCCCTATATAACCACCGTGTCCCTCCCTATATAACCACCGTGTCCCTCCCTATATAACCACGTGTCCCTCCCTATATAACCACCGTGTCTCTCCCTATATAACCACTGTGTCCCTCCCTATATAACCACCGTGTCCCTCCCTGTATAACCGCCGTGTCCCTATATTACCACCGTGTCCCTACCTATATAACCACTGTGTCCCTCCCTATCTAACCACTGTGTCCCTCCCTGTATAACCACTGTGTCCCTCCCTATATAACCACTGTGTCTCTCCCTATATAACCACTGTGTCCCTCCCTATATAACCACCGTGTCCCTATATAACCACTGTGGCCCTATAGAACCACTGTGTCCCTCCCTATATAACCACCGTGTCCCTCCCTATATAACCACCGTGTCTCTCCCTATATAACCACTGTGTCCCTCCCTATATAACCACCGTGTCCCTCCCTATATAACCACTGTGTCCCTATATAACCACTGTGTCCCTCCCTATATAACCACCGTGTCCCTATATAACCACCGTGTCCCTATATAACCAACGTGTCCCTCCCTATATAACCACCGTGTCCCTATATAACCACCGTGTACCTCCCTATATAACCACCGTGTCCCTATATAACCACCGTGTCCCTCCCTATTTAACCACCGTGTCCCTCCCTATATAACCACCATGTCCCTATATAACCACCGTGTCCCTATATAACCACTGTGTCCCTCCCTATATAACCACAGTGTCTCTATATAACCACCGTGTCCCTCCCTATTTAACCACCGTGTCCCTCCCTATTTAACCACCATGTCCCTCCCTATATAACCACTGTGTCCCTCCCTATATAACCACTGTGTCCCTCCCTATATAACCACAGTGTCCCTATATAACCACTGTGTCCCTATATAACCAACGTGTCCCTCCCTATATAACCACAGTGTCCCTATATAACCACTGTGTCCCTCCCTATATAACCACCGTGTCCCTCCCTATATAACCACCGTGTCCCTCCCTATATAACCACCGTGTCCCTCCCTATTTAACCACCGTGTCCATCCCTATATAACCACTGTGTCCCTCCCCATATAACCACCGTGTCCCTCCCTATATAACCACCGTGTCCCTCCCTATATAACCACTGTGTCCCTCCCTATATAACCACTGTGTCCCTCCCTATATAACCATCGTGTCCCTATATAACCACCGTGTCCCTATATAACCACTGTGTCCCTCCCTATATAAACACCGTGTCCCTCCCTATATAACCACTGTGTCCCTCCCTATATAACCACCGTGTCCTATATAACCACGTGTCCCTCCCTATATAACCACTGTGTCCCTATATAACCACTGTGTCCCTCCCTATATAACCACCGTGTCCCTCCCTATATAACCACTGTGTCCCTCCCTATATAACCACCGTGTCCCTATATAACCACTGTGTCCCTCCCTATATAACCACCGTGTCCCTATATAACCACCGTGTCCCTATATAACCACTGTGTCCCTCCCTATATAACCACCGTGTCCCTATATAACCACCGTGTCCCTATATAACCACCGTGTCCCTCCCTATATAACCACCGTGTCCCTCCCTATATAACCACCGTGTCCCTCCCTATATAACCACTGTGTCCCACCCTATATAACCACCGTGTCCCTCCCTATATAACCACAGTGTCCCTCCCTATATAACCACCGTGTCCCTATATAACCACTGTGTCCCTCCCTATATAACCACCGTGTCCCTCCCTATATAACCACCGTGTCCCTCCCTATATAACCACCGTGTCCCTCCCTATATAACCACCGTGTCCCTATATAACCACTGTGTCCCTATATAACCACTGTGTCCCTCCCTATATAACCACCGTGTCCCTCCCTATATAACCACTGTGTCCCTCCCAATATAACCACCGTGTCCCTCCCTATATAACCACCGTGTCCCTCCCTATATAACCGCAGTGTCCCTATATAACCACCATGTCCCTCCCTATATAACCACCGTGTCCCTCCCTATATAACCACGTGTCCCTCCCTATATAACCACCGTGTCCCTATATAACCACTGTGTCCCTATATAACCACTGTGTCCCTCCCTATATAACCACTGTGTCCCTCCCTATATAACCACCGTGTCCCTCCCTATATAACCACCGTGTCCCTCCCTATATAACCACTGTGTCCCTCCCTATATAACCACTGTGTCCCTCCCTATATAACCACCGTGTCCCTACCTATATAACCACCGTGTCCCTATATAACCACTGTGTCCCACCCTATATAACCACTGTGTCCCTCCCTATATAACCACTGTGTCCCTCCCTATTTAACCACCGTGTCCCTCCCTATATAACCACCGTGTCCCTCCCTATATAACCACTGTGTCCCTCCCTATATAACCACTGTGTCCCACCCTATATAACCACTGTGTCCCTCCCTATATAACCACTGTGTCCCTCCCTATATAACCACTGTGTCCCTCCCTATATAATCACTGTGTCCCTCCCTATATAACCACCGTGTCCCTATATAACCACCGTGTCCCTCCCTATATAACCACCGTGTCCCTCCCTATATAACCACCGTGTCCCTCCCTATATAACCACCGTGTCCCTATATAACCACCGTGTCCCTCCCTATATAACCACCGTGTCTCTCCCTATATAACCACTGTGTCCCCCCCATATAACCACCGTGTCCCTATATAACCACCCTGTCCCTATATAACCACCGTGTCCCTCCCTATATAACCACTGTGTCCCTCCCTATATAACCACTGTGTCCCTCCCTATATAACCACTGTGTCCCTCCCTATATAACCACTGTGTCCCTCCCTATTTAACCACCGTGTCCCTATATAACCAGTGTGTCCCTCCCTATATAACAACTGTGTCCCTCCCTACTTAACCACTGTGTCCCTCCCTATATAACCACCGTGTCCCTCCCTATATAACCACAGTGTCCCTCCCTATATAACCACCGTGACCCTCCCTATATAACCACAGTGTCCCTCCCTATATAACCACCGTGACCCTCCCTATATAACCACTGTGTCCCTCCCTATATAACCACTGTGTCCCCCCCTATATAACCACCGTGTCCCTATATAACCACCGTGTCCCTATATAACCACTGTGTCCCTCCCTATATAACCACCGTGTCCCTCCCTATATAACCACTGTGTCCCTCGCTATATAACCACTGTGTCCCTCCCTATATAACCACTGTGTCCCTCCCTATTTAACCACCGTGTCCCTATATAACCAGTGTGTCCCTCCCTATATAACCACCGTGTCCCTCCCTATATAACCACTGTGTCCCTCCCTATTTAACCACTGTGTCCCTCCCTATATAACCACCGTGTCCCTCCCTATATAACCACAGTGTCCCTCCCTATATAACCACCGTGACCCTCCCTATATAACCACTGTGTCCCTCCCTATATAACCACTGTGTCCCTCCCTATATAACCACTGTGTCCCTCCCTGTATAACTACCGTGTTAACCAAAGAGTAACCCCTTCTGCAAATTACACTAAAACCCCAAAACTTGAATCATGCTAAGAGGTTCAGAATCCTTCATCTACCTCAATAAAAGATGTCTCTCTCGTTTAACTATCATTATACTGCAACTCTCCCATCAGGACTTAATGGCTGGTTTAACTGTCATTATACTGCAACTCTCCCATCAGGACTTAATGGCTGGTTTACTGTCATTATAATGCAACTCTCCCATCAGGATCAATGGCTAGTTTATTGTCATCATTATACTGCAACTCTCCCATCAGGATCAATGGCTGGTTTACTGTCATTATACCTCAACTCTCCCATCAGGATCAATGGCTGGTTTACTGTCATTATACCTCAACTCTCCCATCAGGATCAATGGCTGGTTTACTGTCATCATTATACTGCAACTCTCCCATCAGGATCAATGGCTGGTTTACTGTCATCATTATACTGCAACTCTCCCATCAGGATCAATGGCTGGTTTACTGTCATCATTATACTGCAACTCTCCCATCAGGATCAATGGCTGGTTTACTGTCATCATTATACTGCAACTCTCCCATCAGGATCAATGGCTGGTTTACTGTCATCATTATACTGCAACTCTCCCATCAGGATCAATGGCTGGTTTACTGTCATCATTATACTGCAACTCTCCCATCAGGACTTAATGGCTGGTTTACTGTCATTATACTGCAACTCTCCCATCAGGATCAATGGCTGGTTTACTGTCATCATTATACTGCAACTCTCCCATCAGGATCAATAGCTGGTTTACTATCATTATACTGCAACTCTCCCATCAGGATCAATGGCTGGTTTACTGTCATTATACTGCAACTCTCCCATCAGGATCAATGGCTGGTTTACTGTCATCATTATACTGCAACTCTCCCATCAGGATCAATGGCTGGTTTACTGTCATTATACTGCAACTCTCCCATCAGGACTTAATGGCTGGTTAGAGAATGGTTTTAACCCCCACTGGTGTGATATTAGTGATGTTAGTGCAGTTACACTGGATGTTCAGTAGAGAGCAGGGGTTTCCTGTTGTTTGTACTCTTATAGTTTCATTATCCTTCATCAGACAGCGAGAGTTTATTGAAAGCACTGAGACACACCGTAACATCCAATGCTAGTGGGTCTAAATGCTCGACATACTGCCAACTGTACTATAAAATTCTTCCTTCTGTGTTCGTTGAAGAGATCTGTGTGAGAGATACAATATGAGAGAGGTGTCATTTAAATGGCTAGTGCAGTGAAAAACAAGAATTTCTATTCGGTTTTTAATTATATTTCCACACTCCGAAATGGTGAAAATTATGATAATGCTCTTTTTGTGTAAAAGCTGTTTGAAAAAACAGATTTCAGCCTGTTCAGATGGGTTGGAACTTTGAGCTTAGTTCATGATGTCATCCTATCAACCAATCAAGGCTGTGTGTATACATTTATTAATATTTGTGAATATGAATAACACCCACACGTTCGGACTGATCATTCCCAGGGCCAAAGGAGGCTCAGGGAAATAAATTATACAAATATATTTTGGAGTTATTTTGATGAAATAAACACAGTTATTCATTAGACGTACACTGATGATTTAAAAAGTCTAAATATAAAGACTGTACGAGGGATTTAAGATATGATCGTATCTCCCTCTGCCAGCCTATATTACAGAGTAACTGTGATGATGATAATGATGGGAATGACGTTGATGATGATGATGATGAAGATAATGAGGTTGATAATGATCATACTGACAACGATAATGATGCTAATCTCGAAGATAATTATGACGATAATGATCATGACGAAGATAATGACGATGATAATGATGACAATATTGATGTTGATGGCGCTGATAATTATGATGATGTCATCTACATGTTAGCTCGCGCCCTCAGACAAGACCATGGAGTTCCACAGAGATTTCCGTATCCGCCACTACGCTGGAGACGTCACGTGAGTCACATGCTTTCTTACCTATGCTTTTACCTCATTCATTTACTATAATCTCAAATACTATAATGTCATTTACCATAATCTCATTTACTATAATCTCATTTACCATAATCTCATTTACTATAATCTAATTTACTATAATCTCATTTACTATAATCTCATTTACTATAATCTAATTTACTATAATCTCAATTACTATAATCTCATTTACTATAATCTCATTTACCATAATCTCATTTACTATAATCTAATTTACTATAATCTCATTTACCATAATCTAATTTACTATAATCTCATTTACTATAATCTCATTTACCATAATCTCATTTACCATAATCTCATTTACTATAATCTCATTTACCATAATCTCATTTACTATAATCTAATTTACTATAATCTCATTTACTATAATCTCATTTACCATAATCTCATTTACTATAATCTCATTTACTATAATCTCATTTACCATAATCTCATTTACTATAATCTCATTTACTATAATCTCATTTACTGCTAATCTCCTTCATCCCAGAGGATTTAAGGCTGCCATGGTGGTTCAACAGGTGAAAGGTTATGATGACACAGGAAACACAGGAAAGGTCACATGTCATAGGTCAAGATCAATGTTGATTGGATGAAAAGTCAAGGGGAGTAAGTATAGGTAAAAGTAGCCAACCCAGTACCAGTTCCTAGTGCGTTGGCTATCACTGTTGGCATAAGTATTTCAGGACCTAAATTTAAAAAGTGTGCTGACCTCAATTTTAGAAATAGCAGGACATAGTCTTTCTGAGGAAGACAGAGGGGAAGGGAGGGAGGGAGAGAGAGACGAGGGAGTAGACCAGACTGTTATCCAGTACCAGGGTCTTCCATTGGCTGACAATGTGTGTTTATCCAGTACCAGGGTCTTCCATTGGCTAACACTGTGGTTTTGCAGGATCTATTTTGCCGTCAAGTTTAGGGAGAGAGGGAGGGAGAGAGAAGACTATTTCCCCTCAGAAATAGTCATGTAGCTAAGCCTCGACCAGTAGTAATGAGTCAGGGAATCCAGGTTGACATAATGTCCAACACATCCGTCATGAATCAGGTCATGCTTAGTTTACGTTCGTCCATCCGTCATCAATTAGGTCATGCTTAGTTTACGTTCATCCATCCGTCACCAATTAGGTCATGCTTAGTTTACGTTCATCCATCCGTCATCAATTAGGTCGTGCTTAGTTTACGTTCATCCATCCGTCACCAATTAGGTCATGCTTAGTTTACGTTCATCCATCCGTCATCAATTAGGTCATGCTTAGTTTGCGTTCATCCATCCGTCATCAATTAGGTCCTGCTTAGTTTACGTTCATCCATCCGTCATCAATTAGGTCCTGCTTAGTTTACGTTCATCCATCCGTCACCAATTAGGTCATGCTTAGTTTACGTTCATCCATCCGTCACCAATTAGGTCATGCTTAGTTTACGTTCATCCATTCGTCATCAATTAGGTCCTGCTTAGTTTATGTTCATCCATCCGTCACCAATTAGGTCATGCTTAGTTTATGTTCATCCATCCGTCATCAATTAGGTCCTGCTTAGTTTACGTTCATCCATCCGTCATCAATTAGGTCATGCTTAGTTTACGTTCGTCCATCCGTCATCAATTAGGTCCTGCTTAGTTTACGTTCATCCATCCGTCATCAATTAGGTCCTGCTTAGTTTACGTTCGTCCATCCGTCACCAATTAGGTCATGCTTAGTTTACGTTCATCCATCCGTCATCACTTAGGTCATGCTTAGTTTATGTTCATCCATCCATCATATGTTTAAATGAATGATTAGAATACTCCACCCTGAAACCATATAATTGTATGAAATTGAGTAGTCAGTGAAATTATATATCTGTGAGTGTAGTTTTAGTCAGAATTAGGGTATATCTTTATAGTATCTTAAACACATGACTGTCTGAGCAAAATTAGGTGTCGACCTGACTAGAGATTTGGGAGAGGACAGGAAGTACGTCTCAAGGTCCCAAGGTCTCCCTAATCTCTGTCGGCTGGGTAGTGAGACAGTATGTGCGTAGGATACCTACTGTTTGTGTGTGAAAGTACGTGTGTAAGGAGCTAGTATAAAGTGAATGGTTTTGTACAACGAACCAGAGCTCTCGTGAATAAACATTTTGACTATTTTAGCTTGGCCTCTGTCTGTTTTATTCAACCAGTATCTCACAAATTCTGGGTTGCAGACCGAGTAGTTTAATTGAATTGGGTTATGAACATCGAGAACATAATTCTCGTGACAGTCATCAATTAGGTCATGCTTAGTTTCTGTTCGTCCATCCGTCATCAATTAGGTCATGCTTAGTTTACGTTCATCCATCTGTCATCAATTAGGTCATGCTTAGTTTACGTTCATCCATCTGTCATCAATTAGGTCATGCTTAGTTTACGTTCGTCCATCTGTCATCAATTAGGTCATGCTTAGTTTACGTTCGTCCATCCGTCATCCCACTCCCCTCCCCATCCCACCTCCTACTCATGCTAAATATACCCTGCCATGTCCCAGTCACCCCCCCCCCCCCCCCCAATCCCGTGCCCTCCCCCAGGTCTGACCTACTTTGTCCCTCCCACGGCAATGTCTAGGGTTTACCGAGAATGGTGCGACAAACAAGAAAACACACAGTCAGTTGATGAGAGAGGTCAAAGGAGAATGGCAAGAACGGTGCAAGCTAACAGGCAGGAGGCATCTTTGGGATGAGATGGAACGAGCTGTTCGCAGCATGAATGTAGGACCGTCAAATCCGCAGCAACTGTGTGACGCCATGCCGCCAGCACTGTGTTCTCTCTAGAGAGGTTCCTGGAATCTGGTTAGGTGGTTTTGAGACACACACACACACACACACACACACACACACACACACACACACACACACACACACACACACACACACATACACAGACACACACACACACACACACACACACACACACACACACACACACACACACACACACACACACGCACACACACACACACACACACACACACACACACACACACACACACACACACACGCAAATCAGCCTCCATCAGCCTCAGGAATACATCTGTCATACTAACACTTCATCTGCCTCTCTGTCCAGATGTGACAGACAGGGAGAGACAGACAGGCACAGTACCATGCCGGAGCCGTGTGTGTGTGTTTGAGGGTTAAGCCTGTCACATCTGGGGCTCTAATCCAGTGAAACAGCATGTCATTTTATGTAATCAGGTTGCGCCATGCATCCATATTTTAAGTTAGTTTATTCCTAACTAGTCCCCACACAGTTGTGTCAAATATCGTGGTGCGTGGTTCAACTCACTCTGTCAAAACACAATGTTCTCCTGTTTCTCAAATGTAAGCCCTTGAAATGTGTCAGTTTGCCAAGTTTACAATCCTACTATGTGCTGGGACTATCATTCTAAGCTTGTGCCTGAAGTCTCCCTCACTCATTTGAGAGAGAAGTGTTACATCTGTGTAGAAGGGATGGTGCTGGCAATGTAGTATACATTGACCAGAGCCCTATGCGGCAGTGTTAGTGCACTACTTTTGACCAGAGCCCTATGGGGCTGTGTTAGTGCACTACTTTTGACCAGAACCCTATGGGGCTATGTTAGTGCACTACTTTTGACCAGAGCCCTATGGGGCAGTGTTAGTGCACTACTTTTGACCAGATCCCAATGGGGCAGTGTTAGTGCACTACTTTTGACCAGAGCCCTATGGGGCTGTGTTAGTGCACTACTTTTGACCAGATCCCAATGGGGTAGTGTTAGTGCACTACTTCTGACCAGATCCCTATGGGGCAGTGTTAGGGCTCTGGTCAAAAGCAGTGCACTATGGGGCAGTAGTCGTGCACTACATAGAGACGCAGGCATAGTCTACCGTTAGGTGAGGGGACATGATAACTAATGAGGACCTCTTCAATAGCCACTCTCATGTACTGTTTCTGTGTTACTTATGGTTGTGTCATGACTCATGTACTGTAGTGTTTTTAACTCACCACTTCAGTAAGTTCTGTTGTAGGGGCCTCGAGTACATTTGAGCCTGTTTCCGTTTTTATTACCTCCCTTTGTCGCTCTCTGGCTCTATCTCTCTGGCTCTATCTCTCTGGCTCTATCTCTCTGGCTCTAACTCTCTGGCTCTATCTCTCTGGCTCTATCTCTCTGGCTCTATCTCTCTGGCTCTACCTCTCTGGCTCTACCTCTCTGGCTCTGGCTCTATCTCTCTGGCTCTATCTCTCTGGCTCGCACTCTCCTGGCTCTATCTCTCTGGCTCTATCTCTCTGGCTCTATCTCTCTGGCTCTATCTCTCTGGCTCTACCTCTCTGGCTCTATCGCTCTGGCTCTATCTCTCTGGCTCTATCTCTCTGGCTCTATCTCTCTGGCTCTGGCTCTATCTCTCTGGCTCTATCGCTCTGTCTCTATCTCTCTGGCTCTATCTCTCTGTCTCACACTCTCCTGGCTCTATCTCTCTGGCTCTATCTCTCTGGCTCTATCTCTCTGGCTCTATCTCTCTGGCTCGCGCTCTCTCTGGCTCGCGCTCTCTCTGGCTCTATCTCTCTGGCTCTATCTCTCTGGCTCGCTATCTCTCTTGCTCTATCTCTCTGGCTCTATCAATCTGACTCTATCTCTCTGGCTCGCGCTCTCTCTGGCTCTATCTCTCTGGCTCTATCTCTCTGGCTCTATCTCTCTGGCTCTAACTCTCTGGCTCTATCTCTCTGGCTCTATCTCTCTGGCTCTATCTCTCTGGCTCTACCTCTCTGGCTCTACCTCTCTGGCTCTGGCTCTATCTCTCTGGCTCTATCTCTCTGGCTCGCACTCTCCTGGCTCTATCTCTCTGGCTCTATCTCTCTGGCTCTATCTCTCTGGCTCTATCTCTCTGGCTCTACCTCTCTGGCTCTATCGCTCTGGCTCTATCTCTCTGGCTCTATCTCTCTGGCTCTATCTCTCTGGCTCTGGCTCTATCTCTCTGGCTCTATCGCTCTGTCTCTATCTCTCTGGCTCTATCTCTCTGTCTCACACTCTCCTGGCTCTATCTCTCTGGCTCTATCTCTCTGGCTCTATCTCTCTGGCTCTATCTCTCTGGCTCGCGCTCTCTCTGGCTCGCGCTCTCTCTGGCTCTATCTCTCTGGCTCTATCTCTCTGGCTCGCTATCTCTCTTGCTCTATCTCTCTGGCTCTATCAATCTGACTCTATCTCTCTGGCTCGCGCTCTCTCTGGCTCTATCTCTTTGGCTCGCGCTCTCTCTGGCTCTATCTCTCTGGCTCTATCTCTCTGTCTCGCGCTCTCTCTGGCTCTATCTCTCTGGCTCGCGCTCTCTCTGGCTCTATATCTCTGGCTCTATCTCTCTGGCTCGCGCTCTCTCTGGCTCTATCTCTCTGGCTCTATCTCTCTGGCTCGCACTCTCTCTGGCTCTATCTCTCTGGCTCGCGCTGTCTCTGGCTCTATCTCTCTGGCTCGCGCTCTCTCTGGCTCTATCTCTCTGGCTCGCGCTCTCACTGGCTCGCGCTCTCTCTGGCTCTATCTCTCTGGCTCTATCTCTCTGGCTCGCACTTTCTCTGGCTCTATCTCTCTGGCTCTATCTCTCTGGCTCGCGCTCTCTCTGGCTCTATCTCTCTGGCTCTATCTCTCTGGCTCGCACTCTCTCTGGCTCTATCTCTCTGGCTCTACCTCTCTGGCTCTATCTCTCTGGCTCTGGCTCTGGCTCTATCTCTCTGGCTCTATCTCTCTGGCTCGCACTCTCCTGGCTCTATCTCTCTGGCTCTATCTCTCTGGCTCTACCTCTCTGGCTCTATCGCTCTGGCTCTATCGCTCTGGCTCTATCTCTCTGGCTCTATCTCTCTGGCTCTGGCTCTATCTCTCTGTCTCTATCTCTCTGGCTCTATCTCTCTGTCTCACACTCTCCTGGCTCTATCTCTCTGGCTCTATCTCTCTGGCTCTATCTCTCTGGCTCGCGCTCTCTCTGGCTTGCGCTCTCTCTGGCTCTATCTCTCTGGCTCGCACTTTCTCTGGCTCTATCTCTCTGGCTCTATCTCTCTGGCTCGCGCTCTCTCTGGCTCTATCTCTCTGGCTCTATCTCTCTGGCTCGCACTCTCTCTGGCTCTATCTCTCTGTCTCACACTCTCCTGGCTCTATCTCTCTGGCTCTGGCTCTATCTCTCTGGCTCTATCTCTCTGGCTCGCACTCTCCTGGCTCTATCTCTCTGGCTCTATCTCTCTGGCTCTACCTCTCTGGCTCTATCGCTCTGGCTCTATCGCTCTGGCTCTATCTCTCTGGCTCTATCTCTCTGGCTCTGGCTCTATCTCTCTGTCTCTATCTCTCTGGCTCTATCTCTCTGTCTCACACTCTCCTGGCTCTATCTCTCTGGCTCTATCTCTCTGGCTCTATCTCTCTGGCTCGCGCTCTCTCTGGCTTGCGCTCTCTCTGGCTCTATCTCTCTGGCTCTATCTCTCTGGCTCTATCTCTCTGGCTCGCTATCTCTCTTGCTCTATCTCTCTGGATCTATCAATCTGGCTCTATCTCTCTGGCTCTATCTCTCTGTCTCACACTCTCCTGGCTCTATCTCTCTGGCTCTATCTCTCTGGCTCTATCTCTCTGGCTCTATCTCTCTGGCTCGCGCTCTCTCTGGCTCGCGCTCTCTCTGGCTCTATCTCTCTGGCTCTATCTCTCTGGCTCTATCTCTCTGTCTCGCCATCTCTCTTGCTCTATCTCTTTGGCTCTATCAATCTGGCTCTATCTCTCTGGCTCGCGCTCTCTCTGGCTCTATCTCTTTGGCTCGCGCTCTCTCTGGCTCTATCTCTCTGGCTCTATCTCTCTGTCTCGCGCTCTCTCTGGCTCTATCTCTCTGGCTCGCGCTCTCTCTGGCTCTATATCTCTGGCTCTATCTCTCTGGCTCGCGCTCTCTCTGGCTCTATCTCTCTGGCTCTATCTCTCTGGCTCGCACTCTCTCTGGCTCTATCTCTCTGGCTCGCGCTGTCTCTGGCTCTATCTCTCTGGCTCGCGCTCTCTCTGGCTCTATCTCTCTGGCTCGCGCTCTCTCTGGCTCGCGCTCTCTCTGGCTCTATCTCTCTGGCTCTATCTCTCTGGCTCGCACTTTCTCTGGCTCTATCTCTCTGGCTCTATCTCTCTGGCTCGCGCTCTCTCTGGCTCTATCTCTCTGGCTCTATCTCTCTGGCTCGCACTCTCTCTGGCTCTATCTCTCTGGCTCTACCTCTCTGGCTCTATCTCTCTGGCTCTGGCTCTATCTCTCTGGCTCTATCTCTCTGGCTCGCACTCTCCTGGCTCTATCTCTCTGGCTCTATCTCTCTGGCTCTATCTCTCTGGCTCTATCTCTCTGGCTCTACCTCTCTGGCTCTATCGCTCTGGCTCTATCTCTCTGGCTCTATCTCTCTGGCTCTATCTCTCTGGCTCTGGCTCTATCTCTCTGTATCTATCTCTCTGGCTCTATCTCTCTGTCTCACACTCTCCTGGCTCTATCTCTCTGGCTCTATCTCTCTGGCTCTATCTCTCTGGCTCTATCTCTCTGGCTCTATCTCTCTGGCTCTATCTCTCTGGCTCTATCTCTCTGGCTCGCTATCTCTCTTGCTCTATCTCTCTGGATCTATCAATCTGGCTCTATCTCTCTGGCTCTATCTCTCTGTCTCACACTCTCCTGGCTCTATCTCTCTGGCTCTATGTCTCTGGCTCTATCTCTCTGGCTCTATCTCTCTGGCTCTATCTCTCTGTCTCGCGCTCTCTCTGGCTCTATCTCTCTGGCTCGCGCTCTCTCTGGCTCTATATCTCTGGCTCTATCTCTCTGGCTCGCGCTCTCTCTGGCTCTATCTCTCTGGCTCTATCTCTCTGGCTCGCACTCTCTCTGGCTCTATCTCTCTGGCTCGCGCTGTCTCTGGCTCTATCTCTCTGGCTCGCGCTCTCTCTGGCTCTATCTCTCTGGCTCGCGCTCTCTCTGGCTCGCGCTCTCTCTGGCTCTATCTCTCTGGCTCTATCTCTCTGGCTCGCACTTTCTCTGGCTCTATCTCTCTGGCTCTATCTCTCTGGCTCGCGCTCTCTCTGGCTCTATCTCTCTGGCTCTATCTCTCTGGCTCGCACTCTCTCTGGCTCTATCTCTCTGGCTCTACCTCTCTGGCTCTATCTCTCTGGCTCTGGCTCTATCTCTCTGGCTCTATCTCTCTGGCTCGCACTCTCCTGGCTCTATCTCTCTGGCTCTATCTCTCTGGCTCTATCTCTCTGGCTCTATCTCTCTGGCTCTACCTCTCTGGCTCTATCGCTCTGGCTCTATCTCTCTGGCTCTATCTCTCTGGCTCTATCTCTCTGGCTCTGGCTCTATCTCTCTGTATCTATCTCTCTGGCTCTATCTCTCTGTCTCACACTCTCCTGGCTCTATCTCTCTGGCTCTATCTCTCTGGCTCTATCTCTCTGGCTCTATCTCTCTGGCTCGCGCTCTCTCTGGCTTGCGCTCTCTCTGGCTCTATCTCTCTGGCTCTATCTCTCTGGCTCTATCTCTCTGGCTCTATCTCTCTGGCTCGCTATCTCTCTTGCTCTATCTCTCTGGCTCTATCAATCTGGCTCTATCTCTCTGGCTCGCGCTCTCTCTGGCTCTATCTCTCTGGCTCTATCTCTCTGGCTCTATCTCTCTGGCTCTACCTCTCTGGCTCTATCGCTCTGGCTCTATCTCTCTGGCTCTATCTCTCTGGCTCTATCTCTCTGGCTCTGGCTCTATCTCTCTGTATCTAGCTCTCTGGCTCTATCTCTCTGTCTCACACTCTCCTGGCTCTATCTCTCTGGCTCTATCTCTCTGGCTCTATCTCTCTGGCTCTATCTCTCTGGCTCGCGCTCTCTCTGGCTTGCGCTCTCTCTGGCTCTATCTCTCTGGCTCTATCTCTCTGGCTCTATCTCTCTGGCTCTATCTCTCTGGCTCGCTATCTCTCTTGCTCTATCTCTCTGGCTCTATCAATCTGGCTCTATCTCTCTGGCTCGCGCTCTCTCTGGCTCTATCTCTTTGGCTCGCGCTCTCTCTGGCTCTATCTCTCTGGCTCTATCTCTCTGGCTCGCGCTCTCTCTGGCTCTATCTCTCTGGCTCGCGCTCTCTCTGGCTCTATCTCTCTGTCTCTATCTCTCTGGCTCGCGCTCTCTCTGGCTCTATCTCTCTGGCTCTATCTCTCTGGCTCTATCTCTCTGGCTCTATCTCTCTGGCTCTATCTCTCTGGCTCTATCTCTCTGGCTCGCGCTCTCTCTGGCTCTATCTCTCTGGCTCTATCTCTCTGGCTCGCGCTCTCTCTGGCTCTATCTCTCTGGTTCGCGCTCTCTCTGGCTTGCGCTCTCTCTGGCTCTATCTCTCTGGCTCTATCTCTCTGGCTCTATCTCTCTGGCTCTATCTCTCTGGCTCGCTATCTCTCTTGCTCTATCTCTCTGGCTCTATCAATCTGGCTCTATCTCTCTGGCTCGCGCTCTCTCTGGCTCTATCTCTTTGGCTCGCGCTCTCTCTGGCTCTATCTCTCTGGCTCTATCTCTCTGGCTCGCGCTCTCTCTGGCTCTATCTCTCTGGCTCGCGCTCTCTCTGGCTCTATCTCTCTGGCTCTATCTCTCTGGCTCGCGCTCTCTCTGGCTCTATCTCTCTGGCTCGCACTCTCTCTGGCTCTATCTCTCTGGCTCGCGCTCTCTCTGGCTCTATCTCTCTGGCTCGCGCTCTCTCTGGCTCTATCTCTCTGGCTCTATCTGTCTGGCTCGCGCTCTCTCTGGCTCTATCTCTCTGGCTCTATCTCTCTGGCTCGCACTTTCTCTGGCTCTATCTCTCTGGCTCTATCTCTCTGGCTCGCGCTCTCTCTGGCTCTATCTCTCTGGCTCTATCTCTCTGGCTCGCTATCTCTCTTGCTCTATCTCTCTGGCTCTATCAATCTGGCTCTATCTCTCTGGCTCGCGCTCTCTCTGGCTCTATCTCTTTGGCTCGCGCTCTCTCTGGCTCTATCTCTCTGGCTTTATCTCTCTGGCTCGCGCTCTCTCTGGCTCTATCTCTCTGGCTCTATCTCTCTGGCTCGCACTCTCTCTGGCTCTATCTCTCTGGCTCGCGCTCTCTCTGGCTCTATCTCTCTGGCTCGCGCTCTCTCTGGCTCTATCTCTCTGGCTCTATCTCTCTGGCTCGCGCTCTCTCTGGCTCTATCTCTCTGGCTCTATCTCTCTGGCTCGCGCTCTCTCTGGCTCTATCTCTCTGGCTCTATCTCTCTGGCTCGCACTCTCTCTGGCTCTATCTCTCTGGCTCGCGCTCTCTCTGACTATCTCTCTGGCTCTATCTCTCTGGCTCGCGCTCGCGCTCTCTCTGGCTCTATCTCTATCTCTCTGGTTCTATCTCTCTGGCTCTATCTCTCTGGCTCTATCTCTCTGGCTTGCGCTCTCTCTCTCACTCTATTTCTCTCACTCTTACATCTCTCTCTCTCTATCTATTTCAGGTACTCCGTCGAGGGCTTTTTGGACAAGAACAAGGACCCCCTCTTCCAAGATTTCAAGAGGCTCATGTTTAACAGGTGTCAAATGCAGTGCCTCGTTCACACACACACACACACACACTTTACAAAATTAGAAACTCCTTGACAGCTCGGGAAATTAATTCCTCCTCTCCTCTCCTCTCCTCTCCTCTCCTCTCCTCTCCTCTCCTCTCCTCTCCTCTCCTCTCCTCTCCTCTCCTCTCCTCTCCTCACCTCACCTAACCTCTCCTCTCCTTCCTACTTAATCCTGTTTTTTCAGTACTCTCTCCTGTCTTTCGTTCAGCTGTTCAAACCCCCTTTTCACTATTTTGAGCCTGTGTTCGTTCTGATAACCTCCCTCCATCTCTATATCTCTGTATCTATGTATCTCTTCACATCTCTCTCACCACCCCCCCACACTCTCTCTCTCTGTTCTCTCGTGCTGTAGTTCCAACCCTGTGATGAAGGAGATGTGGCCTGATGGTCAGCTGAGCATCACAGAGGTCACCAAGCGACCCCTGACAGCAGCCACCCTCTTCAAGAACTCCATTGTGGCCCTAGTGGAAAAACTGAGCTGCAAGGTTGGTGCTGCTTGGTTACTCAATGGTTGGTTTCTGGTTGAAATAAACCAAACAAACACGAGGGCAATTCTTCAGTAGCGAGATACTTGGTGTTCTTCTGGGCTTTCACCATCGGATTTTGGTGAAATAAAAAAAAACTCTCCTCCAAACTTTTCGGGTGAAAGAAGACATATCCTTGTTGCTAGGCAACGGAAGGAACATCAAGTCCACCGGAGGCGATTCTTTGTCTGCGTGTGTTTTTACCCTCCTCCATCACTCTCCATGGTTTTCATTGACCTAGTTCTAAATAATAATATGAGCTTTACCTCTCTCTCTCCGGACATTGTGGACTAGCCACACCTGTGACTCTAACAGCTGGCCAAATCAACCGGCTCCTAGAAATATGGATAACGTTTATGTGTCAGACAAGATAAAACAATGTCTGTTTTTGAGAGGTCAGTCAGATGCTGACAACCTTTCAGGGATTATGATGGAGAGAGAATGTGTGTGTAAGTGAATGGGACCACATAATAAAGTGCCCTTTGTGTTGGGAGCTAGAGTTAGTTCGGTAGGGCATTAATCCCTGTCTGTCTGTCTGTCTGTCTATCTGTCTGTCTGTCTGTCTGTCTGTCTGTCTGTCTGTCTGTCTGTCTGTCTGTCTGTCTGTCTGTCTGTCTGTCTGTCTGTCTGTCTGTCTGTCTGTCTGTCTGTCTGTCTGTCTGTCTGTCTGTCTGTCTGTGCTCAGAGCAGTAGAAGAGAGGGAAGCAACACAACACACACATACATACACGCACACACAGACTGAGACTTTATGACATTTTCTGCTGTTTTTTGGGATGTCCTGCTCTTGTAGCGATGCCTGTCTGTGTGTGGCTGGACTGGGCTGGTACCCTGGGGGGGTACAAGGGTACCCCCCCAGGTACCCTGGTACTTGATGACGGATTTACGAACGTAAACTAAGCATGACCTAAGTGATGACGGATGGACGAACGTAAACTAAGCATGACCTAAGTGATGACGGATGGACGAACGTAAACTAAGCATGACCTAATTGATGACGGATGGATGAACGTAAACTAAGCAGGACCTAATTGATGACAGATGGATGAACGTAAACTAAGCAGGACCTAATTGATGACGGATGGACGAACGTAAACTAAGCAGGACCTAATTGATGACGGATGGATGAACGTAAACTAAGCAGGACCTAAGTGATGACGGATGGATGAACGTAAACTAAGCAGGACCTAAGTGATGACGGATGGACGAACGTAAACTAAGCAGGACCTAAGTGATGACGGATGGATGAACGTAAACTAAGCAGGACCTAAGTGATGACGGATGGACGAACGTAAACTAAGCAGGACCTAAGTGATGACGGATGGACGAACGTAAACTAAGCAGGACCTAAGTGATGACGGATGGACGAACGTAAACTAAGCAGGACCTAAGTGATGACGGATGGACGAACGTAAACTAAGCAGGACCTAAGTGAGGACGGATGGATGAACGTAAACTAAGCAGGACCTAAGTGATGACGTATGGACGAACGTAAACTAAGCAGGACCTAAGTGATGACGGATGGATGAACGTAAACTAAGCAGGACCTAAGTGATGACGGATGGATGAACGTAAACTAAGCAGGACCTAATTGATGACGGATGGATGAACGTAAACTAAGCAGGACCTAAGTGATGACGGATGGATGAAAGTAAACTAAGCAGGACCTAAGTGATGACGGGTGGATGAACGTAAACTAAGCAGGACCTAAGTGATGACAGATGGATGAACGTAAACTAAGCAGGACCTAAGTGATCAGCTTTTGAAGATGTGTTGGACATTATGTCAACCTGGATTCCCTGACTCATGTGCTTGGATTCCAGGAAGAGAAGCTGCTGCCTTGGCAACAGCAAATGGGGATGAATAATAAATACAAATACAAAAATCAGGCAAATAACAGAACACTTAAAAACAGAGAAAACAGATAATGGTTGCCTCTCAAATGGCCCCCTGTTCCCATAGGGCTCTGGTACAACGTGGTGCACTACATAGGAAATAGGGTGTAATTTGGGTCATAACCACTGTCTGTGCACTAAAAGCTTTAGTATTATAATATGACATTTTCAAAGTTGAATAGTTTCTCACTGTATCACAGTCACTGTGAGTTTGGCAGAGCTAGAGTTTAATGATGCATTGATATTCTAATAGATAGATGTTGCTTGGGATGTATTTCTGCATAATTTCACAAGGCATATGGAGTCTTCTATGGCATGGTTATGCACCTCTGAGTACAGTACAGTCTGATCTCTAGAAAGTTGTCTACCCGAGCCAACTAGTCTCTCTCCTGTCTGACACTCAATTGCTTTTGGACTTGTCTATTTGTGAGTGTGGAAGCGCCGTCCCGAGTAGAGTATAATATAACATATCATATTATGACTGTTAAGGGGAGATACCTAGTCAGTTGCACAACGGAATGCCTTCAACGACAATGTGTCTTCCACATTTAACCCGACCCCTCTGAATCAGAAAGGTGTGTGTGTGTGTGTGTGTGTGGGGGGGGGGGGGGGGGGGGGGGGGGGGGGGGCGGGGGGCTGCCTTAATTGACATCTGGGGAGCAGTTGTTGTTGGGGGATAACTACCTTGCTCAATCAAATCAAATCAAATCAAATGTATTTATATAGCCCTTCGTACATCAGCTGATATCTCAAAGTGCTGTACAGAAACCCAGCCTAAAACCCCAAACAGCAAGCAATGCAGGTGTAGAAGCACGGTGGCTCGGAAAAACTCCCTAGAAAGGCTAAAACCTATGAAGAAACCTATTATATCAATGATAGATATTTTCCACCTTGCTGGTTCAGGGATTCGAACCAGCAACCTTTCAGTTACTGCCCCAACACTCTTAACTACTGGCTACCTACCAATATTACATTATGTACACTATATGACCACCGTACGACTGTTCCACCACTCTGTGTGTTGCAGGAGCCATACTACGTTCGCTGTATTAAGCCAAATGATATAAAGTCTCCCGCGCTGTTTGACGATGCCCGCTGCCAACACCAGGTGGCGTACCTGGGCCTGCTGGAGAACGTCAGAGTGCGGAGAGCAGGGTTCGCCTGCCGCCAAGCCTACACACGCTTCCTACAGAGGTCAGAGGTCATGCATATCCTGAGGTCAGAGGTCATTGGGATGAAAGCATTACGTTAACAATGAGTCATTCTTCTGGAATTAAAGTCGATGTCCATGAATGCAATGACATTCGGACATGTTATGTGAATAACAAGCTTTGTATGACTGTCTGTGTTCTAACCATGTGTATAATGGAATGGTTTGAATCTGTCCAATGTCGATTCCTAGCCTGAGTGCCTGTCTGTTTGTGCTATCATACCAACTCCTTGTCACTCGTTGTCATGCCAATAAGCATTGTAGTTGGTAAAAGCACAGATCTTGAGACTACACTACTCCAATCCTATATTATGTCAAAAACACAACTTCCTGTATCACAAAGTCTTCTTCTCCCCTCCTGTGTGGCCTGTAGGTATAAGATGACCTGTGAGAACACCTGGCCCAACCACCTGATGGGAACAGACAGGGAGGCAGTGGAGGCTATTGTCACGCAGCATGGTTTCCAGGATGACGTCGCGTACGGACATACCAAGCTGTTTGTGCGAACGCCAAAGTCTCTCTTCACCCTGGAGCAGGAGAGAGCCGCTCTCGTCCCTGTCCTGGTGCTCTTCCTACAGAAGGTAATCTCTTCTAACGGCCCGAGGCTGTGGTGATGCTAAAAGTCTAGATTACAACCTGGCTCGTGTTCAGTAGAGACAAAGCAGGAGAAAATTTTCTGAAGCAAAGGATGTAATACCTCTTCTGGATCTGTCCAGTGAGAAAGCTCATTTTCATTTTCTGTTTCAAATGTTTTCTTCTGTTTGTTCCTACTGAACAAACCCTTGTTCTCAGTGACTCTACAGTTAATACTATGGCTTTTATCCTGGATTTTAAGCTACTTAGATGAGAATGTCCTTTTTCCTGTTTGCAGCTAGTCCTAATTAAAACCCCATCGACAGTTTGCCGTCACAATCTGAACCACACAGCAGCAGCCTCCTACTAAGACCTCTCTGCCTTTCATTTGTCTTCAGCTCGACAATGATTTGGGTCCCAGTCATAGGTCGAATCCCAAATGGCACACAATTCCCTATCTAGTGCGCTACTTTTGAGTAAGTAGTGCGCTATGTAGGGAATATGGTGCCATTTTGGACGAAACCATATTCTACCCAATGTGATTAATTAATCTGCCTAGTCAAGTGGAGAAAGCTCTGATTACAATAACTGGGATAATGAATGCAATCAGAACCATCATTACATAACATTTAATTTATCATTTTTTTCTCCTCTTCTTTCTCTGCAATTGTGAAATAAATACCCTGCTTTTCTCTCTGTGACCCACTCCAGGGATTGAGTCCCAAATAACACTCTATTCCCTATATGGTGCACTATTTTTTTTTACCAGAGCCATATAGTTCAGTACACTACTGTATATAGGGAATAGGTTGCCTTTTGGGAAGAGATTCATCCGGGTCAATCTGCAGCCGAGGCGCTTCGCTAAGTGGAAAAGAAGCCCTGACGGTCTCTGGAAAGACTTCGATTTTTCCCAAATGGCACCCTATTACCTATTTGGTCCACTACTTTTGACCAGAACCCATAGTGCACTATACATGGAATAGGGTGCCATTTGGGCCCCTGAAGTGTTGACTGCTAATCTGCCTGACACCCTTCTTTCTCCCTAGTGACTCATGTACTGTAGTGTTTTTGAGTGTCTTGACTCATGTACTGTAGTGTTTTTGAGTGTCTTGACTCATGTACTGTAGTGTTTTTGAGTGTCTTGACTCATGTACTGTAGTGTTTTTGAGTGTCTTGACTGATGTACTGTCGTGTTTTTGAGTGTCTTGACTGATGTACTGTCGTGTTTTTGAGTGTCTTGACTCATGTACTGTAGTGTTTTTGAGTGTCTTGACTCATGTACTGTAGTGTTTTTGAGTGTCTTGACTCATGTACTGTAGTGTTGTTGAGTGTCTTGACACATGTACTGTAGTGTTGTTGAGTGTCTTGACTCATGTACTGTAGTGTTTTTGAGTGTCTTGACTCATGTACTGTAGTGTTTTTGAGTGTCTTGACTCATGTACTGTAGTGTTTTTGAGTATCTTGACTCATGTACTGTAGTGTTTTTGAGTATCTTGACTCATGTACTGTAGTGTTTTTGAGTATCTTGACTCATTTACTGTAGTTTTTTTGTGTCTTGACTCATGTACTGTAGTGTTTTTCAGTATCTTGACTCATTTACTGTAGTGTTTTTGAGTATCTTGACTCTTGTACTGTAGTGTTTTTAGCACCTTTTTCTCAACTCACCACTTCAATATGATAGCTTGTGAGGGGGACCTCTTGTACATTTGAACATGTTTCCATTCTATAACCTCCCTCCCTCCCTCCCTCCCTCCCTCCCTCCCTCCCTCCCTCCCTCCCTCCACCAGGTGTGGCGCGGGGCGCTGGCGAGGATGCGTTGCCGGCGGATGCGCGCCATCTTTGCCATCATGGGCTGCTACAAGCGTTACAAGGTCAAGGTCCACTTCTGGGAGGTGGAGCGACGCTTCGCCAGCGTATGCAGCATGGCTGACTATGGGAAAAGCGTGGAGTGGCCCACACCACCAGCAGCCCTCACACAATTCCACAGCATCACGCAGAAGCTGCACCGCAGGTCAGTCAGTCCCCATGGTAACCCCCACACAGATAAATAGAATGTGCCGAAGCTGAGTGTGTACAGTGTCCATTTTATATACATCAGTACTGTGTGTCTAAAACAATTTCGCCCTTGGGACATCAAAGTTCATCCTAACTACAGTAAGAGAGGCTGTCATTGGTGCGTGTGTGTACTTGTGCGTGCTTGCGTGTGTGTGTGCGCGTGTGTGTGGAAGGAGTCTGCGTTTACGTTTTGTCATACTTCTTCTCTTCACTATAGACAGATACAAAACATCAGACCATCTTTATATACCATATACAGGGCCTCCGGGAAGTATTCAGACACCTTGACTTTTTCCATATTTTGTTCCATTACAGCTTTATTCTAAAATTGATTAAATAAGTAAAATACTCAGCAATCTAAGACATGATACCCCATAATGACAAAGTGAAAAAAGTTTTTAAGACACTGACTGAAACAGAAATACCTTATTTACATTGATATTCAGAACCTTTGCTGTGAGTTTAGAAATTGAGCTCAGGTGCATCCTGTTTCCACTGATCATCCTTGAGATGTTTCTACAATATGATTGGAGTCCACCTGGGGGTCAATTAAATTGATTGGACATGATTTGGAAAGGCACACATCTGTCTATATAAGGTACCACAGTTGACAAAAACCAAGCCATGAGGTTAAAGGAATTGTACATAGAGCTCTGAGACAGGATTGTGTCGAGGCACAGACCTGGGGAAGGGTACCAAAAAATGTGGGCAGCATTGAAGGTCCCCAAGAACACAGTGGCTTCCATCATTCCTAAATGGAAGAAGTTAGGAACCACCAACACTCTTCCTAGAGCTGGCCGACTGGCCAAACTGAGCAATCGGGGGATAAGGGCCTTGGTCAGGGAGGTGACCAAGAACCCCATGGTCACTCTGAAAGAGCTTCAGAGTTCCTCTGTGTAGATGGGAGAACCTTCCAGAAGGACAACCAACTCTGCAGCACTTCTCCAAATCAGGCATTTATGGTAGTGGCCAGACGGAAGCCACCCTGCTTGGAGTTTGCCAGAAGGGAAACAAGGTTCTCTGGTCTGGTGAAACCAAGATGGAACTCTTTGGCCTGAATGCCAAGTGTCACGTCTGGAGGAAACCTCAAATCATCCCTACGGTGAAGCATGGCGGTGGCAGCATCATGCTGTGGGGATGTTTTTCAGCAGCAGGGACTGAGGATCTGTAGAGAATTTTATATTTCATTTTTTCATTTTTAATACATTTACAAACATTTCTAAAAACCTGTTTTTGCTTTGTCATTATGGGGTACTGTGATGTCATTATGGGGTACTGTGATGTCATTATGGGGTATTGTGATGTCATGGGGTATTGTGATGTCATTATGGGGTATTGTGTGTAGATTGATGAGAAACATTTTTTATTTAATCCATTTTAGAATAAGCCTGTAACATAACAAAATGTGGAAAAAGTCAAGGGGTCTGAATACACTGTATATAGACAATCTTTATATATAAATATATATTTTATTTCATTTAACTAGGCAAGTCCGTTATGAACAAATTCTTATTTACATTGACGGTCTACCCCGGCATAACCCAAACACGGACGACGCTGGGCCAATTGTGCTCCGCCCTATGGAGCTCCCAATCATTGCCGGTTGTGATACAGCTCTGAATCTAACCAAGGTCTGTAGTGATGCCTCTAGCACTGAGATGCAGTCCGGTAGACCGCTGCGCCACCCGGGAGCCCAATATATATATATATATATATATATATATATATATATATATATATATATATATATATATATATATAGATCATCTTTGTAGAATTCAAAAGGTACTCACATAAACCATGAAAAGGAATAACCTAAATAAGTTTTCTCTGCAACATCTTTGATATATTCTGTGTTTTACATTGTTTGTCCCAAGATGGCGTGCGAGGCAGATAGTGAAGAACATCCCACCGTCTGACATGGGGGAGATACGGGCCAAGGTGGCTGCTCTGGGGGCCCTGAATGGGGAGAGGAAGGACTGGGGCTGTGGTCGATCCTGGGAGAGAGACTACCTGGCTAATGTGAGTCACTCACACAGCACGGCCATGTATGTTCAGTACTTTCACTCAGTTTCAAAAATATTGTTTGGCCCTCCTACATGAGGGACAAAATTCTAATCAGACTTCTCACATAAGATTACTTTCAACCCTCAAGCCTTGTTTATGTCATTTTAGTCATTGTCTTGATTGGTCTAAAATCCTGATGAATGGAATGAGTATCTACTGTATGTCACATAAACTGAAGAGGTAAACTTTCACCAAATCTAGAGCGCATGTTGAAACAACAACACAACACCATACACACACTCACCCTGACCCAGACCAGTATACAGTACATCATAAGGGGAGACACAATGACATCATTCCGGAAGCATCCATCGCAGGCAAGAAGGAACGCGTGTGATGAACCACAAAGCCATCAGATTGTGGTTGGCTGAGTCAAAAGCAGTCACAATCAGTCCCATTCTAATGGGTCTCACTCACGACTCGTTAAAGGGTTAACACAATTACGTTTGGTCGTTGGAGCCATGGCAGACCCCTCTGGGTACCGTGACAACGGCTGGTCATGTTAATCAGTCAATGAGGCAGTCAGTTGGTCTTCTAGTGGCTTGTGACTAGGGTTGCGTACCAAATGGCACCCTATTCCCTAAATAGTGCACTACTTTTGACCAGAGTCCAATGGGTCCTAGTCAAAAGTAGTGCACTATATAGGGAATAGGGTACCATTTGAGACGTATCCTAGAACCTTATTCAACCCTCTTCTGCCCCCCCCCCCCCCTCCACCCTCCTCCCATGTCATATCCTGAGCCAACAAAGGCTTAACTGTGTATGATCCATCTCAAACGTCCCAATCTCCTGCTTTCAATTATCTACTCCTCTATCTCATCATCTCATTGACCCTTGCATCAGGTCAAGCTGAGTCTATCATGGTCAATCCATTGGTTTACACTTCAGACGATTCAACACATCCATATTCCAGACATACTTGTACATTCACTATATACAGGGCATTCGGGAAAGTATTTAGACCCCTTGACTTTTTCCACATTTTGTTACGTTACAGTCTTATTAAAATAAAATACAATCCTCAATCTACACACAATACCCCATATTGAAAAAGCAAAAACAGGTTTATTTACAAATAATAAATAATGACGGTTCTCTCTTGGCAGGTTTGTTTTGGTGCCAAATTCTTTCCATTTTTTAATAGTGGATTTAATGGTGCTCTGTGGGATGTTCAGTTCCTGATCTATTTTTTTATAACCCAACCCTGATCTGTACTTCTCCACAACTTTGTCCCTGATCTGTACTTCTCCACAACTTTGTCCCTGATCTGTACTTCTCCACAACTTTGTCCCTGATCTGTACTTCTCCACAACTTTGTCCCTGATCTGTACTTCTCCACAACTTTGTCCCTGATCTGTACTTCTCCACAACTTTGTCCCTGATCTGTACTTCTCCACAACTTTGTCCCTGATCTGTACTTCTCCACAACTTTGTCCCTGATCTGTACTTCTCCACAACTTTGTCCCTGATCTGTACTTCTCCACAACTTTGTCCCTGATCTGTACTTCTCCACAACTTTGTCCCTGATCTGTACTTCTCCACAACTTTGTCCCTGATCTGTACTTCTCCACAACTTTGTCCCTGATCTGTACTTCTCCACAACTTTGTCCCTGATCTGTACTTCTCCACAACTTTGTCCCTGATCTGTACTTCTCCACAACTTTGTCCCTGATCTGTACTTCTCCACAACTTTGTCCCTGATCTGTACTTCTCCACAACTTTGTCCCTGATCTGTACTTCTCCACAACTTTGTCCCTGATCTGTACTTCTCCACAACTTTGTCCCTGATCTGTACTTCTCCACAACTTTGTCCCTGATCTGTTTGGAGAGCTCCTTGGTTTTCATGATGCCACTTGCTTGGTGGTGCCCCTTGCTTAGTGTTGTAGCAGACTCTGGGGCCTTTCAGAACAGGTGTGTGTGTGTGTGTACATATATATATGTACACACACACACACACACCTGTCTGAAAGGCCCCCATATATATATATATATATATATATATATATATATATATATATATATATATATATATATATATATATACTGAGATCATGTGACAAATAATTTGACACTTAGATTGCACACAGGTGTACTTTATTTAACTATGTGACTTCTGAAGGTAATTGGTTGCACCAGATCTTATTGAGGGGCTTCATAGTAAAGGGGGAGAATACATAATGTATGCACACACCACTTTTCAGTTTTTTATCTTGTAACTTTTTTTTAAGTAATTTTTTTTCACTTCACCAATTTGGACTACTTTGTGTTTGTCCATTCCATGAAATCCAAATAAAAATCAATTTAAGTTACAGGTTGTTATGCAACAAAATAGGAAAAACTTGGCACACCTGTATTTAGGGAGTTTCTCCAATTCTTCTCTGCAGATCCTCTCAAGCTCTGTCGGGTTGGATGGCGAGCGTTGCTGCACAGCTATTTTCATGTCTCTTCAGAGATGTTTGATCAGTTTCAATTCCGGGCTCTGGCTGGATCACTTAAGGACATTCAGAGACTTGTTCCTAAGCCACTGCTGCGTTGTCTTGGCTGTATGCTTAGGGTCATTGTCCTGTTGGAAGATGAACCTTCGCCCCAGTCTGAGGTTCTGAGTGTTCTGGAGCAGGTTTTTATCAAGGATCTCTCTGTACTTTTCTCCATTCATCTTTCACTCAATCCTGACTAGTCTTCCAGTCCCTGCCTCTGAAAAACATCCCCACAGCATGATGCTGCAACCGCCATGCTTCACCAGGTTTCCAAGTTTCCTCCAGATGTAATGCTTGGCATTCAGGCCAAGAGTTCAATGCTGGTTTCATCAGACCAGAGAATCTTGTTTCTTATGGTCAGAGTCTTTAGGTGCCTTTTGGCAAACTCCAAGCGAGCTGTCATGTGTCGTTTACTAAAGAGGGGCTTCCGTCTGGCCACTCTACCATAAAGGCCTGATTGGTGGAGTGCTACAGAGACGGTTGTTCTTCTAGGAGATTCTCCCATCGCCACAGAGGAACTCTGGAGCTCTGTCAGTGTGACCAAGGCCCTTCTCCCCCAATTTCTCAGTTTGGACGGGTGGCCAGCTCTAGGAAGAGTCTTGGTGGTTCCAGTTCTTTCATTTAAGTATGATGGAGACCTCTGTGTTCTTGGGGACCTTCAATGCTGCAGAATTCTTTTGGTAACCTTCCCCTGATCTGTGCCTAGACACAATACTGTCTCGGAGCTCATCGGACAGTTCCTTCAACCTCATGGCTTGGTTTTTGCTCTGACATGCACTGTCAACTGTGGGACCATAAATAGACAGGTGTGCGTCTTTCCAAATCATGTCCAGTCAATTGAATTTACCACTGGTGGACTCCAATTAAGTTGTAGAAACATCTCAAGAATGATCAATGGAAACAGGATGCACCTGAGCTCAATTTCAAGTTTCATAGCAAAGGGTCTGAATACTTATGTAAATAAGTTATTTCTGGTCTTTATTTTTAATATATTTGCTAAAATTTCTAAAAACCTGTTTTTACTTTGTCATTATGGGGTATTGTGTATAGATTTATGAGGTAATTGTTTTATTTAATCTATTTTAGAATAAGGCTGTAACGTAACAAAATGTGGAAAAAGTCAAAGGGTCTGAATACTTTCCCAATGCACCGTATAACCTTCAGAATGTGAAATACTGTTATGCAGTTCATTCCTATCTTAAATCTCTGAATGTTCTCATGAGCCTGTGGTGAGGTATTGTCTGTAATAACAGAGCTTTAGATGGTATCCTTTTACATATTGCTATTTCTTAAAATTCATATAAAGATTCACATTTACCGCAAACTTATGTGGGTAAAAGCCTTGTACAGGACAACTAGACGGCCATAAAAACCGTGACCCATCTCTGAATTCACCTCAAAGTCAGTGTCTAATATAATTTATATCGTGCTGTGGTGGTTGATCTGCTCGTCTCAGAAAATCATTGATATAAGTTTGAAAGAGGCTGGGAAAGGTTATATGAACAGTGTTCTGGTTAATGAGGAGATGCTATCCAGCTGGCAGCAGGCAGACGGGGCCATGTAATGTTATTCTTGTTAGACCGTCCTGATATCACAAGCTTACATGTGTGTCTTTGATTCCAGGTGAGGGACAGTCATCAAAGCAGCTCCAACTTCATACTTTTCTCCCAAGAGCTCAGGAACAAAGACGAGTACAACCAGGTCATCTTCTCTGGATTCTGTAGGAAGGTATGAATACAACCAGGTTATCTTCTCTGGATTCTGTAGGAAGGTATGAATACAACCAGGTCATTTTGTCTGGATTCTGTAGGAAGGTATGAATACAACCAGGTCATCTTCTCTGGATTCTGAAGGAAGGCATGACAACAACCAGGTTATCTTCTCTGGATTCTGTAGGAAGGTATGACAACAACCAGGTCATTTTGTCTGGATTCTGTAGGAAGGTATGAATACAACCAGGTCATCTTCTCTGGATTCTGTAGGAAGGTATGAAAACAACCAGGTTATCTTCTCTGGATTCTGTAGGAAGGTATGACAACAACCAGGTCATCTTCTCTGGATTCTGTAGGAAGGAATGAAAACGTAGCCTATTGTACTGCCAAGAGGAGTTTCAGTTGCTTTTTGTCTCTCTCTTTTTCCCTCTTTGGAAAAACCTTTAACTTCAGATCCAGACTTGGACTTTTTGTGTTCACGTATCTGTCCTGGTTTCTGTTTTTGGCTGGTTTGATCCATGATAGTTCTGATTTCTACATTAAAGATGCCATTGTAGAGCAAAATAAAAACATATCTTTCTCTCTCTCTCTCTCTCTCTCTCTCTCTCTCTCTCAGATGAACAGATTCAATAAAAGCTCAGACCGAGCTTTGCTGATCACAGACAAACATATCTACAAACTGGACCCCAAAAAACAGTTTAAAGTGTTGAAAAGACTGCCTCTAGAAGTGGTGAGTATACTCTTCATGTGTGTCCCGTCCAGTGAAAGCCACCTTACTCCAGCCCGTGAGTTACCTCTTTACATCCACCTACATCCGTTGCCTGGGTATTACTTACAGACATGGGATACGCCCAAAATGGCACTCTTTTCCATATATAGTGCACTACTTTTGACCAGGATCCACTATGTAGGGAATAAGGTGCTGTTTGGGATGTACTCATGATCAATGGCCTCTGTCTGTCTGTGTGAATTAGTGACCCAGAACAGAGGTTGAGGGAAGCAGGGAGAGGGGAAAGGAGGGGGGAGAGTGGGAGGGGAGGGGGAAGGGGGGAGAGTGGGAGGGGGAAGGAGGGAGAGTGGGGAGGGAGGCTGCGAAGGAGGGGGAGAGTGGGAAGGAGGGAGTGGGGGAAGGGGGAGCGAAGGAGGGAGTGGGGGGAGCAAAGGAGGGGGAGGTAGGGGGGAGGAAACGAGGGGGAGGGGAGGGGGGAGGAGGGAGAGTGGGGAGGGAGGGTGCGAAGGAGGGGGCGAGCGGGAAGGAGGGAGTGGGGTGAGCAAAGGAAGGAGAGAGGGGGGAGGAAAGGATGGGGTAGGGAGAGTGCGAAGGAGGGAGAGGTGGGGAGGGGGGGTGCGAAGGAGGGAGAGGTAGGGGGGAAATGAGGGAGATTGGGAAGGAGGGGGAGGAAAGGAGGGAGATTGGGAAGGAGGGGGAGGAAAGGAGAGAGAGGGGGGGAGGAAAGGATGGTAGAGGGGGGGAAGGAGGGAGAGGAGGGAGGAATTGAGGGAGAGTGGGAAGGGGGAGGGAGGGAGAGTGGAAAGGAGGGGGGGGAAGAAAATAGGGAGAGGGGGGAGGAAAGGAGGGAGAGTGGGAAGGAGTGGGGTAAGGAAGGAGGGAGATTGGGAAGGAGGGTGGGAGGAAAAGAGGGAGAGTAGGAAGGAGGGGGGAGAGTGGGAGGGGAGGGGGAAGGGGGGAGAGTGGGGAGGGAGTAGGGGAAGGGGGAGGAGTGAGGGAAGGAGGTAGGGAGGGAGGCAGACGGGAGAAAGTGTGAGGTGTCTGATCTACATTTCTTGGTCCTGATGATGGAGGGGAGCAGTACGATGCTCCACAGATATGTGTTGTGCTGCATTGACAGTCAGAGGGCCACGGTACTTACTGTACACACAGTGTGTTTTACTCTGAAGCTGTCCATGTTACAGAACACACTGTAGGTGGAGGTAACAAGGCAGTTAATTATACAGTATTACATAATGAGCAGCTGAACACCAGTTAGGATAGAACACAACCAACACAGCTGAACACCAGTTAGGATAGGACACAACCAACACAGCTGAACACCAGTTAGGATAGAACACAACCAACACAGCTGAACACCAGTTAGGATAGAACACAATCAACACAGCTGAACACCAGTTAGGATAGGACACAACCAACACAGCTGAACACCAGTTAGGATAGAACACAACCAACACAGCTGAACACCAGTTAGGATAGAACACAACCAACACAGCTGAACACCAGTTAGGATAGAACACAACCAACACAGCTGAACACCAGTTAGGATAGAACACAACCAACACAGCTGAACACCAGTTAGGATAGAACACAACCAACACAGCTGAACACCAGTTAGGATAGAACACAACCAACACAGCTGAACACCAGTTAGGATAGAACACAACCAACACAGCTGAACACCAGTTAGGATAGAACACAACCAACACAGCTGAACACCAGTTAGGATAGAACACAACCAACACAGCTGAACACCAGTTAGGATAGAACACAACCAACACAGCTGAACACCAGTTTGGATAGAACACAACCAACACAGCTGAACACCAGTTAGGATAGAACACAACCAACACAGCTGAACACCAGTTAGGATAGAACACAACCAACACAGCTGAACACCAGTTAGGATAGAACACAACCAACACAGCTGAACACCAGTTAGGATAGAACACAACCAACACAGCTGAACACCAGTTAGGATAGAACACAACCAACACAGCTGAACATCAGTTAGGATAGAACACAACCAACACAGCTGAACACCAGTTAGGATAGAACACAACCAACACAGCTGAACACCAGTTAGGATAGAACACAACCAACACAGCTGAACATAAAGCACAGCCATACCGTGGGAAGAAACAGTTGAGTTATGAAGTTATCCAGAGCAATATCACTTTGTTTTACTATAGTATGGCTGAAAAGTAAGGTTATGTACTATAAATCACTGAATGACAGGATAGCTGAACACACATTTTGGTTTAAAGTGAGAGTAGCTCACAACTGCTGTGTGATTCACAACATTACAGTGTAGTTACAGTGTAGTTACAGTGTACTGCTAAAATAATGGTGAAGTAAATATAACCAATAGTTGTCATGGTACTGTACAGTAACTCATCATGGCCTAGCATTGAAAGAGGCTGTAGGATTCAATCTCTACTACTCTGACGACCAACTACAGTATAGTACCACCTCATCACTGTTAATCATGACGTCCAACTACAGTATAGTACCACCTCATCACTGTTAACCATGACGCCCAACTACAGTATAGTACCACCTCATCACTGTTAACCATGACGCCCAACTACAGTATAGTACCACCTCATCACTGTTAACCATGACGCCCAACTACAGTATAGTACCACCTCATCACTGTTAACCATGACGCCCAACTACAGTATGGTACCACCTCATCACTGTTAAGCATGACGTCCAACTACAGTATAGTACCACCTCATCACTGTTAATCATGACGTCCAACTACAGTATAGTACCACCTCATCACTGTTAACCATGACGCCCAACTACAGTATAGTACCACCTCATCACTGTTAATCATGACGTCCAACTACAGTATAGTACCACCTCATCACTGTTAATCATGACGCCCAACTACAGTATAGTACCATCTCATCACTGTTAAGCATGACGCCCAACTACAGAATAATACCACCTCATCACTGTTAAGCATGACGTTCAACTACAGTATAATACCACCTCATCCATCACTGTTCTGTACTTAGACTATGATATTGTACTGTGTGTTATCTTATGACCGGGACGAGACTATTTAGCTCTGCACTATTCTGTGCCATGTCTGTGGCTGTGTCCCAAATGGCAGCCGATTCCCTATAAACCGCACTACTTTTGACCAGAGCCCTATGGAGAACCATAAGGGAATAGGGTGCACACCTTGATGCCACGCTGTGTGTTAAGGTATGACAGGGACTAGGTCATGTAGCTCAGGGTCAGCCCTGTCTTATGTAGTGCAGGCCAGGAGAGATAGGACAGGATGTCCTAGTCCCATTGTTCCAGCCTTGACAGGCCTGACACTACAGGGTCATAGGCAGCACAGTAACGTCTAGGCTGTTTGGTTGTAGGATTAACCTGTGTTATGTTTGCTTGTATTCATCCAGCCAGCTGTAAGAGGTTTAGCACCAACCCGACTGTCTCTTTCTCTCACACGTGTGTACACTTTCTCTCTCTCTGTCTCTGTCTGTCTCTCTCTCTGTTTAAATCTGACTGGTTCACTCATCATGACCTAATCTCCCCTAACACACACACACACACACACACACACACACACACACACACACACACGTGCAGCATGGATAGAGAGCGTAAAGTACTAGACCGATATAAAACCCTGCAACTTATCCAGAATGCCGCAGCCCTCCTGGTGTTCGACCTTCCTAAGTTCTCCCATGGCACCCCGCCGCTCCGTAAGCTCCACTGGCTTCCAGTCTAAGCTCAAGAGGAACTGCCCCTCCCTACCTTCAGGCTATGCTCAAATCCTACACCCCAACCCAAGCACTCTGTTCTGCCACCTCTGATCGCTTGGCTCTCCCACCCCTAGGGGAGGGGAGCTCCTGCTCAACCCAGTCTTCTATGTCCTGTGACTGTACCCAATTCGCTAACCGCTAGGCTACCTACTGCCATGAAGAGTGGAAACAGAAATGTTGCCTGGGAGGGAGTTATATACCTGTGACTGTACCAGGAAGTGTTACCACTACATCACTGCTCTGTGTGCATGTATGTGTCTGAGTGTGAACCTGTGTGTGTGTGTGTGAGTGTAGCTTACCTCTTTCTACTCACCCAGATAACAGGCCTGAGTGTCACTGCAGGCGTTGACCAGATGGTGGCGCTACACACGTCCTCCCAGGATGATGTTCTTCTCTACATCCAGAGAGGGGAGCTGTGCCCCGACCAGGACCGCATCGGGGAGCTGGTGGGAACGCTCATCGACCACTTCACACGGTCAGTGGCCACGGTCAGGGGGTGTCGGGTTCGGTAGACCAAGCTGCACTGGGCTGGCCTGGTTAAGCATTCACTGTAGTCAGTGACGACATGTGTTAGCATGATCAAACCTCCCTGAACAAGGTTTGAGACTGGGATTGTGTTAGCATGGTCAAACCAGCTTGAACAAGGCCTGAGACTGGGATTGTGTTAGCATGGTCAAACCAGCCTGAACAAGGATTGAGACTGGGATTGTGTTAGCATGGTCAAACCAGCCTGAACAAGGATTGAGGCTGGGATTGTGTTAACATGATCAAACCAGCTTGAACAAGGACTGAGACTGGGATTGTGTTAGCATGGTCAAACCAGCTTGAACAAGGATTGAGACTGGGATTGTGTTAGCATCATCAAACCAGCTTGAACAAGGCTTGAGACTGGGATTGTGTTAGCATGGTCAAACCAGCCTGAACAAGGATTGAGACTGGGATTGTGTTAGCATGATCAAACCAGCCTGAACAAGGATTGAGACTGGGATTGTGTTGAGACTGTGATTGGTTTAGACTACAGCTCTTCCAGGGCTTTTCACACTAGCCAACTGTTTCAAGACAAGTTGTACTGAGCTGGCCTGGTTAGGAATTCACCATAGTTGCTGAAACCTGAAAAGCTGATCAGGACAATGTGTAAAGAAAATACCACAGTCAGCACGGTTTGGTTGGGGTCAGCAGGATAGCGTAAATGGGGTATCAATGTCAAACTTAATTAAAAACTTCTCTCAGGGACCTCCTGAGTCTAAGGCACTGCATTGCAGCAAGTAGCCTAGTGGTTAGAGTGTTGGGCCAGTAACCGAAAGGATGCTAGATCGAATCCCAGAGCTGACAAGGTAAAAATCTGTCGTTCTGCCCCCGAACAAGGCAGTTAACCCACTGTTCCTAGGCCATCATTGTAAATAAGAATTTGTTCTTAACTGACTTGTCCAGTTAAATAAAGGTAAAATAGTAATAAAATAAATTGCAGTGCTTGAGGTGTCACTACAGACCCGGGTTTGATCCTAGGCTGTATCACAGCCGGCTGTGACTGGGAGATACATGAGGTGGCACACAATTGGCCCAGCGTAGTCAGGGTTAAAGGAGGGTTTGGCCTGCCGGGATTGTCTTGTCCCATCGTGCTCTAGCGACTCCTTCTGGCAGGCCGGGCGCCTGCAAGCTGACCTCGGTCGCCAGGTGTACAGTGTTTCCTCCGACCCATTGGTGCGGCTGGCATCCAGGTTAAGTGAGCAGTGTGTAAAGAAGCGTCTTGGCAGGGTCGTGTCTCGGAGGACGCACGGCTTTTGACCTTCGCTTCTCCTGAGTCCGTAGGAGAGTTGCATTGATGGAACGAGACTGTAACTACCAATTGGATATCAGGAAATTGGGAGAAAAAAGGGTTAAAAATGTGTGTGTTTATATGTATATATATATATATATATATATATTTATTTATTTTTTCTCAGACCTTAATTCTAAAGTTTATATTGATAAGTCTGAATCTGATGTCTGATTCATAATGGCATTTGTCTCTGTCATAGTTTTGAATCAGATTCGTGGCATTAATAACTGCCATATTTAAATGTATAATCATTTGTTATTGTCAGACTGATTTTCATGGCCCTCCAGTGTTCAGGTTGTGTTTAGGATCAGCTTTCCCTCTCCCAATCCTGACCTGAACCATTTGAACCAAAACTGACCAAAACTGACCTCAGATCAGCGTCTAGGGGCCTCCGATCAGCGTCGAGGGGCAACATCACCCTGCACCCCAACAGGCAGTTTTTGAGGCCCGGCCAGCAGTCTCTCCACTAAGCCTATGGTCTTCCAGCAGTCTCTAACAGCACCCATCCCAAATTGATTGGATTCCTAAATCTTAATCTTCAAATCCAGTCAGGGCCATACTGATTTAAAGGATTGGCCCCTTTTTTTTCCAATATTCGTCTAAAATTACATGTCCAAATCGTACTGCCTGTAGCTCAGGACCTGAAGCAAGGATATGCATATAATTGATACCATTTGAAAGGAAACACTTTGACGTTTGTGAAAATGTGGATATTAATGCATGAGAATATAACACATTACATCTGGTAAAAGATAACAGAAGAAAAAAATAAGTATATATCTTTTTTTTTTTGTTTCATCTTTGAAATGCAAGAGAAAGGCCAATATATGACTTAGGAATCTAGGCGCAATTTAGATTTTGGCCACTAGATGGCAGTGTACATGCAAAGTTTGAGACTGATCCAATGAACCATTGCATTTCTGTTCAAAATGTTGTATCAAGACTGCCCAAATGTGCCTAATTGGTTTATTAATACATATTCAAGTTCATAATAGTGCACTCTCCTCAAACAATAGCATGATATTCTTTCACTGTAACAACTAGTGTAAATTGGACAGTGCAGTTAGATTAACAAGAATTTAAGCTTTCTGCCCATATCAGATATGTCTATGTCCTGGTAAATGTTCTTGTTACTTAAAATGTCATGCTAATCACATTAGTGTACGTTAGCTCAACTGTCCCGTGGGGGGGGGGGCACCGATCCCATAGAGGTTAAAAACACCAGAGACCTTACTCCTACTTCTTCTCATTGTAATGTGAAATGTTCGTTTTTAGTGCTAACCTCTGAATCGTCATTTACACTGTCCAAATATCACCTCATGTACTGTAGTTACAAATTCCTCATGTCCCATTAGCCCATGATTATCAGTCATATGTTTTTAACATCACACATTGATGTCTGTGTGGGATACAGGATCAGTCTTGTCTGTGCAGTAGCCTGCCACCTCATTAATATACTGGTATCTTGGGTACAGACCTGGATAGTATACTGGTATCTTGGGTACAGACCTGGATAGTAGGGGTACAGACCTGGATAGTAGGACAGAACTCTGCAGGCTATCTTTGCAGTAGATTGCAACACCGCCCCCTTTGGCAGTTATATCTTGTCTGAAAATGTTGTAGTTTGGAATTAAAATGTCTGAATTTTTGGTGGTCTTCCTAAGCCAGGATTCAGACACAGCTAGAACATCCGGGTTGTGCTAAAGCAGTGAATAGAACAAACTTAGGGAGGAGGCTTCTAATGTTAACATGCATGAAACCAAGGCTATTACGGTTACAGAAGTCATCAAAAGAGAGCGCCTGGGGAATAGGAGTGGAGCTAGGCACTGCAGGGCCTGGATTCACCTCTACATCGCCAGAGGAACAGAGTAGGAGTAGAATAAGGGTGCGGCTAAAAGCAATAAGAATTGGTCATTTAGAACGTCTGGAACAGAGAGTAAAAGGAGGTTTCTGGGGGCGATAAAATAGCATCAAGGTATAATGTACAGACAAAGGTAAGGTAGGATGTGAATACAGTGGAGGTAAACCTAGGTATTGAGTGATGAAGAAAGAGATATTGTCTCTAGAAACATCATTGAAACCAGGAGATGTCATTGCATGTGTGGGTGGTGGAACTAATAGGTTGGATAAGGTATAATGAGCAGGACTAGAGGCTCTACAGTGAAATAAGCCAATAAACACTAACCAGAACAGCAATGGACAAGGCATATTGACATTAAGGAGAGGCATGCTCAGTCGAGTGATCAAAAGGGTCCAGTGAGTGGAGAGGTTGGGTTGGGGGTCACGGCGATTTAGACAGCTAAATCGGTAGCAAGCTAGCATAGGAGCAAGCTAGCATAGGATGGAGGTCTGTTATTAGCCAACTCTTGCGTTCCGTCAGTAGATTAGTGGGTTTCCGTGTGGTAGAGGGGATTAATCCAAATCACACAACAACAACAAAAATAAAAACAATAGATATAGTTATAGAGGCCCAAGAAGAAAAATAAATAAATAAATACAAATAAAATAAAAATTGTCCGATTGTCTATTCAGATAGCAGCCGATAAGATAGCCAACGGCTAGCAGGCCGCAGATGGGCGCCCAGGCAATGTTGCGCCGGAGGAGCCAGCCGGACAATTCCCTCGGGTAGACAACGTCGGCAGTCCAGCTGTGAAGGCCCGGTGGGGCTCCGCGTAGGCAGCAAAACGGGTCCGGATAGGTGACTGCAGCCCAGGAGTGATTGATGGAACTCTTCAGCTGGCTAGCTCCGGAACAATTGATGTTAGCTCCGGAATCGACGAAAGCCGATAGTCACAAGGATAGCAGCTAGCTAGCTGTGATATCCAGGTATGGATGTCCAGAGCCAGCGGCCAAAATCCAGGGACATGGAGAGAAAAATTGGTCCGGTATGTTCCGTTCCGAGCCGCGCTGCGCTGCACCGCGCCATACAAAACTGGCAATAGATTCTCGAGCCAAAGGACAGCCGATGACCACAAACCGTGGTTAACTGAGTGCTAACGATTAGCCAGTAAATAAGCTAACTAGCTTCTGAACTAGCTTCTGAACCAGCTTCAGAGTAGCTTCTGGACCAGCTTCTGGCTAGCTCCCGGCTAGCTTCTGGCTAATTTCTGGCTAGCCTCTCGGAGGATTACAGATCTGAGGTAAATAATACTTTTTTATATAAATATAAATTGGTGAAGCGGATTGCAGGAGAGTGTTCTGAAGATGAGTTTTTGGAAAATTAAAAATGTATGTGAAAAAAAAGTTGTAAATATATATATATACGGGACACGACAGGACGAGGACAAAAATACGTCTGAACTGCTATGCCATCTTGGGATAGGGATACAAATGTGTGCGAGGAGGAGGAGCAGAGCAGCAGATGACAGTATAAACAAGTTATTTTTCCACTCCCTCTCGCTCTCTTTTCATCAATCCCTTCTGCCAAGAAGTCAGTCCCAAGACCACTAGAGTCATCCCCCAGTCAGGCCTCTTCTCACGTGGCTGTGGAGAAAGGTTTGGTCTGAGAGTGAGTCATTGGAGCAATCGTGTTACCAGTCTGCTTCTCTCTGCCCCCAAGACAAACATTGATGCTTATTATGTAGTGTGTGTATGTAGTGTGTGTGTGTGTGTGTGTGTGTGTGTGTGTGTCTCAGTGAGAGAGTAGAGCTGTTTCAATCTGGGTCAATGTCATCAGTATTAGTGGAAAAACAGGTGAATTCTCTATGTGACTCCAATGAAGACAGGCTGTCTGGTTCACTGTCTTCTTACATTCCTCTTCTTCCCTCTCTCCTCCTCCTCCTCCTCCATCTCTCTCTCTCAAATCAATTCAATGGGCTTTATTAGCTTGGGAAACCTATGTTAACATTGCCAAAACAAGTGAAGTAGATAATATACAAAAGTAAAGTCTCTCTCTCTCTCAAATCAAATTGATTTATATAGCTGTACAGACACCCAGCCTAAAACCCCAAACAGCAAGCAATGCAGGTGTAGAAGCACGGTGGCTAGGAAAAACTCCCTAGAAAGGCAGGAACCTAGGAAAAAACCTAGAGAGGAACCAGGCTATGTGGGGTGTGGCCAGTCCTCTTCTGGCTGTGCCGGGTGGAGATTATAACAGAACATGGCCAAGATGTTCAAATGTTCATAAATGACCAGCATGGTCAAATAATAATAATCACAGGCAGAACAGTTGAAACTGGAGCAGCAGCACAGCCAGGTGGACTGGGGACAGCAAGGAGTCATTATGTCAGGTAGTCCTGAGGCATGGTCCTAGGCTCAGGTCCTCCGAGAGAGAGAAAGAGAAAGAAAGAGAGAATTAGAGAGAGCATACTTAAATTCACACAGGACACCGGATAGGACAGGAGAAGTACTCCAGATATAACAAACTGACCCAAGCCCCTCGACATATAAACTACTGCAGCATAAATACTGGAGGCTGAGACAGGAGGGGTCAGGAGACACTGTGGCCCCATCCAATGATACCCCCGGACAAGGCCAAACAGGCAGGATATAACCCCACCCACTTTGCCAAAGCACAGCCCCCACACCACTAGAGGGATATCTTCAACCACCAACTTACTTACCATCCTGAGACAAGGCCGAGTATAGCCCACAAAGATCTCCGCCACGGCCAACCCAGACAGGAAGATCACATCAGTGACTCAAGCCACTCAAGTGACGCACCCCTCCCAGGGACGGTATGAAAGAGCACCAGTAAGCCAGTGACTCAGCCCCTGTAATAGGGTCAGAGGCAGAAAATCCCAGCGGAAAGAGGGGAACGGCCAGGCAGAGACAGCAAGGGTGGTTCGTTGCTCCAGAGCCTTTCCGTTCACCTTCACACTCCTGGGCCAGACTACACTCAATCATATGACTCACTGAAGAGTTGAGTCTTCAGTAAAGACTTAAAGGTTGAGACTGAGTTTGCGTCTCTGACACGGGTAGGCAGACCGTTCCATAAACATGGAGTGCTATAGGAGAAAGTCCAGCTGTTTGATTAGAAATTCTAGGGACAATTAGGAGGCCTGCGTCTTGTGACCGTAGCGTAAGTGTAGGTATGTACGGCAGGACCAAATCAGAGAGATAGGTAGGAGCAAGCCCATGTAAGGCTTTGTAGGTTAGCAGTAAAACCTTGAAATCAGCCCTTGCCTTGACAGGAAGCCAGTGTAGGGAGGCTAGCACTGGAGTAATATGATCACATTTTTTGGTTCTAGTCAGGATTCTAGCAGCCGTATTTAGCACTAACTGAAGTTTATTTAGTGCTTTATCCGGGTAGCCGGAAAGTAGAGCATTGTAACAAAAGCATGGATTCATTTTTCTGCATCATTTTTGGACAGAAAGTTTCTGATTTTTGCAATGTTACTTAGATGGAAAAAAAGCTGTCCTTGAAACAGTCTTGATATGTTCTTCAAAAGAGAGATCAGGGTCCAGAGTAACGCCGAGGTCCTTCACAGTTTTATTTGAGACGACTGTACAACCATTAAGATTAATTGTCAGATTCAACATAATCTTTGTTTCTTGGGACCTAGAACAAGCATCTCTGTTTTGTCCGAGTTTAAAAGTAGAAAGTTTGCAGCCATCCACTTCCTTATGTCTGAAACACATGCTTCTAGCGAGGGCAATTTTAGGGCTTCACCATGTTTCATTGAAATGTACAGCTGTGTGTCATCCGCATAGCAGTGAAAGTTAACATTACGTTTTTGAATGACGTCCCCAAGAGGTAAAATATATAGTTAAAACAATAGTGGTCCTAAAACGGAACCTTGAGGAACACCGACATTTACAGTTGATTTGTCAGAGGACAAACCATTCACAGAGACAAACTGATATCTTTCCGACAGATAAGCTCTAAACCAGGCCGGCCTCCTTGTCTCTCTCTCTTGTCTCTCTCTTGTCTCTCTCTGTCTGTCTCTCTCTCTCTCTGTCTCTCTCTCTCTCTGTCTCTCTCTCTCTCTCTCTCTCTCTCTCTTGTCTCTCTCTCTTGTCTCTCTCTGTCTGTCTCTCTCTCTCTCTGTCTCTCTCTCTCTCTGTCTCTCTCTCTCTCTCTCTCTCCCCCTCTCTCTGTTTCTCTGTCTCTCTCTCTCTTGTCTCTCTCTCTCTCTCTCTCTCTCTCTCTCTCTCTCTCTCTCTCTGTCTCTGTCTCGCTCTCTCTCTCTTTCTCTCTCTCTCTCTCTGTCTCTCTTTCTGTCTCTCTCTTGTCTCTATCTCTCTCTCTCTCTCTCTCTCTGTCTGTCTCTCTGTCTCGCTCTCTCTCTCTTTCTCTCTCTCTCTGTCTCTCTCTCTCTGTCTCTCTCTTGTCTCTATCTCTCTCTCTCTCCCTCTCTCTCTCTTGTCTCTCTCTTGTCTCTCTCTCTGTCTGTCTGTCTGTCTGTCTGTCTGTCTGTCTCTCTCTCTCTCTCTCTCTCTCTCTCTGTCTGTCTGTCTGTCTGTCTGTCTGTCTGTCTGTCTGTCTGTCTGTCTGTCTGTCTGTCTGTCTGTCTGTCTCTCTCTCTCTCTCTCTCTCTCTCTGTCTCTCTGTCTCGCTCTCTCTCTCTTTCTCTCTCTCTCTGTCTCTCTCTCTCTGTCTCTCTCTTATCTCTATCTCTCTCTTATCTCTATCTCTCTCTCTCTCCCTCTCTCTCTCTTGTCTCTCTCTTGTCTCTCTCGCTCTCTCTCTCTCTCTCTCTCTCTTGTCTCTCTCTTGACTCTCTCTCTCTCTCTCTCTTGTCTCTCTCTCTCTCTCTCGTCTCTCTCTCTCTCTGTCTCTCTCTCTCTGTCTCTCTCTCTCTGTCTCTCTCTCTTGTCTCTCTCTCTTGTCTCTCTCTCTCTCTCTCTCTGTCTCTTGTCTCTCTCTCTCTCTCTCCCCCTCTCTCTGTTTCTCTGTCTCTCTCTCTCTTGTCTCTCTCTCTCTCTCTCTCTTCTCTCTCTCTCTGTCTCTCTCTTGTCTCTGTCTCTCTGTCTCTCTGTCTCGCTCTCTCTCTCTATCTCTCTCCCTCTCTCTCTCTTGTCTCTCTCTTGTCTCTCTCTCTCTCTCTCTCTCTCTCTCTCTCTCGTCTCTCTCTTGACGCTCTCTCTCTCTCTCTTGTCTCTCTCTTGACTCTCTTGTCTCTCTCTCTCTCTCTCTCTCTCTTGTCTCTCTCTCCGTCTCTCTCTCTCTCTTGTCTCTCCGCTCTTTCCGTTTTAGGTTGTGAAAGGCATCATCCTATCCTGAAATAGCCTGTTCTTCCTCCTCCTCCTCCCTCAGTGGCTGTCCTTGATTAACTCCTGTCCTTGTTGAGAGAGGCGAGCCATGGCCCTCCCTGCCACGGAAATGGGGGCAGTTCTCTGTTTCTCTCTCTCTCTCTCTCTCTCGCTCTCTCTCTCTCTCTCTCTCTCTCTCTCTGTCTCTCTGTCTCTCTCTCATCCTATGCCTTATCTACATGCAGAGTTCATCCTTAAAATCACATATCAAGTATGAGAACTGTGGAAATCTTCTCACACACTCCTCCTCTCCTACATGAATTAACAGGAGGAGAAAAGTGAAGTCCTAATTTCAGTCAGTCATTTCTAAAATCTAAAAGTGAATGTGCCAATTCTGAAAGGAGATTCCAAAGTTAAATTTAGTCAATGGACAGAGATTTATCAATGGAACTTGTATACCTTTGGTGGAATAGTTTCAACTAAAGATATATATATTTAAAATAAGCAGGGGGGAGAGAGTGAGCGAACCAGCTCTGCCATCTTTCCATGAGGATGTTTTCACATGTTCACATCCAACAGTTCAGCTGCATTTCAGACAGACATTCTGACCTCAGCAGCAGCTCCTAGGAAGCTGCCATCTCCCAGTTCATTCCTGGTAGCCTAGTCGGACAGCAGACTTTCTGACCGCAGCAGCAGCTCCTAGGAAGCTACCATCTCCCAGTTCATTCCTGGTAGCCTAGTCGGACAGCAGACTTTCTGACCGCAGCAGCAGCTTCTAGGAAGCTACCATCTCCCAGTTCATTCCTGGTAGCCTAATATCATCTTCAATCTGACTGTTGCAGTGCAACACTCTATATTCCCTCTCTCTGATTGACTTGAGTAGTGAGGCAAGCTGCTCTTATCTCTGAGGTGTGTGTGTGTGTGTGTGTGTGTGTGTGTGTGTGTGTGTGTGTGTGTGTGTGTGTGTGTGTGTGTGTGTGTGTGTGTGTGTGTGTGTGTGTGTGTGTGTGTGTGTGTGTGTGTGTGTGTGTGTGTGTGTGATGTTCTATGGCATCCAAGACTCCATTAATCGGATCCAAGAAAAGGATTGATAATACATATTAGACTATATAACAAATACATGTGTTATTTAGTCATGTAGTAGACACTGTTATCCCAGAGAGACTTACAGTTAGTTTGGCAGTTACCTGTAGGTCTTTTCAGTTGGCCTGTCTCCCTGTTATTAGACATGCTTTAGGTTGACATTTTAGTCATGTAGTAGACGCTGTTATCCCAGAGAGACTTACAGTTAGTTTGGCAGTTACCTGTAGTTGGCCTGTCTCCCTGTTATTAGACATGCTTTAGGTTGTCATTTTAGTCATGTAGTAGACGCTGTTATCCCAGAGAGACTTATAGTTAGTTTGGCAGTTACCTGTAGGTCTTTTCAGTTGGCCTGTCTCCCTGTTATTAGACATGCTTTAGGTTGTCATTTTAGTCATGTAGTAGACGCTGTTATCCCAGAGAGACTTACAGTTAGTTTGGCAGTTACCTGTAGGTCTTTTCAGTTGGCGTGTCTCCCTGTTATTAGACATGCTTTAGGTTGACATTTTAGTCATGTAGTAGACGCTGTTATCCCAGAGAGACTTACAGTTAGTTTGGCAGTTACCTGTAGGTCTTTTCAGTTGGCGTGTCTCCCTGTTATTAGACATGCTTTAGGTTGTCATTTTAGTCATGTAGTAAACGTTGTTATCCCAGAGAGACTTACAGTTACTGCGTCCATCTTAACACATCTAGGTGGGACAACCACATGTCACAGTCATAGTAAATACATTTTTCCTCAAATAAAATGTATTATCAGCAAGGTCAAAGATAATGCGAGGTGGGGTGGCACTCAACATGTGGTGTTTTTGCTCTAACCTACACGAGTAATTGTTTTTCTACCCCAGAATGCACCCTGGGGAGACTCAAGATGCTGGGGCCAGCTGGTTGAGATTGGTCTTTGTTGGCGGTGATGACGACATTGCTACGTCAAGTTGCGGTTTGGCCAGTCTGGTCCTCCATGCCAAAACAAGCACCCTTCCCATCCGTTACCCAAACCCAATTCAATTGAGTCCATGTGTTCGCACAACGTGGTGTTTTGCAGCACTGGCTTACATTTTAGTGTATATGTATGTAGGTTAAAGGGACAGTTGGTTGAGGTGGGTCTCTGGTGCTGGTGATGATATTGGTGTCGATCACAATGCTACATCAGTGGGCTGTTGGTTGGAGGGCTGTCTGGCCAACGGCCGTCCGTGTCTTAACAAGCCCCCTGGCCCATCCTCTGCCCAGTCTAACACCCAGATAGCGTCCTCTTCCTACCCACCGTACACTGCCCCTCTCTGTAGAGGCCGCAGATGCTGCCGTTGCCCCAGCAATGTTTGCCAGGCAGCTGAGGAGGAAGTGTGAATTTAGATTGCAGGCGGAATCATGGGCTTTGGGGCTTGGGGCGGGCTGCTTTGGGGCTTGGGGCGGGCGGCTTTGGGGCTTGGTGCGGGCGGCTTTGGGGCTTGGGGCTTGGGGCGGGCGGCTTTGGGGCATGCACTGCAGCCTCAATTTGCCTAGCTAGCCAACGTTAGCACGCTTAACTAGCTTCCCCCGGTTTGATACACTCAATAGAGGTACTACATAATCGTATTGGATGATGAATAACCTAGCTATGGCAGCTACTAGTAATGAGTCGGCTTGGTTGGTTGGTTGCTGTCTCTCATATCTCCCTCCCTGCTACCCATGTCACTCACAGTACGGCCCATCCCCCTCCTGGTAGAGCGGAACATATCTCCCTTCCCTCGTGTTTTATCAGCTCCAGTCAATAAAGTAGCTTAAAAAAATGACTTTTCTGCTGCTTCCCTCACTTCGATCGGATCGGGTCTAATTGTCCTCGGGTCCTGGTGGAAAAGCCCCAGGTCCATTTCGGTATGGGTCCAACTTTTTGGACCCATGAAGACCTCTAGTACGAATGAGTTGTTTTACCACTCTGGTACAATGGTGTGAATTAGTTGCTTTAACACAGTGGAACACTGTGGTGTGAATCAGTTGCTGTGCTACTCTGTACTGAGGTGTTAAACATGTCCCAGGCTCCACACTGGGCCTGTTTCTCACCTGTGAAAGCGAATCTCTGAAGACCAAGAAGTAGAGAGGGTAGTTCCATGAGATAAAGACATGATGAATTGAGGAACAGTCTGGGTCTTTAGCAGTCCGGTAAACTACCATCATTCATCGTTCAAACACTCAGGAGATTCCTGTCCCAAAAACTGTCTATCCATGACTTCTTCATCCAGCTTTAAATGACTCTTCCACCATGACCTCTTCATCCAGCTTTCAATGACTCTTCCATCATGACCTCTTCATCCAGCTTTAAATGACTCTTCCATCATGACCTCTTCATCCAGCTATGACTCTTCCACCATGACCTCTTCATCCAGCTTTAAATGACTCTTCCATCATGACCTCTTCATCCAGCTTTAAATGACTCTTCCATCATGACCTCTTCATCCAGCTTTAAATGACTCTTCCATCATGACCTCTTCATCCAGCTTTAAATGACTCTTCCATCATGACCTCTCATTCAGCTATGACTCTTCCACCATGACCTCTTCATCCAGCTTTAAATGACTCTTCCATCATGACCTCTTCATCCAGCTTTAAATGACTCTTCCATCATGACCTCTTCATCCAGCTTTAAATTACTCTTCCATCATGACCTCTTCATCCAGCTTTAAATGACTCTTCCATCATGACCTCTTCATCCAGCTATGACTCTTCCACCATGACCTCTTCATCCAGCTTTAAATGACTCTTCCATCATGACCTCTTCATCCAGCTATGACTCTTCCACCATGACCTCTTCATCCAGATTTAAATGACTCTTCCATCATGACCTCTTCATCCAGCTTTAAATGTCTCTTCCATCATGACCTCATCATGCACCGTTAAATTACTCTTTATTTCCTATTCCATCACTGTCTCTCACGATGGGATAGTTGGTTAGGTAGAGGTGCTGACCGGTCTCTCACGATGGGATAGTTGGTTAGGTAGAGGGCCTGACCGGTCTCTCATGGTGGAATAGTCAGTTAGGTAGAAGGCCTGTCTCTCATGGTGGGATAGTTGGCTAGATAGAGGGCTGGTCTCTCATGGTGAGATAGTTGGCTAGATAGAGGGCCTGTCTCTCATGGTGGAATAGTTGGTTAGGTAGAGGGCCTGTCTCTCATGGTGGAATAGTTGGTTAGGTAGAGGGCCTGTCTCTCATGGTGGAATAGTTGACTAGGTAGAGGGCCTGTCTCTCATGGTGGGATAGTTGGCTAGATAGAGGGCCTGTCTCTCATGGTGGGATAGTTGGCTAGATAGAGGGCCTGTCTCTCATGGTGGGATAGTTGGCTAGATAGAGGGCCTGTCTCTCATGGTGGAATAGTTGGCTATAGAGGGATGAAGGAGTGTGGAGGGAGGGAGAGAGGAATGAGGGGAGTGTGAAGGGAGGGAGTGGGGGAGGGATGAGGGGAGCGTGTGAAGGGAGGGAGACGGATGAGGGATAGGGAGGGAGAGAGGGATGAGGGAATAGAGTGAAGGGAGAGGGGAGAAGGATGAGGAGAGAGTGAGTGGAGGGAGATAGGGATGAGTGGAGAGAGAGAGAAGGGAGGGTTGAGGGGGAGAGTGTGAATGTCAGTTTAGTGAGTTTTCATTTTTTGGGGGGGGATGAGTTTGTTCTCATTTTTATCTTATTTAAACCATTCAACCACAAAGCAACATACTTGTATTTCTGGGGCACACTCGTTTAACACCCCATGGACACAGTGCTATAAATAACCTTGCCTGCCATGGTGTTCTTCACAGACAGATAGTGTTACAGCAAGTGCTATGGAGGTGCTATGAGGGAGATGCTGCTAGGTAGGTTTCTTTGCAGTTTGTCACAGAGAAATTACTGGCTGGAATACATATAGAGAAATTACAGGGAAATGACTCTGTTTTAGAGAAAGTGGATGTAGGGCAGGCATCGTGGTGACTCGGTAAGGAACCCAGACAGCCGCTGAGCCCCCTGGTCGTGAGCTGAGTCTTCAGGACCTGGTAGTGTAGTCATCAGGCTGTTCTGGAGTCTGTTGTTGTTCATATTAGGAGGGGCAGTCATCACAGTTGCAGCCCAGATCCCATCAAATTATTTACAAAGCGTCTCAGAGTAGGAGTGTTGATCTAGGATCAGTTTTGCCGTAATGAATAGGATTGCATGGACATGGGATCCTGATCCTACTCTTAGATGCATATGAATATGTGCCTTGATACTGTGAGGTGATCTGAGAGCCCCTCTAACAGGCAGCTAACGACTTGGAACCCATTGATACTGTTGGGATGTTCTCCCTCTGTTATCCTGATATGACTAGATATGTACTGTAAGGTGAGGAATCATTGTCTGTCATGTTGTTTTCGTAGGGAAAGGTGTATGGCAATGTGTGAATCAAATGAATATGATGTGTTCTCCCAACACAAGGTGTAGTTAGCCTGGTCCTGGATCTGTTTGTGCTGTCTTGCCAACTGGGATCAGGCTACAGTGTTGACCCTGCTGTCACGCCTACTGGGACCAGGCTACAGTGTTGACCCTGCTGTCACGCCTACTGGGACCAGGCTACAGTGTTGACCCTGCTGTCACGCCTACCCCCTCTCTCCAGCGCTCAACGTTGCTGGTCTACTAATCACCAGCCCTGGCAAGCATTATTACACACCTGGTCCCCATCATTACACACACCTGGTTCCATCATTACACACACCTGGTTCCCATCATTACACACACCTCCTCCCACCATTACACACCTGGTTCCCATCATTACACACACCAGTACTTCATCATTACACACACCTGGTTCCCATCATTACACACACCTCCTCCCACCATTACACACCTGGTTCCCATCATTACACACACCTCCTCCCACCATTACACACCTGGTCCCCATCATTACACACACCTGGTTCCCATCATTACACACACCTCCTCCCATTCATTACACACCTGGTCCCATCATTACACACCTGGTCCCATTATTACATACCTGGCCCCCATAATTACACACACCTCCTCCCACCATTACACACCTGGTCCCATTATTACACACACCTTGTTCCCATCATTACACACACCTCCTCCCATTCATTACACACCTGGTCCCATTATTACACACACCTGGTCCCCATCATTACACACACCTCCTCCCACCATTACACACCTGGTTCCCATCATTACACTCACCTGTACTTCATCATTACACACACCTGGACGTCATCATTACACACACCTGGTTCCCATCATTACACACACCTGGACGTCATCATTACACACACCTGGTTCCCATCATTACACACACCTGGACGTCATCATTACGCACACCTGGTTCCCATCATTACACACACCTGGACGTCATCATTACACACACCTGGTCACCATCATTACACACACCTGGACGTCATCATTACACACACATGGTCCCCATCATTACACACTCCTCCTCCCACCATTATACACCTGGTCCCCATCATTACACACACCTGTACTTCATCGTTACACACACCTGGTCCCCATCATTACACACACCTGGTCCCCGATTTATTATTCACACCTGGACTTCATCATCACCTTGATTACCTTCCCTTTATTTAGCCCTCAGTAATCAGGCAGTATTAGTTTGCTTTCATGTTCAGTACGCGACTCTAGTTTTTTTTCCCCCATTTGCCTTGCATCTTTGTAATTAAACTCTCCTTCTGCTCCTGCTTCCTGACTCCCTGTGTATACATGACACCTGTAGAACGCTGTTCCACCTTTCTGGACTTGTGTTAAAGGATGTGTTACCTTGTCAGGTAAAGTTGTATTGGTTTGTTTCATAAGACTTTGATTTCCATAGATGTTTTGTTTGTCAGCGACGTGATGTAATATCTTAAATTGTTGAAGAAAGGCTTGGTTTGGGCCAACGATGATAATAATATATGACTGACCACCTCGATTCGGTCTTAGGTAGCAAAATTGTTGTTTTTTACATTGGATAAAAGTAGAGACTCAGAAAATGCACTGCAGTTTTTTTTTTATTTTTTTTTTTATTTTTTTTATTTCACCTTTATTTAACCAGGTAGGCTAGTTGAGAACAAGTTCTCATTTGCAACTGCGACCTGGCCAAGATAAAGCATAGCAGTATGAGCAGACAACACAGAGTTACACATGGAGTAAACAATTAACAAGTCAATAACACAGTAGAAAACAAAGGGGGAGTCTATATACAATGTGTGCAAAAGGCATGAGGTAGGCGAATAATTACAATTTTGCAGATTAACACTGGAGTGATAAATGATCAGATGGTCATGTACAGGTAGAGATATTGGTGTGCAAAAGAGCAGAAAAATAAATAAATAAAAACAGTATGGGATGAGGTAGGTGAAAATGGGTGGGCTATTTACCAATAGACTATGTACAGCTGCAGCGATCGGTTAGCTGCTCAGATAGCTGATGTTTGAAGTTGGTGAGGGAGATAAAAGTCTCCAACTTCAGCGATTTTTGCAATTCGTTCCAGTCACAGGCAGCAGAGTACTGGAACGAGAGGCGGCCAAATGAGGTGTTGGCTTTAGGGATGATCAGTGAGATACACCTGCTGGAGCGCGTGCTACGGGTGGGTGTTGCCATCGTGACCAGTGAGCTGAGATAAGGCGGAGCTTTACCTAGCATGGACTTGTAGATGACCTGGAGCCAGTGGGTCTGGCGACGAATATGTAGCGAGGGCCAGCCGACTAGAGCATACAAGTCGCAGTGGTGGGTGGTATAAGGTGCTTTAGTGACAAAACGGATGGCACTGTGATAGACTGCATCCAGTTTGCTGAGTAGAGTGTTGGAAGCCATTTTGTAGATGACATCGCCGAAGTCGAGGATCGGTAGGATAGTCAGTTTTACTAGGGTAAGCTTGGCGGCGTGAGTGAAGGAGGCTTTGTTGCGGAATAGAAAGCCGACTCTTGATTTGATTTTCGATTGGAGATGTTTGATATGAGTCTGGAAGGAGAGTTTGCAGTCTAGCCAGACACCTAGGTACTTATAGATGTCCACATATTCTAGGTCGGAACCATCCAGGGTGGTGATGCTAGGCGGGGATGCGGGTGCAGGCAGCGATCGGTTGAAAAGCATGCATTTGGTTTTACTAGCGTTTAAGAGCAGTCGGAGGCCACGGAAGGAGTGTTGTATGGCATTGAAGCTTGTTTGGAGGTTAGATAGCACAGTGTCCAATGACGGGCCGAAAGTATATAAAATGGTGTCGTCTGCGTAGAGGTGGATCAGGGAATCGCCCGCAGCAAGAGCAACATCATTGATGTATACAGAGAAAAGAGTCGGCCCGAGAATTGAACCCTGTGGCACCCCCATAGAGACTGCCAGAGGACCGGACAGCATGCCCTCCGATTTGACACACTGAACTCTGTCTGCAAAGTAATTGGTGAACCAGGCAAGGCAGTCATCCGAAAAACCGAGGCTACTGAGTCTGCCGATAAGAATATGGTGATTGACAGAGTCGAAAGCCTTGGCAAGGTCGATGAAGACGGCTGCACAGTACTGTCTTTTATCAATGGCGGTTATGATATCGTTTAGTACCTTGAGTGTGGCTGAGGTGCACCCGTGACCGGCTCGGAAACCAGATTGCACAGCGGAGAAGGTACAGTGGGATTCAAGATGGTCAGTGACCTGTTTGTTGACTTGGCTTTCGAAGACCTTAGATAGGCAGGGCAGGATGGATATAGGTCTGTAACAGTTTGGGTCCAGGGTGTCTCCCCCTTTGAAGAGGGGGATAACTGCGGCAGCTTTCCAATCCTTGGGGATCTCAGACGATATTAAAGAGAGGTTGAACAGGCTGGTAATAGGGGTTGCGACAATGGTGGCGGATAGTTTCAGAAATAGAGGGTCCAGATTGTCAAGCCCAGCTGATTTGTACGGGTCCAGGTTTTGCAGCTCTTTCAGAACATCTGCTATCTGGATTTGGGTAAAGGAGAACCTGGAGAGGCTTGGGCGAGGAGCAGCGGGGGGGGCGGGGCTGTAGGCCGAGGTTGAAGTAGCCAGGCGGAAGGCATGGCCAGCCGTTGAGAAATGCTCATTGAAGTTTTCGATAATCATGGATTTATCGGTGGTGACCGTGTTACCTAGCCTCAGTGCAGTGGGCAGCTGGGAGGAGGTGCTCTTGTTCTCCATTGACTTCACAGTGTCCCAGAACTTTTTGGAGTTGGAGCTACAGGATGCAAACTTCTGCCTGAAGAAGCTGGCCTTAGCTTTCCTGACTGACTGCGTGTATTGGTTCCGGACTTCCCTGAACAGTTGCATATCACGGGGACTATTCGATGCTATTGCAGTCCGCCACAGGATGTTTTTGTGCTGGTCGAGGGCAGTCAGGTCTGGGGTGAACCAAGGGCTGTATCTGTTCTTAGTTCTGCATTTTTTGAACGGAGCATGCTTATCTAAAATGGTGAGGAAGTTACTTTTAAAGAATGACCAGGCATCCTCAACTGACGGGATGAGGTCAATGTCCTTCCAGGATACCTGGGCCAGGTCGATTAGGAAGGCCTGCTCACAGAAGTGTTTTAGGGAGCGTTTGACAGTGATGAGGGGTGGTCGTTTGACTGCGGCTCCGTAGCGGATACAGGCAATGAGGCAGTGATCGCTGAGATCCTGGTTGAAGACAGCGGAGGTGTATTTGGAGGGCCAGTTGGTCAGGATGACGTCTATGAGGGTGCCCTTGTTTACAGAGTTAGGGTTGTACCTGGTGGGTTCCTTGATGATTTGTGTGAGATTGAGGGCATCTAGCTTAGATTGTAGGACTGCCGGGGTGTTAAGCATATCCCAGTTTAGGTCACCTAACAGAACAAACTCTGAAGCTAGATGGGGGGCGATCAATTCACAAATGGTGTCCAGGGCACAGCTGGGAGCTGAGGGAGGTCGGTAGCAGGCGGCAACAGTGAGAGACTTATTTCTGGAGAGAGTAATTTTCAAAATTAGTAGTTCGAACTGTTTGGGTATGGACCTGGAAAGTATGACATTACTTTGCAGGCTATCTCTGCAGTAGACTGCAACTCCCCCCCCTTTGGCAGTTCTATCTTGACGGAAGATGTTATAGTTGGGTATGGAAATCTCTGAATTTTTGGTGGCCTTCCTGAGCCAGGATTCAGACACAGCAAGGACATCAGAGTTAGCAGAGTGTGCTAGAGCAGTGAGTAAAACAAACTTAGGGAGGAGGCTTCTGATGTTGACATGCATGAAACCAAGGCTTTTTCGATCACAGAAGTCAACAAATGAGGGTGCCTGGGGACATGCAGGGCCTGGGTTTACCTCCACATCACCCGCGGAACAGAGAAGGAGTAGTATGAGAGTGCGGCTAAAGGCTATCAAAACTGGTCGCCTAGAGCGTTGGGGACAGAGAATAAGAGGAGCAGGTTTCTGGGCATGGTAGAATATATTCAGGGCATAATGCGCAGGCAGGGGTATGGTGGGGTGCGGGTACAGCGGAGGTAAGCCCAGGCACTGGGTGATGATGAGAGAGGTTGTATCTCTGGACATGCTGGTTGTAATGGGTGAGGTCACCGCATGTGTGGGAGGTGGGACAAAGGAGTTATCAGGGGTATGAAGAGTGGAACTAGGGGCTCCATTGTGAACTAAAACAATGATAACTAACCTGAACAACAGTATACAAGGCATATTGACACTTGAGAGAGACATACAGCGAGGCATACAGTAATCACAGGTGTTGAGTTGGGAAAGCTAGCTAGACAGTAGGTGAGACAACAGCTAATCAGCTAGCACAACAACAGCAGGTAAAATGGCGTTGACTAGGCAACGGGGCCAACAGATAAAACAAACAAGCAGAATGGAGTACCGTGATTAATGGACAGTCCAGCGTGCATCAGCTATGTAGCCAAGAGATCAGTGTCCAGGGGGCAGCGGTGGATGGGGCAGGGAAGCTGGACTGGCGAGTGTTATCCAGGTTAAAAAAACTAACAATGACTAGATAGCTTGTAGCTGGTTAGCTTCTGGGGGTTCTTGAGTGTGTACTAAAAATTAAAAATAATAGCGATTCCGTATCACATTGGTTGAGGCAGGTGTCCGGAAGGTATAAACAAGTTAAAAATCAAAAAGAGATAGAAAGTAAATATGGATCCAGTGAGTGTTTGGGATGCGGCGATTCAGACGGTTAGCAGGCCTGTGCTAACAAGCTAACAGTTTGTAGGCCCGGGGTAAACAAGGTAGCAGTTAGCGGACCGGAGCTGGACAAGCTAGCAGTTAGCAGGCCTAATTAGCAAGCAGGGAGATAGAGAGGGCTAGAGAGTTAGCCTTTGGGTTGAGGAACAATGGGAAAGTAATTCTGCTTTGAAAGTTGATAAACTTCTAAGAAAATGGCCCTTGAATGTTTTGGCATACCTACTTGAGAGCTTTGCTTTGTTTACACCCGTTCAGCATTATTCACACCCTCTTAAGCTATAGTCCCACCCATCTCTTTAAGGATTCACATGTGAGGCCATGTGGTAAACAAATGCTATATCACATAAAATCAATGTTTATTTGTCATATAAAAGGTGTAAACGCTACAGTGATAGTACTTGCATAGTATAAATATCAAAAACAAAGTGTCCAGATAAAAATATTTTATAAATATTTAATTGTTATTAGATTACGATTACCCGACACACTTGTCCAAGTTGATGGGTCATGTGAAATAAATGCTATAACCAGCCCTCAGCCACATCTTGCTAAGTGGATGGGACACTATTTTCTAGACATCTACACATGTTCATGAAATACAATAAATGGCCGTAATCACCCCAAGACACACCTGGCTAACTTGATGAGTCACGTAATAATCCGGCCGAAGTGGAGTCTCTTGTTTAGACGTCTAGCTAGCTAAACAACGAACTGGCATAACCCCAACTCAACCTACTACCGATCTGTAGGTAGCTAAATCTAACCAACTAGGTTCAATGTTAACTAGCTAATATTAGGCTATAACATGCAATGCAAATGGTTTTCTGATTCTAATAATATTACTACACAGATTATACACTTAACGTTAGCTAGCAAGCCAGCAACCCAACGTTTGCTAGCTAACTAACAGTACGCTTGAATTTGCAATAAAATAACTTTGACTAAATTAGAAACTTATCTGGAAAATGTAGCTAGACTCTTACCCGTATACATGGAGGAAGGCGCAACGGAAGACTGGAACCATTTAACTCAGTTTTGTTTGTAGCTAAATCTGGTTCGGCCGGCTTCATGTCAAGTCACGCCGGTCCACACTAACCGTGGCGTGTGCAAAAAGTAGCCAATCACTTTTTTCCTACTGATCTGTCGAAAGAGCCTGCTAATTTCAGGGTTATCGATGTTATTGAGAAAAGTAGCAATGCTTTTGTTGTTCTCAATGGCTAACTTTCAAACGTTCAAAAAACGACGTGGTAGAAAGGACTGTCAACACATACTGAGCAGCTCACGTTACAGACAGAAGCATGCTACATGGCAGACTAATCTGAACTCATCTCCCGGCATGCCCAGCCCATACATTATCTTAGCCAATCATGGCTAGTGGGAAGGTTCCTGTGTTTTTCCATGACTAAACCAACTGGGCTTGTAAATTTAACCATTTTTATTTCTATTTATGGATGGAACACAAGTTTGTTAATAAAACCTTCTTCGGGATTGGTGTCCCTTGAGCTAACGTAGGCTAATGCGATTAGCATGAGGTTGTAAGTAACAAGAACATTCTTCTTAATCTAACTGCACTGTCCAGTTTACAGTAGCTATTGCAATGAAATAATACCATGCCATTGTTTTGAGGAGAGTGCATCATTTTGAACATGAATATTAGGCACATTTGGGCAGTCTAAAACTTTGCACATACACTGCTGCCATCTAGTGGACAACATCTAAATTGCACCTGGGCTGGAATAATACATTATGGCCTTTCTCTTGCATTTCAAAGATGATGGTAAAAATGTAAAAAATACAACGGTTGGTTTCTTCTTTGCATTATCTTTTACCAGATCTATTCTGTTATATTCTCCTGCATTCCTTTCACATTTCCACAAAGTTCAAAGTGTTTCCTTTCAAATGGTTCCAAGAATATGCATATCCTTGCTTCAGGGCCTGAGTTACAGGCAGTTAGATTTGTCATTTAAGGTGAACATTGAAAAAAAGGGAGGTATTCTTAAGGCACATGAAAGTTCACATGTTCTAGAAGCCATTTCTGCTAAAAAAAATAAATAAATAAAGCATTTTGAATAAAAATTGTACAAAATGTGTTGAAATGCTGCTCCTGCGACATACGCCTAGTTTCCTGAAGCGAGTCACATATCCTAGACAACTCATGTAGACACACACATACACAACGAACACTAACCCTAAATCTAACCCTAACACACACAACACTAACCCTGACACTAAACCCTCTAGAAATAGCCTTTTTCCTTATGCTGACTAACATAATGTCCCCAGTTGGTTAAATGTTAGTTTAGTATTAAGTATAGTTACACACACACACACAACCTTGCAGCACCGTCACTAACACTGTACCATTGTGTGGCAGGAGCCAGAGCAGATACATACACCCAGCCACAGCCCAGCACTAAATGGCCTCATAGTTCTCCATAATGGAGACAATGGAGGCATATGTTCACATTGGACTATCACACTCCAACAGCATAGAGGATATGACAGGGGAATGGGAGGGAGGGGCCAAAAACGAAGGATCTGAGATAGAGACGTGGTCCTCAGGCCCCTCCAGGTCTGCGTCCAAAACAGCACCCTATTCCCTATAAAGTGGACTATTTTTTTGACTAGAGCCCCGTGGACCCTGATCAAAAGTACTGCAAGGTAGAGAGTAGGCTGCCATTAGAGAAGTAGCCCAGGAGTTGCTGCTGCGCCCCAGTTCTGTCGGCGGGCGATTCCACAAGGTTGAATAATTGAGCCACGGCATTATGAGGTCTTCTTGGCTCATGGTGGAGCTGCAAGGTTGTGTGTGTGTGTGTGTGTGTGTGTGTGTGTGTGTGTGTGTGTGTGTGTGTGTGTGTGTGTGTGTGTGTTCTAAGTTGGCTGTGTGCTTAGGGTTGTTGTCCTGCTGGAAAGGTGAACCTTTCCCCCGGCATGAAATTCTGAGCGCTCTGGAGCAGGTTTTCATCAAGGATCTCTCTGTACTTTGCTCTGTTCATCTTTGCCTTGATCCTGACTAGTCTCCCTGTCCCTGCCGCTGAAAAACATCCCTATAGCTGTACCATTGGAACACAGGAGTGACTGTTGCTGATAATTGGCCTCTTTACACCTATGTAGATATTCCATAAAAAAATCTGCCGTTTCCAGCTACAATAGTCATTTACAACATTAACAATGTCTACACTGTATTTCTGATAAATTTGATGTTATATTAATGGACAAAAAATGTATTTTTTTTCCCAAAAATAAGGGAATTTCTAAGTGACTCCAAACTTTTGAACGGTTGTGTGTGTGTGTGTGTGTGTGTGTGTGTGTGTGTGTGTGTGTGTGTGTGTGTGTGTGTGTGTGTGTGTGTGTGTGTGTGTGTGTGTATACAATATACACATATACAGTTGACATTGGAAGTTAACATACACCTTAGCCAAATACATGCAGTTTTTCACACTTCCTGACATTTAATCCTAGACAATTTCCCGGTCTTAGGTCAATTAGGATCACCACTTTATTTTAAGAATGTGAAATGTCAGAATAATTGTAGAGAGAATGATTTATTTCTGCTTTTATTTCTTTCATCACATTCCCAGTGGGTCAGAAGTTCACATACACTACATTAGTATTTGGTAGCATTACCTTTAAATTGTTTAGCTTGGGTCAAACATTTCGGGTAGCCTTCCACAAGCTTCCCACAATAAGTTGGGTGAATTTTGGCCCATTCCTCCTGTCAGAGCTGGTGTAACTGAATCAGGTTTGTAGGCCTCCTTGCTCGCACACACAAATTGCATTTGGAAATTTTTCCCAAGGATGAACCAGACAGGTGGAGGTCTACAATTTTCTTTCTGAGGTCTTGGCTGATTTCTTTTGATTTTCCCCTTATGTTAAGGAAAGAGGCACTGAGTTTGAAGGCAGGCCTTGAAATACATCCACAGGTCCACCTCCAATTGACTCAAATGATGTCAAGGAGCCTATCGGAAGCTTCTAACACCATGACATCATTTTCTGGAATTGTCCAAGCTGTTTAAAGGCAAAGTCAACTTAGTGTATGTAAACTTCTGACCCCTGGATACATTAAATTATAAGTGAAATAATCTGTCTGTAAACAATTGTTGGAAGAATTACTTTGTGGCATGCACATAGTAGATGTCCTAACCGACTTGCCAAAACTATAGTTTAACAAGAAATGTGTGGAGTGGTTGAAAAACTAGTTTTAATGACTCCAACCTAAGTGTATGTAAACTAGTTTTAATGACTCCAACCTAAGTGTATGTAAACTAGTTTTAATGACTCCAACCTAAGTGTATGTAAACTAGTTTTAATGACTCCAACCTAAGTGTATGTAAACTAGTTTTAATGACTCCAACCTAAGTGTATGTAAACTAGTTTTAATGACTCCAACCTAAGTGTATGTAAACTAGTTTTAATGACTCCAACCTAAGTGTGTGTAAACTAGTTTTAATGACTCCAACCTAAGTGTATGTAAACTAGTTTTAATGACTCCAACCTAAGTGTATGTAAACTAGTTTTAATGACTCCAACCTAAGTGTCTGTAAACTAGTTTTAATGACTCCAACCTAAGTGTATGTGAACTAGTTTTAATGACTCCAACCTAAGTGTATGTAAACTAGTTTTAATGACTCCAACCTAAGTGTATGTAAACTAGTTTTAATGACTCCAACCTAAGTGTATGTAAACTAGTTTTAATGACTCCAACCTAAGTGTATGTAAACTTCCCGACTTCAACTGTAAAATATATTTTTTTGGGGGGGGCATAAAACACTGAACTACACCAGCAAATCAGCTCAGAGGGATTGCAATTTTGGAATTCTGTTCTAAGATATTCCCACGCATAATAGAGAGATATACAGTATGTGATCGTATTCAAACATAAGGACGTTTTGAAATGATTATGTTCTAGTCAAATATTATATCTGTTTGGGGTTCTTGCGTTCAATTTGCACTCAACAAATTATTTGTAATTATATTCCGGCCCCCTGACCATCCACACAAGAAAAAAATTGGGGAAAAATTTAGGGAATATGGAATAAGGTCACTGGTCAAAAGTAGTGGACGATATAGGGTCACTGGTCAAAAGTAGTGGACGATATAGGGTCACTGGTCAAAAGTAGTGGACGATATAGGGTCACTGGTCAAAAGTAGTGGACGATATAGGGTCACTGGTCAAAAGTAGTGGACGATATAGGGTCACTGGTCAAAAGTAGTGGACGATATAGGGTCACTGGTCAAAAGTAGTGGACGATATAGGGTCACTGGTAAAAAGTAGTCCACTATATTGGGAATAGGGTGCCATTTCAGACCCAGCCTAGTCTCTCATTGAGAAATCTGGACCACTTCAACCCCCCCCCCCCCCCCCCCCCCCACACTACACTGCAATACCATAACCCAGATATAGACTGACAGACCTGGTCTGCACCTGAAACAGCAGCCTACTCCCTCGACTTATTGTAGTTCTGTGGCCCAGCTATATCAGTCAAATCCCCCTGTCATAGCCCGGAGCTTAGTGTGAAGTTGAAACACAATTCCCCTGGTGTAGGTTTACACCGGGGCAGCTTCCTCTGGGCAGGTGGTCAATATATCCTGGCCCCTTAGATCAGTATCGCACGTGATTCATGAAAACCTAGGGATTCTGGGAGGTCAGTGGGTTTGAGGGCCGCAGGGCCGTCTGTGTGTGGCTCTGGCAGGGGGACTTTATAGTGAACAAAGGGGTGTGAGGGGGAGGATGAGGAGTGAGGAAGGGGGAATAGATGAGGTTTGAGTGACTTTGGGGACTGTGGTCACACCTGTTAGTGGCTTAGGATGGATGCCATGCAGCTTTGTGAAACTAGGCCACTGGAACTGGAAGGAAGCCTTGAGTTAAGCTTGAGTATAGTACACCAGCAAACACACACACACCAGCACACACACACACACACACACACACATGTCTTTCTGTGCATTTGACCATGTGATGGTTCTCTGTGTTCACCAGAGAGAGAGAGAGTCAGTGTGGTGCAGAGGTCCAGCCAGGCTGGAGGATCCCCTGGGGCAGAGGGAGGCTGTGTTCTTAATGACACCCTATTCCTCCAGTACTTTTGACCAGCGAATAGGGTTAATGTAGGGAATAGGGTGCCATTTGGGACGCAAACCGAGACTGTGTCCTTCAGAACAGATCATCTTCAGCTGACTGTGCAGCAGCCAAGGCCCCCCTTCTCTTTCCCCCCACTCTTTTCCCCCACTCTTTCCCCTCACTCTTTTCCCCCACTCTTTTCCCCCTCTCTTTTCCCCCACTCTTTTCCCCCACTCTTTTCCCCAACTCTTTTCCCCCACTCTCTCCCCCCTCTCTTTTCCCCCTCTCTTTCCCCCCCTCTTTTCCCCCCCTCTTTCCCTCCTCTCTTTCCCTCCTCTCTTTCCCCCCACTCTTTCCCCCCACTCTTTCCCCCCCTCTTTCCCCCCTCTCTTTCCCCCCTCTCTTTTCCCCCACTCTTTTCCCCCACTCTTTCCCCCCACTCTTTCCCCCCACTCTTTCCCCCACTTTTTCCCCCCCTCTTTCCCCCTCTCTTTCCCTCCTCTCTTTCCCCCCACTCTTTCCCCCCTCTCTTTCCCCCCTCTCTTTCCCCCCACTCCCCCCCCTCTTTCCCCCCTCTCTTTCCCCCCACTCTTTCCCCCCACTCTTTCCCCCCACTCTTTCCCCCACTCTTTCCCCCCTCTCTTTTCCCCCACTCTTTCCCCCCACTCTTTCCCCCCACTCTTTCCCCCACTCTTTCCCCCTCTCTTTCCCTCCTCTCTTTCCCCCCACTCTTTCCCCCCACTCTTTCCCCCACTCTTTCCCCCCACTCTTTTCCCCCAACTCTTTCCCCCGTCGCCCCCCCACTCTTTCCCCCGTCGCCCCCCCCCCCATCTTTCCCATTTCTTCCCTTCTCTTCCTCCTGTCGACCCTTTTTCCCCCCCTCTTTCCCCCTCTCTTTCCCTCCTCTCTTTCCCCCCACTCTTTCCCCCCTCTCTTTCCCCCCACTCCCCCCCCTCTTTCCCCCCTCTCTTTCCCCCCACTCTTTCCCCCACTTTTTCCCCCCCTCTTTCCCCCTCTCTTTCCCTCCTCTCTTTCCCCCCACTCTTTCCCCCCTCTCTTTCCCCCCACTCCCCCCCCTCTTTCCCCCCTCTCTTTCCCCCCACTCTTTCCCCCCACTCTTTCCCCCCACTCTTTCCCCCCACTCTTTCCCCCACTCTTTCCCCCCTCTCTTTTCCCCCACTCTTTCCCCCCACTCTTTCCCCCCACTCTTTCCCCCCACTCTTTCCCCCACTCTTTCCCCCTCTCTTTCCCTCCTCTCTTTCCCCCCACTCTTTCCCCCCACTCTTTCCCCCACTCTTTCCCCCCACTCTTTTCCCCCACTCTTTCCCCCCACTCTTTTCCCCCAACTCTTTCCCCCGTCGCCCCCCCACTCTTTCCCCCGTCGCCCCCCCCCCATCTTTCCCATTTCTTCCCTTCTCTTCCTCCTGTCGACCCTCTCTTCCCGTGGCAGCTCAGGGATAGTGGGTGTAACAGAGGAGCTTCAGCACAGCACACAAGCACTGGGTCGGATACAGTAACAACTCAAGCACTGTATACAGGGTCGGATGCAGTAACAACCCTGTATACGGCTGGTCATGCCTTCCTCCTGGCTACTCCAACCTCGGCCAACAGCTCCGCTCCCCCCGTAGCTACTTGCCCAAGCCTCCCCAGCTTCTCCTTTACCCAAATCCAGATAGCAGATGTTCTGAAAGAGCTGCAAAACCTGCAAGACCCATACAAATCAGCTGGGCTTGACAATCTGGACCCTCTATTTCTGAAACTATCCGCCGCCATTGTCGCAACCCCTATAACCAGCCTGTTCAACCTCTCTTTCGTATCATCTGAGATCCCCAAGGATTGGAAAGCTGCTGCGGTCATCCCCTTCTTCAAAGGGGGAGACACCCTGGACCCAAACTGTTACAGACCTATATCCATCCTTCCCTGACTTCCCATCCTGGCGGTCCTCCAGGATAGAGGATGGATATAGGTCTGTAACAGTTTAGAGGAGGATAGAGGAGAAGATGGTGGTCCTCCAGGATAGAGGAGAGGCTGGTGGTCCTCCAGGATAGAGGAGAGGCTGGCAGTCCTCCAGGATAGAGGAGAGGCTGGCAGTCCTTCAGGATAGAGGCTGGCGGTCCTCCAGGATAGAGGAGAGGATGGCGGTCCTCCAGGATAGAGGAGAGGCTGGCGGTCCTCCAGGATAGAGGATGGTGGTCCTCCAGGATAGAGGAGAGGCTGGCAGTCCTCCAGGATAGAGGAGTGGCTGGCGGTCCTCCAGGATAGTGGCTGGCGGTCCTCCAGGATAGAGGAGAGGCTGGTGGTCCTCCAGGATAGAGGAGTGGCTGGCGGTCATCCAGGATAGAGGAGAGGCTGGTGGTCCTCCAGGATAGAGTAGAGGCTGGTGGTCCTCCAGGATAGAGTAGAGGCTGGTGGTCCTCCAGGATAGAGTAGAGGCTGGTGGTCCTCCAGGATAGAGTAGAGGCTGGTGGTCCTCTAGGATAGAGTAGAGGCTGGTGGTCCTCCAGGATAGTGGCTGGCAGTCCTCCAGGATAGAGGAGAGGCTGGTGGTCCTCCAGGATAGAGGCTGGCGGTCCTCCAGGATGGTAGTCCTCTGAGGCGAGATATAGTTATTAAAACAGAGTAGTAAACTGGGTGGTTCGAGCCCTGAATGCTGATTGGCTGACAACTGTGGTGTGTCAGACGGTATACCACGGTTTTGACAACATATTTATTTTTACTGTTCTAATTTCGTTATTAACCAGTTTATAATAGCAATAAGGCACTGCGGCAGTTTGTGGTATATGGCCAATGTATCACTCCGCGCTGCATCGTGTCTAAGAACAGCCCTTAGTCGTGCTGTATTGGCCATATACCACACCCCCGAGGTGCCTTATTGCTTAAGTAGATAAGGGGTATAAATACCTTGTGTTACAAATGGAAAGACTCTCTGTGCTGTGTTGACTGTCCTTTACTGGCACACCAATCACAACATGTCATATAGAGCTGGAAAGGGGTAGTATGTAACCTTGTTACAAATAGTAATACTGTTTGCAATACGCTGACTTTTGCCAGGTCTACCCTGTATTTCTGACCAATTTGATGTCATTATAAATGGACGCTTTACATGTTTTTATTTATTTCAAAACAAGGACATTTCTAAGTGACCCCAAACTTTTGAACGGTAGTGTATGTTATGTAGCTTTGTATCTAAATAAGGGACTGTGGTGCACTCCTGCATGAAGCATTTTTTCATTGAAATGATCAGTGCGTTAACAGGTTGTGTGTGTGTGTGTGTGTGTGTGTGTGTGTTTCAGTGTGAGGAACACCCCTCTCCTGGTGAAGGTTTGCTGCTCGGCCGTCCAGCTGCACATGCGGGGCAAGCCCAAGAGCGTAACCGTGGAGACCAAGGCCGGCCAGGCCAATGTAGACTTCAGGAAGAGCCGTGACGGTTTTACCCTCCTGATCCCATCCAACTGAGACAGTCACCACTAGCTCCCCCAGCCAATTACAAATCTGGACCTGGAAGCCAGTTCCACTGCTGATTTACATTCTTCCTCTCTAATATAGGACTGATTTAGACCTGGGACACCAGGTGGTGCAGTTCATTATCAGGTAGAACAGAAAAACCAGCAGTCCTCCAGACCTCCAGGCTCAGAGTTGAATAGACCTGATTTATCCTCTGGACTGTATCAAAGGGCTACAGTAGAGGGAGAGTGATTCCTCAACCCATTTCTCCACCCATGCAGTACACATATTCTTCAAAAGATGGTCACTCTCTCTAATGTCTGTGGTTCAGGCCAGAGATGGTCACCCCTCTAATGTCTGTGGTTCAGGCCAGAGATGGTCACTCTCTCTAATGTCTGTGGTTCAGGCCAGAGATGGTCACTCTCTCTAATGTCTGTGGTTCAGGCCAGAGATGGTCACTCTCTCTAATGTCTGTGGTTCAGACCAGAGATGGTCACTCTCTCTAATGTCTGTGGTTCAGGCCAGAGATGGTCACTCTCTCTAATGTCTGTGTTTCAGACCAGAGATGGTCACTCTCTCTAATGTCTGTGGTTCAGGCCAGAGATGGTCACTCCTCTAATGTCTGTGGTTCAGACCAGAGATGGTCACTCTCTCTAATGTCTGTGGTTCAGGCCAGAGATGGTCACCCCTCTAATGTCTGTGGTTCAGGCCAGAGATGGTCACCCCTCTAATGTCTGTGGTTCAGGCCAGAGATGGTCACTCTCTCTAATGTCTGTGGTTCAGACCAGAGATGGTCACTCTCTCTAATGTCTGTGGTTCAGGCCAGAGATGGTCACTCTCTCTAATGTCTGGTTCAGGCCAGAGATGGTCACCCCTCTAATGTCTGTGGTTCAGTCCAGGGATGTTGGTATCGTCTGCTGTAATTTCAGATTCTTGGAACTTCATCTTATTGGATGAAAACCAAATCACTGTTTAAGACAATAGGCTTAGGATTTCTCATTGGCAGTTCGATGTTTTATTGTATTATACGGTATATGATGCTTACAGGTATAACCTTTTTTCACTTTTTTTGTACTTTTCCAAGGATGAAACAAAGACATGTAGTCGAGAGTCTGAAATTACACAACCAAGAGAAGCAATATTTCACATAGATTATTCAGACTAATTTATCTTAGCTAGTGTGTTTTTATAACTAGTGTGTTTACTGAGAGGACATCTATTTTACTGCCTTTGACCCATGGTGCATTATCTCACCACGCTGCCTTTGACCAATGGTGCATTATCTCACCACGCTGCCTTTGACCCATAGTGCATTATCTCACCACGCTGCCTTTGACCCATGGTGCATTATCTCACCACGCTGCCTTTGACCCATGGTGCATTATCTCACCACGCTGCCTTGAAAGGACACGATGTTCATATCATGACAATGAAACAAATGAAGAAGTCATTTATTAACATGTATTTTATCTCATTATGGTGGGAATGTTTATTCTACCAGAGTATATTACAATGTTTTGCAAGGAGGAATGGGAAAAAGTTTCAGTCTCTCGATGTGCAAAACTGATAGAGACATACCCCAAGCGACTTACAGCTGTAATCGCAGCAAAAGGTGGCGCTACAAAGTATTAACTTAAGGGGGCTGAATAATTTTGCACGCCCATTTTTTCAGTTTTTGATTTGTTAAAAAAGTTTGAAATATCCAATAAATGTCGTTCCACTTCATGATTGTGTCCCACTTGTTGTTGATTCTTCACAAAAAAATACAGTTTTATATCTTTATGTTTGAAGCCTGAAATGGGGCAAAAGGTCGCAAAGTTCAAGGGGGCCGAATACTTTCGCAAGGCACTGTAAATAATAAAAAATGAACAGTAAACATGACACACACAAAAGTTCCAAAATAATAATTACATTTAAAATGTCATATGTACAAATAGTGAAAGTACAAAAGGGAAATAAATCAACATAAATATGGGTTGTATTTACAATGGTGTTTGTTCTTCACTGGTTGCCCTTTTCTTGTGGCAACAGGTCACAAATCTTGCTGCTGTGATGGAACACTGTGGTATTTTACCCAGTAGATATGGAAGTTTATCAAAACTGGAATTGTCTTTCGAATTCTTTGTGAGTCTGTGTAATGAGAGAAATATGTGTCTCTAATATGGTCATACATTTGGCAGGAGGTTAGGAAGTGCATCTCAGTTTCCACTTCATTTTGTGGGCAGTGAGCACATAGCCTGTCTTCTCTTGAGAGCCATGTCTGCCTACGGCGGCCTTTCTTAATAGCAAGGCTCTGCTCACGGAGTCTGTATATAGTCAAAGCTTTCCTTAATTTTGGGTCAGTCACAGTGGTCAGGTATTCTGCCACTCTGTACTCTGTTTAGGTGCAAAAAGCATTCTACTTTGCTCAGTTTTTCTGTAAATTCTTTCCAATGTGTCAAGTAATTATCTTGTTTTCTCATGATTTAGTTGGGACTCTTCTCCAGGTTGATCTCTCTGTAGATGATGGCTTTGTTATGGAAGGAATGGGAATTGTTTCCTTTTAGGTGGTTGTAGACCTTAACGACTCTTTTCTGGATTTTGATCATTAGCGGGTATCGGTCTAATTCTGCTCTGCATGCATTATTTGGTGTTTTACGTTGTACAGTGAGGATATTTTGGCAGCATTCTGCATGCAGAATCTCAATTTGGTATTTGTCCAATTTTGTGAGTTGTTGGTTGGTGAGCGGACCCCAGACCTCACAAACATAAAGGACAATGGGTTCTATAACTGATTCAAGTATTTTTAGCCAGATCCTAATTGGTATGTTTTTTTATGTTCCTTTTGATGGCATAGAAGGCCCTTCTTGCCTTGTCTCTCAGATCGTTCACAGCTTTGTCGAAGTTACCTGTGGCGCTGATGTTTAGGCCGAGGTATGTATAGTTTTTTTGTGTGCTCTAGGGCAACGGTGTCTAGATGGAATTTGTATTTGTGGTCCTGGCAACTGGGCCTTTCTCTCTCTCTCTCTCTCTCTCTCTCTCTCTCTCTCTCTCTCTCTCTCTCTCTGTCTCTGTCTCTGTCTCTGTCTCTGTCTCTGTCTCTGTCTCTGTCTCTGTCTCTCTCTCTCTCTGTCTGTCTGTCTGTCTGTCTGTCTGTCTGTCTGTCTCTCTGTCTCTGTCTGTCTCTGTCTCTCTCTCTCTGTCTGTCTGTCTGTCTGTCTCTCTCTCTCCCTCTGTCTCTCTCTCTCCCTCTGTCTCTCTCTCTCTCGCTCTCTCTCTCTCTCTCTCTCTCTCTCTCTCTCTCTGACATCCCTCCTGCTGTGAGTCCCCATCTCATCCAATCTGACAACTCTGTCTGTCCTTTTCTTTGTGTGTCAATCTGTCAATATGTGTTTGTCTATTTCCCCTTGTGATGTTATTTATTCCTTTGTGAATGTTGTGTCTGTCTGAACTTGTCTCGCTCAGATACCTGACAAGTGGAAAAGCCTCCCTCTTCTCTCCCTTTATTTTCTTCATGCTCGTTCTCATCAAATGTCAAGACGTACTCTTTCTATTCTCCAGTAAGAAGAGGGTGAATTACGGTGTACAGCAGGTCTGCTGTTACACACGGCCTAATATCCATACGAGTTTTTGTACTTGAATATTTATACTTTTGATAACTTACTTTTACTCCACTACATTCCTAAAGAAAATGATGTACATTTTCCCTGACACCCAAAAGTATCAGCTCCATTTGAAATGCTAAGCAGGACAGGAAATGGTCCATTCATGTACTTATCAAGAGAACATCCACGGTCAACCCTACTGCCTCTGATCTGGCGGATTTCACTAAACACACTCGCTTCGTTTTTTAAAAATGATGTCTGAGTGTTAGTGTGCCCTGGCTATCCCTAAATTAAAATGACAAGAACATGGTGCTGTCTAGTGTTTTCTTATGGAGCGAGTCTCCAAGGTAGAGTTTATTCTGGTCCAAAACACTTGACTTTGAATGTCATTCAAACTGGACTGGATCAATATGAAGATGTTAAAAGCTTTTTTTTAGTTAACTTTTATCGTAGTATACTTAGGTACTTGTCTTATTCCTGATGGAGACCGATTACTCTTGCCGTTAACTGGGTATTCTTTGACCAAAACAGACTCCCGGACAACTCTCTGGATAAAAGCAGTGCACTGTATAAGAAAGTTGGTCTCATTTGGGACGCAGGCCTAGTCTCCTGCTGAGACAGACAGCTGTTCTTAGATTAATCTAATAGTGGCAGATATCAACCAATCAGGGACTGTTAAGAAAATACATCCACCAATCACACACATGCTTAGAGACAGCTACAGTAGCTACAGTCAGCCCTCCGTGGAATGAGTTTGACACCCCTACCCTATATAGTGCACTACTTTAAGTTAAGAGGCCTATGGGCCCTGGAAAAAGTAGTGCACTATACAGGGAATAGAGTGCCATTTAGGACTCAGTCCTACTAAAATTGTGGCAGTTTGTCCACAGTTGATTCTAATGTGCAGTTGAAGTCGGAAGTTTACGTACACTTAGGTTGGAGTCATTAAAACTCATTTTTCAACCACTCCACAAATTTCTTGTTAACCAACTATAGTTCTGGCAAGTCGGTTAGGACATCTTCTTTGTGCATAACTCAAACAGCTCAAACACATATTCCCCTTTACAGAGACTTGAGGAGGATGAGCTCCGCAGACCAATAGCGTCTGGAAGTAATTTAGCCATTCATTATAGACATTGCAATCTGTAGAGTTGCTATTTTCTCAGGTTTTCTTGTGTCAATTAACTCGTGACATTCCTGGACTACTATTATACTAATAGAGTTAGATTTTTATCAACAAATACGATAGTCAGTTTAAAATTAAGATTAAGTGTACAAGACTGTGTACATATCTGGCTGTGTTGGTAAATCACTACATATCCAATCGAGCCAAGCGGGGAGAGCTTTGTACACGTCTCTGTGTGAGGAGTAAAGGTGGTCTGGAGTTTTTTTCCTCTGGTTGCACATGGGACATGTTGGTAGAAATTTGGTAAAACGGATTTAAGTTTCCCTGCATTAAAGTCCCCGGCCACTAGGAGCGCCACCTCTGGATGAGCATTTCATTGTTTGCTTATGGCTTTATACAGATCATTGAGTGCTGTCTTAGTGCCAGCATTGGTTTGTGGTGGTAAATAGACAGCTATAAAAAATATAGATGAAAACTCTCTTGGGAAATAATGTGGTCTGCAGTTTATCATGAGAGACTCTACCTCAGGCGAGAAAAACCTTGAGAGTTCCTCAATATTAGATTTCGTGCACCAGCTGTTATTGATGATGATGTAATGCGGACCAATGGTTGATATTAGGCTGTTGTACTTCAGTGTGCTATCAACTCATTGGATCAAAATCTCATTCTAATCTATTGGGATTGGTCATTGTTAATGCATTCCCTCTAGAGGGGGTGTTCCATTCCTAAAAAAGCAACACCGTCCCAAATGGCACCCTTTCCCCACAGTGCACTACTTTTGACCAGAGCACTATGGTCCTTGGTCAAAAGTAGTGCACTAAATAGGGAATAGGTTGCCAATTGGGACGAAGCCAAAGTCTGCCACCTAGTTCAATCTCTCTTTAGAGAGATGAGGATGTGTGGATTTGTTAATGAGTTGGGGAGGATTTGCCAATGGGAATATGTTATGTCTGTGTCTTAAATGACACCCTGTTTAGAACCCTATAGTCCCTGGTCAAAAGTAGTGCATTCACATAGGGAATAGGGTGCCATTTGGGCATATAACACATGGTCCAGGAGCAACTACAGTAGTCTACCAGGCAGGGTTTTTCTCCCTAAATCCTCTCAGGCTGGGCCACTGCAGGTTTTCTAAATCTGCATAAAAAAATGGCACCCTATTCCCTATATAGTGCACTACTTTTGACCAGAGCCCTATGGAACCCTATTCCCTATATATAGTTCACTATTTTTGACCAGAGCCCTATGGAACCCTATTCCCTATATAGTTCACTACTTTTGACCAGAGCCCTATGGAACCCTATTCCCTATATATAGTTCACTATTTTTGACCAGAGCCCTATGGAACCCTATTCCCTATATAGTTCACTACTTTTGACCAGAGCCCTATGGGCCTTGGTCGTAAAGTAGTGTACTATTTAAGGAATAGGGTTCCATTTGCGATGCTGGGTGTATGTCTCCCCTTTACCCTGAGTGGAGGGAGGTCACACGGGAGAGATTGCTATAACATAAGGGTGAGATTGCTTTCTGCCTGGTTGCTCTGAATCAACATCCAGTGTGAATACCCTACTAATCTGGACACGTTTGACAGGACCTCTGAGCTGAGAACTCCAGACTTTTTCAATGTAGAAGTTAAATCAAGAACCGTATGCATAAAGGATCTCAAGGTAGGAGTGCTGATCTAGGATCAGTTTAACGTTGCTGTTTTTTCTTCTTCCATCATTAATGTGTATGTATATATGGACAAGGGGGTGCTGATCCTAGATCAGATGCTTTATGCATACAGGCCCAGGTATTATAATGACTATTTGTACTTTATGATTGTTTGAGAGAAGGTTATATTCTCATTCATTTACTAGTATGTAGGTTCAGAACCCATGTGACATCTGAGAGAGATCTGCTGTTATCTGAGTTCAATGGCTGCGTGCCCATTGGGCTCTGGTCAAAAGCAGTGCACTATAC